>NW_011488621.1:2949344-2964689 GCF_000754665.1 Bison bison bison
ATGAAATGTCCCCTTGGTATCTCTAATTTTCTTGAAGAGATCTCTAGTCTTTCTCATTCTATTGTTTTCCTCTATTTCTTTGCACTGATCACTGAGGAAGGCTTTCTTATCTCCTCTTGCTATTCTTTGGAACTCTGCATTCAAATGGGTATATCTTTCCTTTCCTTTTTTTGCCTTTTGCTTCTCTTCTTTTCTCAGTTATTTGTAAGGCCTCCTCAGACAACCATTTTGCCTTTTGTATTTCTTTATCTTGGGGGTGGTTTCGATCACTGCCTCCTGTGCAATGTCACAAACATTGTCCATAGTTCTTCAGGCACTCTATCATATCTAACCCCTTGAATCTATTTCTCACTTCCACTCTATAATCGTAAGAGATTTGATTTAGATCTTACCTTAATGGTGTAGTGATTTTCCCTACTTCCTTCAATTTAAGCTGAATTTGGCCATATGGTGTTCATGATCTAAGCCACAGTCAGATCCTGGTCTTGTGTTTGCTGACTGTATAGAGCTTCTCCATCTTCGGCTACAAAGAATATAATCAATCTGATTTTGGTATTGACCATCTGGTGACGTCCATATGTAGAATCTTCTCTTGTGTTGTTGGAAGAGGGTGCTTGCCATGACCAATGTGTTCTCTTGGCAAAACTTTGTTAGCCTTTGCCCTACTTCATTTTGTACTCTAAGGCCAAATTTGCCTGTTATTCCAGATATCTCTTGACTTCCTACTTTTGCATTCCACTCCCCTATAATGAAAAGGACATCTTTTTGGGGTGTTAGTACTAGAAGGTTTTCTAGGTCTTCATAGAACCATTCAACTTCAGCTTGTTCAGCATTACTGCTTGTGGCATAGACTTGGATTACTGTGATATTGAATGGTTTGCCTTGGAAATGAATAGAGATCATTCTGTCATTTATGAGATTGCATCCTAGTACTGCATTTCAGACTCTTTTGTTGACTATGAGGGCTACTCCATTTCTTCTAAGGGATTCTTGCCCATAGTAGTAAATATAATGGTCATCTGAGTTAAATTCTTTACCAACTGAGCTACCTTTGACTGTGTGGATCACAACAAACTGTGGAAAATTCTTAAAGATACGGGAATACCAGACCGCTTGACCTGCCTCCTGAGAAAACTGTATGCAGATCAGGAAGCAACAGTTAGAACTGGACATAGAACAACAGACTAGTTCCAAATAGGAAAAGGAGTACGTCAAGGCTGTATATTGTCATCCTGCTTATTTAACTTCTATGCAGAGTACATCATGAGAAACGCTGGGCTGGAAGAAGCACAAGCTGGAATCAAGATTGCTGGGAGCAATATCAATAACCTCACATATGCAGATGACACCACCCTTATGGCAGAAAGTGAAGAGGAGCTAAACAGCCTCTTGATGAAATGAAAGAGGAGAGTGAAAAAGTTGGCTTAAAGCTCAACATTAAAAAAACTAAGATCATGGCATCTGGTCCCATCACTTGATGGCAAATAGATGGGGAAACAGTGGAAACAGTGAGAGATTTTTGGGGGGCTTTAAAATCACTGCAGATGGTGGCTGCAGCCGTGAAATTAAAAGATTTTTGCTCCTTGGAAGAAAAGTTATGACCAACCTAGACAGCATATTAAAAAGCAGAAACATTACTTTGCCAACAAAGGTCCGTCTAGTCAAAGCTATGTTTTTTCCAATGGTCATGTATGGATGTGAGAGTTGGACTATAAAGAAAGCTGAGCCCCAAAGAACTGATGCTTTTGAACTGTGGTGTTGGAGAAGACTCTTGAGAGTCCCTTGGACTGCAAGGAGATCCAACCAGTCCATCCTAAAGGAGATCAGTCCTGAGTGTTCATTGGAAGGACTGATGCTGAGGCTGAAACTCCAATACTTTGGCCACCTGATGTGAAGAGCTGACTCATTTGAAAAGACCCTGATGCTGGGAAAGATTGAGGGCAGGAGGAGAAGAGGACAACAGAGGATGAGATGTTTGGATGGCATCACTGAGTCTAGGGATGTGAGTTTCAGCAAGCTCTGGGAGTTGGTGATGGACAGGGAGGCCTGGTGTGATGCAGTCCATGGGGTCTCAAAGAGTCAGACACGACTGAGTGACTGAATTGAACTGAACATCCCCTTTAAAGTAACTCTTAACCTTAGCATTAGAAGAAAACAACTCTACATGTTAACTCCCCAGTCATGTGCTTTATAGAGCAAAAAAGGGGAAGCAACCACCCTTTGAGTCACAATCTGTTTTCCTGAAGTCTTCTCAAGCACAGAGTTTCTGTGTCGTCCTAATTTTGTTCCTAAAGACAGTTGAGGAAGAGTTTGAGTTGCTTTCATTGTCTCAAGGCAGTGGGTAGAGGAAAGGCATAAGTTCAAAATTGGTTTCCTACATTACCCTCATGTATCTATGCTGTGTTGTCTCCTCCCTCAAGCCAATGCCTCTATTCTTGAACAGGTTCAAAGATCTGTCATCCAAGAGTGTCTGAATTTTCTATCTTGATTTGCAACCATTTTAAGATGGGTCTTTGGCCAGGAAGCCAGTTAAGGCATAAATGTTACATGGTTGAGCCTACTAATTTGAACTTGGATATTAAAAACATTAGGGAAATTCTTAGCTTGGGTTCATATGTATTTGATCTTACAGACTGGAAATATTCAAACACTATTGGTATCTGTAAAACACAATTTAAATGAATATAATAACACTAAAAGGATTAAGTTTTAGCAGCTAAAATTTCCAGAATAATGAAGAAAGTAAAATTATTTTGTGTATTATATTTTATTTGCTTCGAACTATTCTATTTTTCATGGGAACATTTTCAGAGACTTCTTAGAACTCTAGCTTGGGAGACACAGATTCAAGAAGGCATTTGAAAATGAGAGAGGTTTATAAAGGCAAAGAAAAACCAAAAATGCAAGGTTATTGTTAATTACATGTTCATTAAAAATTATAACTGGAACCTGTAAGAAGTAAGGGTCCTTGTTAAATAAAGATTGGTTGGGATCTAAAATGTTTGCACAGTTACAAAGGGAGAATTTGAGACCATAAGGTTGCAGCTGGCAGGTGTTGTTCTGAATATGGTTGTTGGTGTCCTTGGGTCTGGTATGCTTCAAAGGAAGTCCAAGTTCTCAGTGATCCTGAGATATGTCTGAAGTCAGATCCTTGATGACCAGCTGACCCCTTTTTTGTATGCCTGAACTGTGATTACGCCATTATAATTTCAATTTGTTATCAATATGTTGTGCTTTTTTTTTGCAGGTTTAATTATACATTTAACATTGTGTTCAGCATTTTTAGGTGGTGTTATGGCTGTGCTTTCAAGCCCTTCTTACCTACACTGCCAAGTTGCTGGAATTAGAATTCTTCTAAATTTGGAAATCGTACTTTCTAATTCAGAAAGGTTTTTTCCCCCTAATTCCTTGAGATTATTATTATTTAAATTATCTTTTGATTCTTTGATTCTTTTATTTATTTATTTATCTTTATTCTTTTATTTTATTACCATCTAGGCATTAATAATTCTAATTACTTATCTTGATCTTTCCTTTCCCCTCAGTTTACCGAGTCTCCTGAAGTATGTTATAATTCACTAATGGTCATCCATGATTTGGTATTTCTATAGCATCATTAAAAGTAAGGGTTTCTTGACAGAACCAAATCATAACTTTGCGGATGACCTGGAAGATTTTAATGATATTTGCTTGTAGAAAATGAGCTAGGAAACTATTATTTTATTGCTGATGTGTGAGGAGGAGACTCTGCTCAGTAATCACCTGTGGGTACTTCTTTTCAGCTGTATGAATCAGAAGCAATTGTCTTTAAGAGTACGGTCCCCATAGACTCAGCAGAAATAGAGTGGGAAGAAACCCTAGAAACACAGAGAATCATATTTCCCCCCAAATCCTAGAGGTCTCAGATGAACATTTGAGTCTTAAATATAAACTTGGGCAGGTACCCTTTGCCAGAGGGAAAGCTGGAAATGAGGTTCAACAGCTCCTGAATATATTGCTTGCAGAACAGCTCTCCTAAGCCATAGATTTTGATTTCCAAAGAGCTAATTCAGAATGATTTTGTTTCCCACTATGGCATCTCCAACTATCAGAAACCTAGCTGAGAGAATTTTAAAAATTCATTAATTTAATCTGAATCCTCTAGGGAGTAAAAATAAACAAAGATCAAACCTAAAAATATTTTTGGTAAAAATCCAAAGAAAATCGAGTATATACAATAAGGCTCCGATCTTTGATCATTTTCATTTTTCACTACTAAAAGCTTAAATACAGGCACTAGCATAGTTCTAAAATACAGGTGATAACTTTTCCCTATAATATAGTTCTGAGACTGATTAAAATTTAAAGAGTTATTCTAGCCAACCTATTCTTACTCATTAATATATCAACAAACTTTACTTCATTATGTCTCCTATAATGAATGCTATGGATTCTCAGGTCAGGACTGAAAAGAAGTTTGCCTTAATGAATTCACCAGAGTCTCAGAATATTATCATGTGATATCAGATTGTCATAAATTATTGATAAGAAAGGCAAAGTGGTATAGAACAAAGAACTTAGAATTTTTAAAGACTATAATTCTATCCCTATGTCTGCAAGTATGATTATGAGTAGGCTTAAACAAGATATCCTCTCTCTTGGCCCTGCACCCATAATGTGTAAAAGGATACAGTAGAACTAGATTAATCATCAGGTCAGTTTTACTTTCAGAGTTTCACAATCAAGTCCAAGATATATGTTATTTTATGTCTATACCTATATATAGATTCCCACAAAATGTGTACTTTGGGGAATTAGAAACTTTCCTAACATCCTTGAAACCATAGCATATGTTAAATCCCTTTAACCCCTAGAGAATAATTCATAGACAAGATTCTTCAGAACTAAACAATATTATGTAGAACATGATAAAAAATGGAAAGAAATATGCTTCAGGATCAATATGTGCATGTTATGCGCATGTGAATCCTTCTTCACAAATGCTCTAACTCAGTGTGCATGCTCAGTCACAGCTGTGTCCAACATTTTTGCGACCCCGTGGACTGTAACCTGCCAGGCTCCTCTGTCCATGGGAATTCCCGGGCAATAATACTGGAGTGGGTTTCCATTTCCTCCTCCAGGGATGTCTTCCTGACTCGGGAATTGAACCCACATCTCCTGAATTGCAGGTGGATTCTTTACTGCTGAGCCACCGGGGAAGCACATTTAAACTCAGATAAAATCAATCTAGTTGAGCCTCAATTTTCTCATCTGTAAAATGGAGATAATTCTGTATATGTCACAATACGAAACCTAAAGCATTAAAGTGATGGATGTACTCTACATTTCAGAAGTGTGCCTATGCCAACTCTACATATCCAGTTATCAAAATAAAAGTACCTAGCTACTTTCACATTTTCATTTTTTTCCAGCTTGGTTTCAGGAATGTTTTATTTCTCCAGGATGCTCATTTCTCAATTGAAAGTGCAGGATATAATTTAATATATCATCTCATCTCAAATAGCCTGTTTGCAGTTGCTGTGTACTTTTGGCACAACTGCGCAGAGCTCTCCACTATAAATGTCACCTATGATAGATACTATTGGCTATCAGGCCACTGGCATCTCTGGCCCATGCAGTAGGTCAGCAGGCAATTTTGCAGAGTGTCTGAGCAATCTACTGGAAGAACTTACTCAGCAGCAATATCAATTGCTTTTACTTGAAATTTAATTTGTATGATGAGTGCTTAAAGCAAGTTTTTACTTTTACCATCACATCAATAGCTTCCAAGAAGAAACTTCAGAGGCATAAACAAAAGGAAGATGAAGAGGCAGAAACTTAATGGGAAACACACAGTTTGGCTGTGAAGGGCCCATTTCTTCTTTAATTCCTGCGACTGTACAAGTTTGACTTGTACACCCATTGTACAAATATGACTATGGCAGTGAATATGTCATAGGTTCTTTTTCCTTTATCTTTTTCCTTTTAAAACTACATTCTTTGCTTAAAAGTGACAAGAGATACTATCTATGATACTGAAAACAGGAAGAATACCAAACAAACACAGCCCAGTTTAGAGCTACTAAGTCTATGAATCAGAAGATTCTTTTTAAGTAATCTTCACAAATAATGATATGTGCTATTTATTAAAGCTTGAAAAGGTGTAACTGAGCAGTGTAAACTCTTTAGAGGGACAACTCAGGAGTACTGGAAAGGATAAAAGCAGCAATAATTGATCAAGGAGTGAAGCAAGTTATTGAAGATGAGGCCGCCAGTGAAAGTGTCTACTCTGAGGTCTACATTTTAAAAGCGTAGTTCATAAGCACCATGGTGGAACTTTCACAGTCAAGCCTGTCTGAATTTTTTGGGTTATTTCTTTGTTTTTAGTTTACTTTCCTATTCCAGGAGTTTAATGTGTTTTAAAAGGCTAGATAGCATCTTTATTATAAGAAATTACAATACCATTTACCCCCACCCATTTTCTCACAACTATGCCTGGCGAGTGGGGAGCTCTGTTGATAATTCAGGTGTTAACATTGAGAACAGGTATACTGGCATACATTAAAATACACAATTTCAATTCCCTAGATTAATTTTTAAATCCAAGATTTTACACTGCTTTGTTCAATCCAAGATTTATATTCTAAAACAGAAAACTGGTTTCATAAACCCACTGGACATATTATATCTATCCCAATGTTTAAAAGAGACAATGGTATTTAATGTGTTTGATAAACTCATTATTGATCTCATACTATATTTCTGTTAAAAAACAGTGGAAAAAACTTGCCTTTAATTTAGTGTATAGGCCAAAAGTTATTTAATTATATTAAATAAGGACTATTATGTGTGGTGACCACTTAGTTTTAATGTTGAGGGAAAAGTAATTTATTGTAAATTAAATTTTCTCATTTTTATTTAAGATCTTGGTTTAAAAAGACAAGCACTGTCAATTACAAATTGGCACTTGCCATGGGCACTTGCCATGTACCTACCTACCTCTATAAAGATTTAGTCATGTGCTGCTACAGTGGCTGACCTTCAGTACCCCTTGAAAGGAGTACAGGGTGGAGAGCAGAGATGAGGCATTCTGTACTGGGAAGAGAAGGGTGCTGGCAGAACAGTTAGATAGTTAGATATTTTCAGGAGCCAATTTTATGAGCCCAATTCTTGTATCTTCCCATATCTAGAAAAGCACTAAAATCCTTCATGGTGATGAATGTTCTTAGTAACTAGCAAAGGCTTCACAAGACTAGTAGAAAACTTCTGGAAAAAGATGTGTTTGATTGCAAGTATTCCCCTTTCACCAGAAACCACTTATATACTGACCTTCCCCCCTAACTCTTTGGAGCAGTTTATCAGAGCTATCTGAGGTGCTTTCTCCCAGGCTGCAGTCCTCACTCTGCCCCCAATAAAACTTAACTCACAACTCTCAAATTGTGCTTTATTTTTTTATAAGCTGACAGCACTATGTTTTGGGCTTCTTAAACTTTTTTCCTTAATTTTTTACAAATCCAAGCTTCATACTTTGAATATTCATTATTGTCAATAAGGCACCATTTAGAGTGCACACATTTAGTTATTTTTAAAAAATGTATTAATACTTATTACCCATCCTTAACATAAGCTCCACAGTGCATATCTGAATTAACGCTGTTTGCTTATAGTGCAAGATTTTACATGGATTTTCTATCCTTTTTAAAAAATTAGTCTAATAAAGCTGATTAAATTATTATACTATGGTCTGTTGAAACCAACTTATGACTTGAAACATAATATCTACATTAATTTTATATTATTATATCAATTCTGATTAGCCAAATAGTAGAGGGAACAGAGAATATAATAGATAAGCCAGAAACACATTTTGATTTTAATTTGTTATTAAAAAACATTCTTAAGTATGGTCTAGTTCCTGGCTTTTGGCAATACTTTAAATGAACTGGAAGTAATGTATTTCTTCATTTCTTTGTGTCTTGGATGCCTTTTTTTTTTCTCCCGGATATCACTGATGAGACTGTAAAATAATACTAATGCCATAGAAGATAGGCTAACTAAACCGAATGCACATTGACTCCAAGAATCTGTTTCAAAAATATTTCATTGCTGATTGAGACAAATTGCTCTACTTGAAGCTGAGCCCTTAGCCGCAGTCTCATTAATCACACAGAGACCTGGGTGGTTGAGTGACAGCAAGCTAGAGGCAGGTGATGATCATGGTGAGATTCAGGCTTATCCATTCAGAAAACTGATGAGAGGTGAGTTGCTGATTGCCCTAGGGTGCTACAAGAAAAGGGGCTTCCCAGGTGGTGCTGGTGGTAAAGAACCTGTCTACAAATGCAGGAGACATAAGAGAGGCAAGTTTGATCCCAGGGTCGGGAAGATCCCCTGCAGGAAGACATGGCAACCCACTCCAGTATTCTTGTCTGGAGAATCTCATGGACAGAGGAGCCTGGTGGGTTACGGTCCATGGCGTCGTAAAGAGTAGGACACAAATGAAGCAACTTAGCACACACGCATGCTACAGCAAAAGAAGAAGGAGGCCAGAGGAAATGAGAAATTGTTCAGCAAAAGCCTGAAACAAAACTTCTCTTATTTCTATCTTTCCGAGTAGTAGAAAAGATGGTTAGTTTTGCTCTGTTTGCTCCCAAAAAGTGAAGTTTCTAATTTGAACTCTTGCATGCTTTTGAACTGTGGTGTTGGAGAAGACTTTTGAGAGTCCCTTGGACTGCAAGGAGATCCAACCAGTCCATTCTGAAGGAGATCGGCCCTGGGATTTCTTTGGAGGGAATGATGCTGAATCTGAAACTCCAGTACTTTGGCCACCTCATGTGAAGAGTTGATTCATTGGAAAAGACTCTGATGCTGGGAGGGATTGGGGGCAGGAGGAGAAGGGGACGACAGAGGATGAGATGGCTGGATGGCATCACTGACTCAATGGACGTGGGTCTGGGTGAACTCCGAGAGTTGGTGATAGACAGGGAGGCCTGGCGTGCTGTGATTCACGGGGTCGCAAAGAGTCGGACATGACTGAGTGACTGAACTGAACTGAACTGAACTGATGCTTCCATTTGATCCCTTCCAAAAAAGGGATGAAAATTCTTCCTCATTATCAGATATTCTATCACAATTGGAATAGGAATTCCTTGTTCAATGTTTTAGGAGGATAATTGTGGATTTTGACATTAAGTCATTGCTACGTTTTTGGGATGCAGTGACATGTAGCAATGTGCTGAGTGACTTAAGTCATCCACACCTTTTACTCTTGAAGAATTTTTGCTCAGCAGAAAGAAAGCTGAGGGCCAAAAAATTGATGCATTTGAAGTGTGGTGTTGGGGAAGACTCTTGAAAGTCCCTTGGACTGCAAGAAGATCCAACCAGTCTATCCAAAGGAAATGAGTCCTGAATATTCATTGGAAGGACTGATGCTGAAGCTGAAACTCCAATACTTTGGGCACCTGATGTGCAGAACTGACTTATTGGAAGAGACCCTGATGCTGGATAAGATTGAAGGCAGGAGGAGAAGGGGGTGACAGAGGATGAGATGGTTGGATGGCATCACTAACTTGATGGACATAAGTTTGAGCAAGCTCCCAGAGTTGGTGATGGACAGGGAAGCCTGGCGTGCTGCGGTCCATGGGGTTGCAAAGAGTTGGACATGACTGAATAACTGAATTGAACTGAACTGATTTTTGCACTTACTTTATTAATGACCTGCATTCATTTGTTGAGGTCTGTCTTCTTCAAACCTAGCTTCATGTCAGGAGCAATCTTTGTTGTTTTTGTCTTACTTTCTTCTTAGTTTCTAGCATAATGCTCAGCTCACAAAATTATTTATTAAAGGCTATTGATGTAAACAAAGAAAGAAGAACAAATTCCAAGGGGATTCCCTGTTAGATTTAGTGTTAGAGTTGTTAGTACATATTTCTGAGTCCCTAATGAATCATGTCCAGAGCAATAATTCCCTCAGTTTCAGATTCCTGTAGCAGGAAATATGAAGTATTTCTCTTTTATTAGCTTATTTCAGTAAGAGTAAGCTGTGGATTAAGACAAAATGCAGTTGTTTCTATTGGATTCTGATTAATCGAGGTTTATTGAACTTCTGTAGTCATATATTTAAATTGAATACAATACAAGCGACAGAATTAGTCATTCATATTTGTTGAATACTGATTATTTTAGGCACCCTCAATATTACATAATTATCTCATTTAAATGGTCCACATTAATGCTTTCACAATTCGACATATGAGAGAAGTGAATGATAAATAGTGAAAATAATTATGTCCCTCTTCAGTAGGCTCACAGTGCCTTGAAAGCTGTGCATATACGTAGGTCATTATAAGAAATGAAACAGTGCTATTTAAGCACTGATGATGAACATACGTGCATTCAAAATGCGATACCAAGTATTTTCTGCTCTTCTCAACAAAGCACATTTTTGTTCATAGAATCCTCCTTGAAAATGTATCTAGGAACCTCGATTATTGTCTCAGCTCCTATTTCACTACTTTTCCCCACTCTTTTGCAATCTTAGATACAGAATTTTCTTTCTGGAAAGACACAAATATCGAATAGATTTGGCAGAGCAAGATGAGATGAAGCTCAGAATGTCAAAGTCCTCTTCCTAGAGCAAGACAATTCCTGTTGTTTGTATTGTTGACAGTAATTCTTTTTTGATGTATTATTATGCTAAAATCTTTCCCCAACATTCTATCAAAGAACTCCTTGCCAGGAGGGTAAAAAAAACAAAGAAAAGGAAATGATGGCCAAAGAGAAAAATTATTCCTATCCTATCATGCCCATTATGTAATTTTTAAAAGAATTGTAAGAATGGATTAAACCTTAGAAATTTGAGGACTCCCCTCATCGCTCAGTGGTGAAGAGTCTGCCTACCTGTGCACGCGGCATGGGTTCTATCTCTGGTGCGGAAGATCTCGTATGCCGCAGAGCGACTAAGCCTGCATACAACAGATTCTGAGTCTGTGCTCTAGAGCTCAGGAGCTGCAACTAATGAGCCCATGGGCTGTAATTACTGACGCCTGCATGCCTAGAGCCCATGTTCTGCAGCAGGATAAGCCACCACAGTGGGAAGCCCATGCACCACAACGAGAGTGGCCCCTGCTTGCCTCAACTAGAGAAAAGCCCATGCAGCGACAAAGACCCAGCACAGCCCAAAATTGATGAATTAATTAAAAAACCGGAAAAGTATTTAATTGAGCTGTATGGTTATTCTTAAGAGAAACATCTGTAGTTCTGCAAAAGCAGACTCATCATTAAATGCATGTTTCTGTGAAGTAGATTAGCTCACTCACAGTCACCATATGAAGTCAATAACTCGTGTAGTTTCCTGTGATCATTTGTGATCCCCCGTCCCCAGTGTGTTTCCTGCTTTATTTACCAAATAACTGCACTGAATACAAAGCACACTGATAGAAACGGAAGCAGTGGTGTTGTACAGTCTGCCCACTTAGCACAAGTACTTTTGCTTGGATTATATTAGGAATTACTCGCTAAAACTTAGTCGTAAAACAATACGCTTTTAAAAAATATTTAGTTTCTTTGGATCAGAAATATGGGACGTCTGGATCAGATCATTGGGCTAAGGATTTCTTACAGAGCCGCAATCACTTAAGGCTCAACTGGGAGAAAATTCATTTCTAAGCTCTTTCCTGTGTGTGTCTCTTTGCAGGTTTCAGCTCTTCATTGGCTTTTGGCCTGAGAACCCTATTTCCTCCCTGGTTCTGATCTAAGCTATCTTGCCAAGTGGGCAGCTCAGAATTTAGCAGTGAACAAATGAAGGAACAAGAGCGAAGCAAGACAGAAGCTAATCTCGGAAGTGACACTGCGTTACTTTTGTTGTATTATCTTCACTAGAAGCTAGTCACTAACTCTCACTGCATTTATAGAGCATTGATATCATGGAAGCTGAGGCATAAGGAATCTTTTAGAGGCTGTCTACTTCCCAGGTATTTGTATATTTTGCCATTGACTCCATAATTTAACAACCTGAATTACTTTCTTATTTTATTGTTGCCTAGGAATTTCACTTTTTTTTTTTTAACTTTGAAAGGTAAAATGTTTTATATAGAGTAGCACAGTGATTCACTAGCCCAAGATTGCGTTGGAGTCATCTGGAGGGCTTGCTAAAGCTTAGATTGCTTGACTCTGTCCCAGAATTTTTAGCTGAGTTGGTTAGGGCTTTCCTGGTGATTCAGTGGTAAAGAATCTGATTGCAATGCAGGAGGTGCAGGTTTGATCCTTGGGTTGGGAAGATGCCATGGCAACCAACTCTAGTATTCTTGCCTGAAAAATCTCATGGACAGAGGAGCCTGACTGACTACAGTCCATAGGATCACAATGAGTCAGACATGACTGAAGCAACTTAGCATGCCTGCATGCAAAGGATTCAGTGGGTCTGAAAATGTACATTTCAAAAACTTTCCAGGTGATGTGGATACCACTGGACAGCTGCTTTATTTATTAGGAATCTATCCTGTCTTCTGAATTGTGTTACTATTTTAAATTAATATTTATTTTTATTTGGGTTCTGATTACAAAGTTGTATAGATTTTGAATGGTCTACATAAGTTTATTGTCCCATAAGTGTTGATATTTTTCATATCTGATTTCTCTAAAAGTAAGGTTTTCCCCAAGAATTCATATTTCAAGATATCACTATCATTTGTATCAGGAGAGTGATATAAAATTTTACTTTATGGATAATGAGTAGACGTATGGCAATAAAAGACCATGATTTTATTTTCAGTTGTGTAAGAACAAAATGATTAATTCAGGGAAAGTCGATATTTATCATATTAATGACAATTCTAGCAATTACTTTTTTTGGCCACTAGGGAAAACAAAAACTGAGATGGAGTGCTTGTTGATTCCCTACTTCTCACAGACTTAACATAAGTAATCACTTTGGAAAATGAAAACTAAAATCTTAAGGATTTCATTTTCTCTTATTTTGTATCTGATTTATGTATAAGCAGATGTATGTATTAGTATGTATCATGTATGTATATATTTGTAATTATCATTCCTTAACATTTTTTGAAAATATATTCTTAGAATCTAACATGGTACATACAGTTGTAAAATTTTAAATTAATATTTTTTTAGTTGTTTGAATTTAGTATCCTCTGGTTATACTGATATGAGCTTTTACCAATAGGCGGCCTTCCATAGCAGCTGTATGACTAGAATGGGAACAAGTCCTGCATTTATGTCTTAGCTCACTCTTTAAAAATTTGTTTTGTAAGCCTGTCTTAGTCTGTTTGGATTGCTATAATAAAATACCACAGATTGGGGAGCTTATAAACAGTATAAATCTATTTCTTACAGTTATGGAGACTGGAAGTCCAAGAGAAAGATAGCAAAATATTTGGGGAAGAACCCTTTTTCATGTGACAGATTTCTCATTATACCCTCACATGGTGAAAGAGCTGGGGAACTCTGTGGTGCCTTTTGCTAAAAGGGCACTAATCCTCTTTGTGAGGGTTCCATCCTTGTGACCTAGTCACTTCCCAATGGTCCCACCTATTAATACTTATAAAAGGTCCAAGCTTTAAGAGTTGTGATTTCAACATAGATATTTTGGAAGTCAGGTGGTGAACATTCAGACTATGGCACACCCTATAAACTTATCTGACTTCACCAGGGCTACTTTTGCATTTCTGTGAAATGCAATGATAAAATAGTCTCTTTTGTCTTGGTTATCCCATTAGCCTATTAAACAGTAGATAGTAGACATTGGTATATTAATCAAACAGGATTTTTTTCTTTTTCTTTCTTTATGTGAAGGCATTGAATTTACCAGGAACCAAAGAGGTTAAGAAGGGGAAACCTTTATTGCATAATGATGTTATACAGTTATAATCTGTGAGGATGAGCTAGCAAATTTTGAAATTTCTCTTTGTGTGACATTAGATGACTCCTACATTGCTTAGAATCATTGGAGAAGGAAATTTAGAGTATTATCAAAAATAACTTTGCTTTAACTAATAGCATTCATTGGCATGTAACCTATATCCACTAAGATATTTATTTCTACAACTAAACATAATATAAATATTTTTGTGAAATACCCTTAAGATTGATTAATTTTCACATATCACTGTAATACATTTAGTTCAGTTCAGTTTGGTCTCTCAGTCATGTCTGATTCTTTGTGACCCCAGGGACTGCAGCATGCCAGGCTTCCTTGTCCATCACTAACTCCCAGGGCTTCAAACTCATGTCCATTGAGTCGGTGATGCCATCCAATGGAAATGCCCTGGCTATTGTAAATGTATCATTCTCAATTATGGTTTTCTTTGGATGCATGTCTAAGAGTGGGATTGCTGGACCAAAAGCTCTATTTTTAGTTTTTTTTAAGGAGCCTGAACACTGTTCTCCATAGTGGCTGTACCAATTTACATTCCCACCAACAGTGTAAGAGGGTTCCCTTTTTTACACATCTACTCCAGCATTTATTGTTTGCAGATTTTTTGATGATGGTCCTTCTGACCAGTGTGAGAGGATACCTCATTGTAGTTGTGATTTGCATTTCTGTAACAATTGAGCATCTTTTCACATGCTCAAGAAAAGATGCTCAATTATTATGATGTTGATGCATCAATTATTGTGATGTTGAGCATCTTTTCATGTGCTTTTTAGCCATCTGTACAGGAGACAGGGATCAAGACCATTCCCATGGAAAAGAAATGCAAAAATGCAAAATGGCTGTCTGGGGAGGCCTTACAAATAGCTGTGAAAAGAAGAGAAGCGAAAAGCAAAAGAGCAAAGGAAAGATACAAACATCTGAATGCAGAGTTCCAAAGAATAGCAAGAAAAGATAAGAAAGCCTTCTTCAGTTATCAATGCAAAGAAATAGAGGAAAACAACAAAATGGGAAAGACTAGGGATCTCTTCAAGAAAGTCAGAGATACCAAAGGAACATTTCATGCAAAGATGAGCTCGATAAAGGACAGAAATGGTATGGACCTAAAAGAGCAGAAGATATTAAGAAGAGATGGCAAGAATACACAGAAGAACTGTACAAAAAAGGTCTTCATGACCCAGATAATCACGATGGTGTGATCACTGACCTAGAGCCAGACATCCTGGAATGTGAAGTCAAGTGGGCCTTAGAAAGCATCACTACAAACAAAGCTAGTGGAGGTGATGGCATTCCAGTTGAGCTATTTCAAATCCTGAAAGATGATGCTGTGAAAGTGCTGCACTCAATATGCCAGCAAATTTGGAAAACTCAGCAGTGGCCACAGGACTGGAAAAGGTCAGTTTTCATTCCAATCCCAAAGAAAGGCAATGCCAAAGAATGCTCAAACTACTGCACAATTGCACTCATCTCACACGCTA
>NW_011488621.1:2964789-3002123 GCF_000754665.1 Bison bison bison
TGCACTCATCTCACACGCTAGTAAAGTAATGCTCAAAATTCTCCAAGCCAGGCTTCAGCAATAGGTGAACCGTGAAATTCCTGATGTTCAAGCTGGTTTTAGAAAAGGCAGAGGAACCAAGATCAAATTGCCAACATCCGCTGGATCATGGAAAAAGCAAGAGAGTTCCAGAAAAACATCTATTTCTGCTTTATTGACTATGCCAAAGCCTTTGACTGTGTGGATCACAATCAACTGTGGAAAATTCTGAAAGAGATGGGAATACCAGACCACCTGATCTGCCTCTTGAGAAATTTGTATGCAAGTCAGGAAGCAAAAGTTAGAACTGGACATGGAACAACAGACTGGTTTCAAATAGGAAAAGGAGTTTGTCAAGGCTGTATATTGTTACCCTGCTTATTTAACTTCTATGCCGAGTACATCATGAGAAACGCTGGACTGGAAGAAACACAAGCTGGAATCAAGATTGCTGGGAGAAATATCAATAACCTCAGGTATGCAGATGACACCACCCTTATAGCAGAAAAGTGAAGAGGAGCTAAAAAGCCTCTTGATGAAAGTGAAAGTGGAGAGTGAAAAAGTTGGCTTAAAGCTCAACATTCAGAAAATGAAGATCATGGCATCTGGTCTCACCACTTCATGGGAAATTGATGGGGAAACAGTGGAAACAGTGTCAGACTGTATTTTTCTTGGCTCCAAAACCACTGCAGATGGTTACTGCAGCCATGATATTAAAAGACGCTTACTCCTTGGAAGCAAAGTTATGACCAACCTAGATAGCATATTCAAAAGCAGAGACATTACTTTGCCAACAAAGGTTCGTCTAGTCAAGGCTATGGTTTTTCCTGTGGTCATGTATGGATGTGAGAGTTGGACTGTGAAGAAGGCTGAGCGCTGAAGAATTGATGCTCTTGAAGTGTGGTGTTGGAGAAGACTCCTGAGAGTCCCTTGGACTGCAAGGAGATCCAACCAGTCCATTCTGAAGGAGATCAGCCCTAGGATTTCTTTGGAAGGAATGATGCTAAAGCTGAAACTCCAGTACTTTGGCCACCTTATGCGAAGAGTTGACTCATTGGAAAAGACTCTGATGCTGGGAGGGATTGGGGGCAGAAGGAGAAGGGGACGACAGAGGATGAGATGGCTGGATGGCATCACTGACTCGATGGATGTGAGTGTCAGTGAACTCCGGGAGTTGGTGATAGACAGGAGGCCTGGAGTGCTGGGATTCATGGGGTCGCAAAGAGTCAGACACGACTGAGCGACTGATCTGATCTGATCTGATGTATTCTTTTGAGAAATGTCTATTTAGATCTTCCACCCATGCACCTATCGTGACTTAGTCTATAACAAATTAGGCAAGAATATACAGTCTCTTCAGTAAGTAGTATTATGAAAATTGGACAGATAAGTGTAAAATAATGAAATTAGAACACTCTCTAACATCATACACAAAAATAAACTCAAAATGGATTAAAGACCTAAATGTAAGGCCGGATACTATAAAACTATTAGAGGAAAGCACAGGCAGAACATTCTTTGACATAAATTGAACAAGACATTTTTTCTTTTTTGATCTGTTTCTCAGAGTAGTGGAAATAAAAACAAAAATAAACAAATGAGACCTAATTAAGCTTAAAGACTATTGCCCAGCAAAGGAAACTGTAAACAGAACAGAAGGACAACCCTTAGAAAGGGAGAAAATATTTGCAAATGAAGAAATTGATGAGGGATTAAGCTCCAAAATATACAAATACCTCATGTAGGTAAATATCAAAACCAAAAATAACCCCTGTCCCCGTCTTTTAAATTAACCTAGGTCTCTCTTTCAAGATTCAGCTTAACTTCTGCCTTCTTCATGAGGACATTCCTAAAACAGCTGATATATGCATATATATCAGATTATAGGAAAGAAGGTGTGTGTACACATATACATACCCTATAACATGATTTTCTTTATTCTTTATTTATTTTTATTAGAATATAAAGTGTACAAAGTGCTTCCACTAATCTTTCAGCTTTTGAACTATAGGAAATATGTTCATATTTTCTACTTGTTTCTGTTATGACAAACACAGTGATTTGATTCTTGGCTAATATTTGTTTATTAGTAGATGGGTACAAATTGCTTCTCTTCAGGGATGGAAAATTAGGGCACATTTTCCCCTGCTGTGTTTATTATATGTTTATCTTTAAAATACTCACAAAAAGAGCAAGAGAAAAGGAAGTTTGTTTGTATTCTGCAATCAAGTATCTGTTTAATTAACATGTTATTGTTCCCAGTGTCAGCTGTGGGTTCCTGATCTCCAAAGGAAAGAATTCACTCCGGGATCAAAGGAACACAGTCCCAAAGGTCTTCGCAGCAGTGTTACAGCTTTAAAGTCAGAAAGTAATAGAGAGAGCTTCTGGCACAGACACGAGAAGGTGGTAGGGGGGGACCCACATATGGTCTTTAAGTCATCTACATCTTATTATATACAGTTTGACCTGTTACTAAAAATAGCTTTTTTAATAGGCTTGGACAGTTAACATTAGGTCAGTGTGTTTCCCTTAGATCTTGTAATGAAGACTGGTCTCCTTACAACATCAAGGAGCCTGTTCCTGTGGCTCCTTTATTATCAATTAGCCAATTTCCACAACTTCTGTTGCGGATAACCGGCCATAAATCCCAAAATATGGGTAACTCTTGGACACCCATAGTGGTTGGGTAGGGCCCATGACTCCCTATCCACCTGCTTAAAAATGCTGGCATTATGAATATGCTTGCACTTTCTCCTTGTGACAATGCGAAGGCCTTGATTTGTATTTAACTGCCCCGTGTTTGTTAAATTAAGAGTATTAATAAGCTATATGACTGCATTATTATATTTTATATGTATTGTTTTTGTCTCTGTATTTGTGGAGGTATATTTTATATCTTTGTTCTTGAGTGAGCAAGACTTTTTTTTTTTCTACTTAGACTATCATTTGAGTGGATATGTCTGCCTCTAACAAAGATCCTAAATAGATAATATTTAGATTTTCCTTCACCTGGTAACATAATCATAATAAACTTCAAACTTTGATCATGATCTTTATGTGCTAAAAACTAAATACTGAAAAAACTAAGGGTTTTTTTTATAGTTAAATATCTAAATTAAAAGTCTCAAACTAAATCACATTCACATGTGTCATATCCTTATTTTTTACTTAGTTTACACATTTCCCAGATTAAAAGTTTTTAATAGAAGGTGGAAGGAGTCTTCTGTTAGGTCAATTAAAGGTAATGATTGAAAAGATGCAAATGACCAAAGTTTTTGAATGTTTTGATTAATGAAAAGCTTGGCTACTTATGAGGTCTGGATTATCTCCATTATTTGATTTTAAAGGCTCCAAAACAGTAATGTAAATTCACTTTGAAGACTATATGAGATGACTATAGCAGTGAGCTATTATTGAGGCTAACAGCCCATTTATGAGGTTATATGGTTCATAAGGTTTTATAGTAATTGTTTAAAAAAGAATTATGTGATGTTATGAAAGATGCAATGTTCTTGAAGGATTAATTCTAGTGTTTCTGCTATTGTACACATAATATTTTTGATATGTTATAGGCAATATGAGGATATTTGAGAGAATGATTGACATATGTTTTTAATTTAATAGTGACACTATGTCAAAAGACTCCATTCTTCCAAATTAATTATTTTCTATTTAGTAAGTGTTATTGAATGCCTCCATTATGTCTTTTGACATTACATCACTATTAAGAAAAAAAAAAAAAGTACTCTTGTCTGGAAAATCCCATGGGCGGAGGAGCCTGGTAGGCTGCAGTCCATGGGGTCGCTAAGAATCAGACACAACTGAAGCAACTTAGCAGTAGCAGCACTGAATGCCTATGATATGTCTAAGTCCAATGGGATTGATGTTGTTTTAGTCACTAAGTCAAGTTCGACTCTGCAATCCCGTGGACTCTGCATCTTGTGTCAGTTATTACGTTTTCCCTCAAAGAATGGATCTCTTCCCTCCAAAAATGTAATGACTGCAACATTGTCCGAAGTACATATCCATTGACCTCACCTAAGAACTTCTGAATGGAATATCTGACATCTGAGTTGAGAAATGGAAATTCACCTTTAAAAGAAATAATCCATATGATTCCTTTGTCCTTCTACGTTTGGGAATTATTTGGCTAAGTGATTATAAGCATGAATCACTAGAATCTCACTAATTAGGTTGGAATACCAGACATTTTAATTATAGCCATGCAATTTTCATGGTACAAATTAACCTCTCTGTCTCCATTTCCTTTCCATACTTAATCTCAGAAAAAAACAATAAAATCTAAGTTGTGTTCCTTTTATGAGGATTAGGGAGAAAACACGGGGAAGTCTGTGGTAAATAGAGTTCCTAAAATATTTTGATAGGTATAAGGTCCTAGGAGTTTTGTTTAGCTAAAATATCACGGTAAGATATGTGTATGCTCTGCTTCTCAGTCATGTCTGAGATTGGAATTACTCTTTGTGATCCCATAAACTGTAGCCCATCAAGTTCCTTTGTTCATGGAATTTTCCAGCCAAAAATACTTGTGCGGGTTGCTATTTCCTCCTCTAGGGGAATCTACCTGACCCAGGGATCGAATCCACATCTCTGTGTCTCCTTCATTGGCAGGCCAATTCTTCACCACTGTGCCACCTGGGAAGCCCAGCATAAATATACCAATTATTTTATCTGGATTTAAAATCTAGTGGAATTTTAAAATTTAGAAAGAGTTCAGTGAGTTTTACCTCTTCAGTGGATGAAAAAGACACAAATGACTGCAGCCTAAACAGCCAGAGGAAAAATATAAAAAACTAAAGTACAATCGCTTGCTGTCAGAAAATTATTTTCTAAAGGAGAGAAACAGATCGAGGCATAGAGAAAACTATTTCTAGGGTCCATCTATTAATATCTTCTCTAAGCTTTATTTTTTGCGTGCTTCTGGCAATCTCTTTTTCTCTGGCAGAGATTTGTTGTTGTTGTTTAAAGGCTACTGAATCCCATCACAGTTACACAGCAATGATACATTTGTATGACGAATAACATCTTTTGGAGGGAAAATTGTACATGCACCGTAGAGTTTTAACCTTAACATAATTACATAGCTATTATTTTTCTCAGTAGGAATGATGATGTATCTTTATTTTACTTTTCATAATTTCTCCCTTATTATCTTTTACCCCAATGTTTGCAAAGACTCAGGAGCTGTCCTCTTAGTAGTGATGAATAAATGAAACAAGATCTTCATTGTCCTAAGTCTTATACTCCAGTAGCTGGTGATTAGGATAATACAGAGAGTAAGTAAATACACACACAAATAAATGGATAGGTAAGCAAAGAGACTACTTGTAGACAGTATAAATGCTAAGAGCAAAATGAAAGAAGGTGACATATTGAAAGTAATGGTGATAAACTACTCCAGAGCATCTGGAAGAGATTCTGAATAGGTGATATTCTCAGAAGAATAGCTTACTTGAAGTTAGTCATTTAAAGGAATGGAAAATGGATTTGAGAAATAAAATACACCCTAAATTGGAAATAAGCTTGTTTTTTTTGTGAAGAAGGCCAAAGTAACTACAGCATAGTGAGCCAATCGTTCCAAGATTAGTCTCAGAGATAGGCATGCACTAGATCATGTGTGGTCTTGAAAAGACTCGCAATAGAGAGTTTTCAATTATTTTTCAAGGATAAGTCATAGTCATTGGAGAGTTGAAACAATGGAGTGACATAATCTGATTTATGCTTTAGGAAGAAGAATCTGGATTCTGTGTAAATGGTGAATCCTAACGAGGCAAAAATTAATTTGAAGTTACTATTAGAATATACTGCAAGTGCTGTGCTTAGTCATTTAATCATGATCAGCTCTGCAACCCTATGGACGTTAGGCAACCAGGCTACACTGTCCATGGAATTTTCCAGCCAAGAATAGTGGAGTGGGTTGCCCTTTCCTTCTCCAACTATTGCAATAGTCTAGGTGAAAGAGGACAGCATTATGGGTTTGGGTTTAAAAGGTAAGTAATTGAACTACAGAAATATTTTGGAGGCGGAGATAAGGAGATTTGCTGATGAGTAGAGTATGTCACGTGAAGATAAGTGAGGCATCAACAATGATCTAGATTTTTGAAATAAGCAAATGGTTCAAGATGTGTGTGTGTGTGTATAACTAGTTGTGTCCGACTCTTTGCTTGTGGACTGTAGGTAGCTAGGCTCCTCTGTCCATGGATTTTCCCAGGCAAGACTACTGGAGCAGGTTGCCATTTCCTTCTCCATGGTTCAAGATAGAATGCTATATTTATTTGTATGAGGAAAACTTGAACCATTTTAAATCTGAAAAATTTGAAATTCAGTAGTGTGTTCCAGGAAAGAAATGAATTTGAATGCCATCTAAGAATTGGTTGTAATAAAAGGTCATAAGTCTTGATAAGATTATTTAGAGGATGCTTAGAAGAAAAAAACATCTGGAGTAATATGATGTTTATATATCTGATAGAATAGAAGTCACAAAAGTGGGCTTTAGAAAGACATTTATGAAGTAGAAAAAAAATCAGGTATCTTAGATATCCTTGAAGACAAGAATAGTGTGTGTTTCAAGAAAGAGCTGTGGTAATTTATGTCAAATGCTGCTAAATGTCAAGTAACATTGAATACTAGTTCTGGTACTGGTGGGTATCAGAATTAACTATTAGTTCTGGTCATTTATAACCTTGGAAAAAGTGTTTTCATTGGCATTTTCAAGCAAAAGAACTATTCGTTCTGGTCATTTATGACCTTGGAAAAAGTGTTTTCATTTCATTTTCAAGCAAAAGAGCCTTGTGGAAGTAGGTTAGAGAGAGAATGGAAAGTTAGTAAAGGGACAAAACAATAAAATTAGCAAATCTTTTGTGGAAGTTTTGCATGAAAGAAAAATAGGAAAACGGGACAGTAACTAGAAAGAATGTGAGGACAGGTGATGGTTTTTTTAAAGGAAGAATCATATTAAGTCATGTTATATGCCAATCAGTATGATCCAGCAGAGAAAGAAACATAATTTATTAATTCAGGAGAGAAGAAAAGTAATTGAAGAAGCAATATCCTTGAAAGAAATTAATGGGAATGGAATTCAGGAGACAGAGTGACTTTAAACAGGATAGAAGCAGGTAGGCTGTTGGAGTTGGTACATGTCTTGTCCAGAGGTACACGGCAAAAATAAGTCAGTGATGTAGTATGGGGAAATATAGACAAGAAAAGATCTTTGCCCTTAAAGAGCTTACAATCTAATAAATATCCATAATAATCTTTATTTTTTACAGCATACTATCCTGGTTGATAATATTTTAAGCACAAATTTTGGCAATTTTACCTGCATTTGTTATCCAGCAAGATGTTAATTTTTTGTCCCCGCACTTAAATGGTATACAAGCATAGGCTTAAGTCTGTTCATTGGATTTACCCATTGTTGCAGGCATATGTTTGCAAGCTGTTGGCATAGACTGACACTGCCTGTCATTTTTTTTTTTTTTTTTTTTATACTTAGATTTGAAATAGCTCAACTGGAATTCCATCACCTCCACTAGCTTTGCTAGTGATGATGCTTCCTAAGGCCCACTTGACTTCACATTCCAGGATGTCTGGCTCTAGGTCAGTGATCACACCATTGTAATTATCTGGGTTGTGAAGATCTTTTTTGTACAGTTCTTCTGTGTATTCTTGCCACCTCTTCTTAATATCTTCTGCTTCTGTTAGGTCCATACCATTTCTGTCCTTTATTAAGCCCATCTTTGCATTAAATGTTCCATTGGTATCTCCGATTTTCTTGAAGAGATCTCTAGTCTTTCCCATTCTATTCTTTTCCTCTATTTCTTTGCATTGATCGCTGAGGAAGGCTTTCTTATCTCTCCTTGTTATTCTTTGGAACTCTGCATTCAGATGCTTATATCTTTCCTTTTCTCCTTTGCCTTTCATGTCTTTTCTTATCTCAGCTATTTGTAAGGCCTCCTGACATCTACTATCTACTGTTTAATAGGCTAATAAGATAGCCAAGACAAAAGAGACTATTTTTTTCATTATATTTCACAGAAATGCAAAAGTTGTCCTGGTGAAGTCAGGTAAGTTTATAGGCTGTGCCATAGTCTGAGTGTTCACCACCAGACTCCCAAAATATCTCTGTTGAAATCCATCTTCTGTCCATCACCAACTCCTGAAGCTTGCTCAAACTCATGTCTATCGAGTCAGTGGTGCCATCCAACCATCTCATCCTCTGTTGTCCCCTTCTCCTCCTGCCTTCAATCTTTCCCATCATCAGGGTCTTTCCCAATGAGTCAGTTCTTCATGTCATATGGCCAAAGTATTGGAGCTTCAGCTTCAGCATCAGTCCTGCCAAATGAATATTCAGGACTGATTTCCTTTAGGATTGACTGGTTTGATCTCCTTGCAGTCCAAGAGACTCTCAAGAGTCTTCTCCAACACCACAGTTCAAAGGCATCAGTTAAATTTAGGTGTAAAGTTAGGTTATTTGATGTTTCTTGAGGTAGACTTGTATTGCTATAAGCTTACCTCTTAGCACTGCTTTTTCTGAATAATGTAGGGTATGAGTCATCATTTTTCATTGTCATTTGTTTCTAGGTATTTTTTTATTTCTTCTTTGATTTCTTAAGTGACCTCTCGGTTATTTAGAAGGGTATTGTTTAGTCTCCATGTGTTTATATTTTCTGCAGACTTTTATCCTGTTTTTGATATATATTTTTATAGAACTGTGGTTGCTTGAAATGATTTTAGTATATTTAAATTTACCAGGGCTTGATTTGTGACCCAAGATGTGATCAATCATGGAGAATGTTCCATGTGAACTTGAGAAAAAAATTGAAATGTACTTTTTGAATAAAATGCCTTGTAATCAATTAGGTCCATCTGGTCCAATATCTTATTTACAGTTTAGGTTTTCTTATTAATTTTCTGTCGGGGTTATCTGTCTATTGCTGTGAGTAGAGTATTGAAGTGTCCCCACCTTATTGTGTTACTGTTAATTTCCTGTTTATAGTTGTTAGCTTTTCCCTTATGTTTTGAGGTGCTCCTATGTTGGGTATGTATTTATTTATAATTGTTACACCTTCTTCTTGGATTGATCCTTTGACTGTTGTGTAGTGTCCTTCCTTGTCTCTTGTATCTGCCTTTATTTTAAAGTCTATTTTATCTTATATGAGTATTGCTACTCCTGGTTTGTTTTTTTTTTTTCAATTACAATGGAATATATTTTCCCATTCCCTCACTTTCAGTCTGCGTGTGTCCCTAGCTTGGAGGTGGATGTCTTGTAGATAGCATAAATAGGGGTCATTGTTTTAATCATATCCATTCAGCCAATCTGTGTCTTGGTTGGAGTATTTTATCCATTTACATTTAAGATAATTATTGATATGTATTATCCTATTATCATTTACTCTTTTCTTGAGGCTAGTTTTTATAGGAGTTTTCTTTCTCTTTGTTTCATGTCTAGAGAAGTTCCTGTAGCAATTGTTGTAAAGCTAGTTTCAGATCAGATCGGATCAGATCAGTCACTCAGTCATGTCTGACTCTTTGTGACCCCATGAAAGGCAGCACACCAGGCCTCCCTGTCCATCACCAACTCCCGGATTTCACCCAGACTCACGTCCATTGAGTCAGTGATGCCATCCAGCCATCTCATCCTCTGTCGTCCCCTTCTCCTCTTGCCCTCAATCCCTCCCAGCCTCAGAGTCTTTTCCAATGAGTCAACTCTTCGCATGAGGTGGCCAAAGTACTGGAGTTTCAGCTTTAGCATTATTCGTTCCAAAGAAATCCCAGGGCTGATCTCCTTCAGAATGGACTGGTTGGATCTCCTTGCAGTCCAAGGGACTCTCAGGAATCTTCTCTGACACCACAGTTCAAGAGCATCAATTCTTCGGCGCTCAGCTTTCTTCACAGTCCAACTCTCACATCCATACATGACCACAGGAAAAACCATAGCCTTGACTAGACAGAGCTTTGTTGGCAAAGTAATGTCTCTACTTTTGAATATGCTATCTAGGTTGATCATAACTTTTCTTCTTTGTCATTAGTTTTTGTTAATTTGAGTAATATGTGTCTTGATGTGTTTCTTTTGGGGCTTATCCTATATAGGACTCTCTGGGCTTCCAGGACTAGGGTGGCTATTTACTTTCCCATATTAGGGAAGTTTTCAATTATAACATCCTCAAATATTGTCTCATACTCTTTCTTTTTCTCTTCTTCCTCTGGGACCCCTATAATTTGAATGCTGGTGTGCTTAATGTGTCAGAAGTCTTTGAGTCTGTCCTCATTTCTTTTAATTTTTTTTTATTGTTCTGTTTCAGATTTTCCCACCATTCTATATTTCAAGTCACTTATCTGTTCTTCAGCTTCAGTTATTCTGTGATTGGTTCCTTCCAGTGCATTTGTAATCTCAGTTATTGTTTTATTCATTGCTGATTGTCTACTCTTTTTTTTCTTTAAGTCCCTATTAAAAATTTAGTTTATCTTCTCAGTTTATTTATCTGTTTCTCCATTTTATTTCCAAAATTTTGGATATTGCTTACTATCATTACTCTGAATTCTTTTTCAGTTGAGTGACTATTTCCTTTGGATTTGCTTTTTCTTGTTTTTTTTTTTTTTTTTAAACCATGTTTCCTCATCTATTGCATGTTTCTCTGTCTTTTCATTTCATTTCATTTACTGTGTTTGGGGTCTCTTCTCTGCAGGTTGGAAGGTCATTGCTCCTCTCATGTGTGGAATCTGCCCCACGTGGGTGTTTTGGACCAGTGCCTTGTGAAGGTTTCCTGACTGGGGAGACTTCCACCTGCATTCTGTTGGATGGAGCTGGATCTTGTCTCTCTGAAGGGCAATGTCAAGTCCAGTAGTGTGTTTTTGTGTGTCTATGAACTTAGTATGGCTTTGGGTAGCCTGTCTGTTAATGGGCAGTATTTTGTTCCTTATTTGCTGAAGGTTTGGCATGAGGCATCCAGCCCTGGATTTTGCTGGCCTTTGGATGGGGTCTGGTCCTAGTGTTAAGATGGAGACCTTTAGCAGAGCTCTTGCCAGTTAATGTTCCATGGGGTTGGAAGTTCTCTGGTGGTCCAAAGTCCTGGACTTAGGTCTCCCCATCTTGGGGTTCAGGCCCTACTCATTACTGTGCAATAAGACTTCACAGACCATGCAGCACAAAAGACCAAAACTAATGGTGAAAGCAATACTCACAGCCCAGAACACCCAAAGAAATACACACATTTAGAAAGAGCAAAGAAGAGGCAAAAAAAAAAAAAAAGAGAGAGAGAGAATAAAAAAGGATAAAGATAGGAGTCAAAACAGAAGAGAGCAATCAAGCCAATAAACAAACCCATAAGCGAAAATGAATACTAAAATCTAGACTAACAAAAGCACAAAATCAAAAACATGGAAAAAAGCAAAATAACTTGAGTGCAGAAAAATAAGAAAAATAAAATGAATTTTTAAAAAGACGGTTTCAAACAGAAAAAAGCAGGTTATAAAAATAAAAACTAAAGGAATCATAAAGAACAACATTAGAACAATATGAAAAAGAGAAAAATACATTAGAAAGTGGTATTAAGAAGAATTTCCTCATGACCCCGCCGTTGTCCTCTCCTCACAGCATGCTCCTGTCAGTCTGCCTCATCAGAGCATCCTCTAGCACATCTTAGAAGGTCTCTGACCCTGTTGTGGATGGTATGGAATCAGCTCAGATTCAGATCTCGCCTTACTTCAGCTTGTACTTGCTCCCAAAGCCCACACTTGCCCCTAAAGTCTGCTAACTCAGGCTAATTGTGGGGACTTAATCCACTGTACCCGCAGCTGCAGGAGATTTCCCCTTCTCTCCTCCGCGTACCCAACCCCTGGTGTTCCTCTGGTTTTGGACCTTCCTCTGCTTGTAGGCCGCTTTACGGTGTCTGTTCTCTGCCCAGAGAGAAGGGGTGAGAGCAGCAGCTTACTGGGGCTCACTTGCTCAGTTGGTCTGGGGAGGCGGAAGGGTATGGCTGACACAATTGGGGTGTGTGGAGAGAGCCCACCACAGCTGAGACCTGTGAAGAGTCGCCACAGTCTGAGGCGGGTTTCGCACTTCCCCTGGGGGGATTGGCCCTGGATGTTGGGTCTGTGTGTGGAGCCCAGCAGCTCAGGCTCTCAGGAAGGTATGGGCTGTGATCCGTGCCCTGTCACAGTTTGGGGGCAGCTGCAACTCCTAGGGTTGAGACCACAGCAGGCTAGTACCTCCTCCACCTCTGGCACCCACACTGGCCCTGGTACCCAAGCGGCCCATGTTCCCCTCTCCAGTACTGCAAACTGCAGCTGTGCCAGCTTTTTAACCACGAGTCTTAGACCACAGCTGGCTTGTCCCACCTGTGGCCCTCGCGAAGGCAGAGTCCTGCCCTCTGCAAGCACGCCGAGATAGAGTGTTCCAGCAGCAGTGATCTCTTGCCCCTCTGGTGGGCCAAGGCTTTTTCCTGAACTCCCTCTTCTCTTCTACACTAGACCCCTCAGAGCATCTTTGTGGCAGTCAACCTTGGTCTTCTCCCTCGGGTCCAACCCCGAAAGCCTGAGGCTGAGCACCCAGCCCATCACTCGCTGCGGTGGGTGAGTGAGCCACTTTCTGGCTGGGAAGTGCTGTTCAGCAATGATCTCTGTGGCTAATTCTCTCCACTTTGCCTTCCAAGCACCTGCTGCTCTATTCCCTTCTGAGGTTTGGAATCTCTCCCCAGAACTGCCTGTGAGGGGTTTTTAAGTGTGTGGAAATTTTACCTTCCTCACGACTCCCTCCCCAGGGTGCAGATCCCATCCCACATCCACTGTATCTTTTTAATCTTTATCTTTTGCCCTACCTCATTCTGAGGAGATTGGCTTGCCTTTTTGGAAGCCTAAGGTCTTCTCTCAGGGTTCAGAAGGTGTTCTATAGGAGTTGTTCCATATGAAGATGAATTTTTGATGTATTTGTGGGGAGGAAGGTGATCTCTCCATCTTATTACCCCACCATCTTGAAACTCTCTTCAACCTGTTGAAATTTTGATCTAAGTTTCAATATTTGTTCTCTTAATGTTAGATGGTGTCTGGATATCCAAATGAAAAAAAAAAAGTTATGTTTCTTAAGTTGCCTGGATTTTTTTGGTGCATTTAAAAAATTCCATTAATAGGCAAAAAATTCACAAAAAAACAACAAAACTCGTGAAATTAAATTTGAACAAAGGATAAATCAGGGAAGGATTTAGGGATTTTCCCATCTATTTCTTAAAGTTTTATATTAGGAACAGATTTTTGCTAAGTAGAAGAATCTTACAGAGTATTTTTCAGTAAATATAACACTATAACTCATATTTCAGAATATCTTATTCATTCAACAGAAGGGAAGAATGTGTACACTTAACATATTTGAATAATCAGATCTAATTTTTCCTATTTGTAAATTAGCTTAATAATTTTCATTGTTGTAGATTTGTGCAACAACCCAAGGCAATATTCTACTCTGCCTCTGTGATTTACCAAGATACATGAAGCAGATTCAGCCTACTCACACTACTGCTTTTGCCGTGTTTTAAACTGCATTTCCTCTACTCTCCTGACTTCCCTGGTGGCTCAGACGTAACTGGTCTGCCTGCAATGCGGGAGACCCAAGTTTGATCCCTGGGTTGGGAAGACCCCCTGGAGAAGGAAATGGCAGCCCACTCCAGTACTCTTGCCTGGAAAATCCCATGGACGGAGGAGCCTGGTAATCTACAGTCCATGGGATCGCAAAAAGTTGGACACAACTGAGTGACTTCACTTTCTTTCCTGATGTTCTGCCCCAGGCCTTAAGAGCAGCTAGAAATGCTGCATTTACCTGCAGCCAATTGAGGATGAATTCTCTTCCAATATTACAGTTCTATTTCACAAACAGGTGTGATAACTGCACAGATGAAAGGCAGCATTCTCCACTAAAATCTGAACCAGGCAATCACACAGCACTTTCTACTTGAGACTGGTGAACAAGCCTGAGTTTTGTTTCCACAGAAGCGAATGATGATATCTATTTGGCTAGTATAAAAAGCCATGCCCTTTTCTATTAGTCTGAGGAAGCAAAATACTGCTTGAACTGACTATAGCCACTTGGGGAAGATCAAAACGTTTCACATCATCTGTCTACTTGTTTTCAACTGAAAGTTCCAGTATACGGAAATCTCCTAGTTCAGACCAAAAATTCATCCTTGAAATATCTGAAGATAAATATTTACTCTCTTAAAAACTATGTGATAAAGTGGTACAATGTGCTCTATTAAAATTAAATCAATTAGCACTTCACACAATGCGTGTGCACAGGCTGGGCACTGACAATCAGCTGTGAAGTGGGGCTTGCCTATGGCAGTTCCAAGAACACAGCAAGCGCCTGATTAAAGTGAGCTTTCACACATCATCTGTGGTCACGTTCTGCTTGGGATAGTTCATACATTTTCAAGGGAAGCAGTAAATAAGACAACGGAGGCAATAGTTTTCCTTGAAGCAGAAAAGAAGGTGATCAACCAAGCTACAGTTGTAGCTTAAATCTGATAGCAAAGGATTCATGGAAAAGTGCTGACTTTGGCATTCTATGTGAAAAGACCATCCAGGATTGAAATATGCTAGAAAGATAATTCTTACTTGGAAGATTTATGATTAAAATTTTAATTTGTTCTAATATTTGTCCAATTAAATCAGTTAGAGGCATTTGGCTGAAAGTCAACCTTTACATTAGGGAGCAATATTTTTAAAAGGTTTTGGCCAGAAATGATGACACCAATGTTTTATTTGGATGAGAGGGAAAAAATAGAGAAGGAAAAGATGGAGAAAGATAAATAATTGTACAAAAAGTGAGTTTTCCCTCCAAAAACAATGTTTCAATTTGTTTATCAATCTCCTGGTCCCTTAAAATCCTTTTATAGGAGTCAGGATTGTTGTTCATTCATTCAACAAATACGTATTCTGTCCTTACTTTGCAAAACTGTCAGTGATGAAGCCCTAGGGGAGATAAAAATCCCAAGCCTCCAGGAGTTTACATTCTAGGCTTAAGCTATATGAACACATGGCTTCATAACTATATTGAGAAATATTTCATCTTCTTTGATCAGAATAACCTAGCAGAAAGCAGGATACAACATCTTATCAAGTATTATAGTTTTTTCTCTTTACAGTACATATTCTTAATTTCTTCCTTGATTTTCCAATGCCCTATATTTTTCCTCTTCATTTATGGTCTTGCTTTATATTTTACATAAAGAATGGAAATCATTCCAAAAATGTCCAATCATCTCATTATCAAATATGCAACCCACTTGCACCTGCCACTAACTTATTTACTGAAGAAGTGGGGGAAATTTTCTTTCTCTTGGCAATGGTCACCTTGCTTTTTCTTTATGATTTTATCTCTTTGGTGATTTTCTCTGTTCTTGCATCATTATCCTCTCTCTCTCTTTCTCTGTGTGTGTGTCTCTCTCTTTCTGTCTCTCACTTTCTCTCTCTCCCCTAAATGGCTTTCATATGCCAGAGGTCATTCCTTCACAACATGTTTCACATCATGACACACATATAAAGTTATAATAATTTTGAATCACACTGGAGAAAACTGGTGAGAGTGCCCAATTACTGAGACAAGTGGCTCCTCTTCTCTTAGGTCATCTGATTCTAGTCAAAGTCATGGTTTTTCCAGTAGTCATGTATGGATGTGAGAGCTGGACCATAAAGAAAGCTGAGTGCAGAATTGATGCTTTTGAACTGTGGTGTTGGAGAAGACTTTTGAGAGTCCCTTGGACTGCAAGGAGATCCAACCAGTCCATCCTAAAGGAGACCAGTCCTGGGTGTTCATTGGAAGGACTGATGCTGAAACTCCAACACTTTGGCCACCTGATGAGAAGAACTGACTTGTTGGAAAAGGCCCTGATGCTGGGAAAGATTGAAGGCAGGAGGAGAAGGGGATGACAAAGGATGAGATAGTAGGATGACATCACCGACTTGATGGACATGAGTCTCAGCAAGCTCTGGGAGTTGGTGATGAACAGGGAGGCCTAGCATGCTTCAGTCCGTGGGGTCACAGAGAGTTGGACATCACTGAGCGACTAAACTGAACTGATGTATTACAGGCCAAAACGGTGGGCCTGGGCACTCATGTAGGAATATTTACATATAAAGATGCAATGTCTTTTATTTTATAATCAAAGAAGCAAATAAACAAAACCTTCTTTTACCCCATGTGGCCTACTCAGCTCCTTTATGGTCTCCTTCATATTTAAAATTCTTTTTTTTTTTTCATATTTAAAATTCTTACAAAGGTTTTCTGTGCACACTTTTCCTAAGCATTTCCTTATCTCTCACTCTTCAAAACACTCTAGTCAATTTGCTTTCTCTGTGACTGCCATTGTCAAAATCAACACATCTATTGCGTATTTCTCTGCCTTTAATTTGAAAGTTTCCTTCTTTAAATTCTATTTTTGTTCACTTTCATGATTGATTTTTAAATTTCCTGTTTTTTTTTTTTTTTCCTGTGCCATTCTGATTCTATTATTTCTCAGTCTCTATTTCTGGCTCCTCTGCCTCTATCTGACTTGAGAACCAGGTTCTTTACCCTCTTTCTTTTATCTCTTGAGATCTTCTTTTCAGCCACATGGTTGTCATTATCACATATATACTAATAAAACAAAATTTAAATTCTCAATGTCGCCTTCTTGTCCTGGCACTTCCATTTGAATGTTTTGTCATTGTTGTTCGCTCAGTCCTGTCTGACTCTTTGCGACCACATGGACTGCAGCACGCCAGGCTTCCCTGTCCTTCACAACCTCCTGGGCTTTGTTCAAACCCATGTCCACTGAGTCAGTGATTCCATCCAACCATCTCATCCTCTGTCGTCCCCTTCTCCTCCTGCCTTCAATCTTTCCCAGCATCAGGATCTTTTCCAATGAGTCAGTTCTCCGCATCAGGTGGCCAAAGTATTGGAGCTTCAGCTTCAGCATCAGTCCTTCCAATGATATTCAGGGCTGATTTCTTTTAGGATGGACTGGTTTGATCACCTTGAAGTCTAAAGGACTCTCAAGTTTCCTACCACCATGGCTTGAAAGCATCAATTCTTTGGTGCTCATCCTTTTTCATGGTCCAACTCTCACATCCATACATGGCTACTGAAAAAATCATAGCTTTGACTATACAGACCTTTGTTGCAAAAGTGATGTCTCTGCTTTTTAATACACTGTCTAGGTTCATCATAGCTTTTCCTCCAAGGAGCAAGCATCTTTTAATTTCATGGCTGCAGTCACTGTCCACACTGATTTTGGACTCAAACTGGCATCTTAAACTTAACGAGTCTAAAATTAAATTCTTCCTTTCTTCTTTAGTCTTTCCCATCTTAATAAAATGTCTACAGAACAATATGTTTTGTAGTAAATAACTCAGGAGACTTCTAGATTGTTCTCTTTTCTTCACCCTTCACAACCAATTTATTGGTAAGTCTCAGTAATTCAATCTTTCACACACACAGAGAATGTATTCTCTTTCTCTTCTCTTCTACTACTCAGCTTAGGTCACCATTTTCTCTCACCTGAATAACTGAGATAAGCCACTGCCATTCAGCTTTATTTTCTGCCTCTTATCTCCAATCTATTCTCTTTGGAAAAGTAAGATAATCTTCTTAAAACATAAATTATTTCATACATCTGAATAAAACATTTCAGAGTGCATAAAATCTATGCCTGAAGAATACAGCCTCCGCTTCTGTCTCTAAACTCTACTCCATCTTCTACCCTCTGACTAACAGACTCCTTGCCTTGCTTTGACTTCATTGCACTCATTTCTACTATATAAAGATTTTACGAAATAGGGATATTTTCTCTTATAATATTCTGGCTACTTTCTTTTTGCATAATTTCTTATCTTTCAAGGCTGGACACAGTCTTTTTATACTTTTTTGTTTTCTAACCCTCAAATTTAGAGTTGCTTTCTTCTGACATTCCTTCTCACAGGATACTGTCCTTTCTCTTCATGTTACTTATTTTAATTTTAAATTATATTGTAACTTATCAACTGTTGTTGACTTTGGAAGGTAAAATTTATAAGGTTAAAAACAGTTTTGTCTTGTTCAAATAAATATGGCAAACTGCTGCGACACAATATGAGCTTGATAAATTTTTGTGTGTTTCCATTTTAATATGGGAGATTGAGACATGTCTCATTTTCTCTCTTCTTTCTCAATACCCCATTAAAGTATATGCTGCTGCTACTGCTAAGTCACTTCAGTCGTGTCCGATTCTGTGCAACCCCATAGACGGAAGCCCACCAGGCTTCCCCATCCCTGGGATTCTCCAGGCAAGAACCCTGGAGTGGGTTGCCATTTCCTTTTCCAATGCATGAAAGTGAAAAGTGAAAGTGAAGTCCCTCAGTCGTGTCCGACTCTTAGCGACCCCATGGACTGCAGCCCACCAGGCCCCTCCGTCCATGGGATTTTCCAGGCAAGAGTGCTGGAGTGGGGTGCTGTTGCCTTCTCTGTTAAAGTATATAGAATAAATTAAAACAAAAAAGAACATGAGGATATGACATTACTGAATATATTTTTCTACGATGTCTGAAAAAACAAAAGGAAATTACAGTTATAGATTATTAGAGAGAGCAGAGGAATTCCTAGTCCAGAATACATGCTAATGAAGCTGCATTCAGAGAGGGAGCCAAGGTAAACAAGTTCAGCAAAGGGAGAAGCAGAGATAAGTACACAGTTGGAAGCAGAGGAACTAATTATACATAGAACTCTTGATTTACTCACTCTGCTCCTCTCTACCCTGTGTGGATACAGAAAGCTTTCAGCTAATCACTTAAGCCTAAGTAAATATATCAGAAATTTATTCTCAATGGAAATTATAAAAATTAGCTGTAAAGGTAAAGTTGATACTTTAAATTTTATCACATTGGATTAATTTTTTTTTCTTCTTGGCATTTAAGGTTTTCCAGTGTAATAGGTAGTACCTCATCCAATTACCTTAAAGCAAAAGCCAGTTGACTATATTTACTTACCTAAGTACATAAAGCTCGTCTTTACTGCCTTAATTTAAAATGTGAATAGATGATACAACATCACTCAACAATTAACTTTAAAAAGCCAATACAAATAGAAAAGAATGTCCTAGAAGAACCCAAAAGTATATCAAAAACATAATTAACACTTGCATTTGTTCTTAGGGAGATTTAATTAGAATTATTGGAGACAGAGCTCTAAGGAAGTAAACATATAATTGCTAATTTAAAAAATAAAACTACAAGAAAATAATTTTGAGGAACTATCCAAAGATACAGAACAAAAGAAAAAAAATAGCTGGTAAATATAAGTTTTGAAAAGAGAAATCAAAGATGTTCAAGATAAATGAAAGATGTCCTATATTTGACTATTTAACAGTGAGATAAAAGTTAGTGGAGACAAATAAGCCAGAGTTTTTGTCAAGAAGATGACCTAGAGAGTTCTGAATAGAAGGAAGAAAGAGACTCATACATAGATCATGATTATAAAATGGCCAGTATTCGAATTATTTGAAAGTTGTGAAATACTCTAGATTGAGAATAAATCATGATACGACATCACTAATAAATGAGCATTGAATGACAACAAACTAGCTATACTAAAAGGTTGTGGAGAAAAACAGTGAGAGTAATAAAATAATTCCAGTCTTGATTTTTGTGCTCAGTCCTGTCCAAAGGACTGCAGCCCACTGGGCTCCTCTGTCCATGGAATTTTCCAGGCAAAAACACTACAATATGTTGCCATTTCCTTCTCCAGAGAATCTTTCCTACACAGGGATCTAACCCATGTTTCCGCATTGGTAGGCGGATTCTTTATCACTGAGCCACCTGGGAAATCCTTGATTTTTATATCCAGTCAAAAATTTCATCAGATGTGGACAAAACAAAGATATTTTCAGGTCCAGAAATATATCTCATGAACCCTATTTTAGGAATTTACTAAAACAGAGTCTTAGAAAAAAACAACTAGCTGTCATAAAATATGGGGTTGAGAATAGGTAGAAATTCAACTTCTCTTAGAGTCCTCTAGAAAACTGTGCTACATGGCTAGGGATAAATATTCAAGGTAGATAAGGAGGAAAAGGGTTGGTAGTCACAGGAGAGGACTTTAAGAAAAAAAAAAAAGATGTATAATAGAACTGATATCAAGATAGAAATTTGGAGAATCTAAAGGAAAGGAAAAAGGTACAGAATTCAATAGTAGGAGGGAAAACAATCAGAAGCCCATAGAAGCATTAGAAACCACAGTTCAAATGAGAAATAAGCTTTCATCTCAGCAATTCTGGATAACATTTTGCTTAATGGAGATTGAATATAGTGCTTAGTGCTACTATGTAATTAGATTTTACATATTTGATTTAGTGTTTTTCCACACAGATTAGTGCTGTTAAATACTGAGATCAATCCACAAGCTTATAACTTCAATTAAATGTATTCATCACTTGGGAGTTATTTACAGGATTCTGTTAGATTCTTCTCTTGATATGTATCTTTTAGTATGTTATTATACTGAGGATTAATCACTTCTGTTTGAAAATTAGGTGAAAGCTCCTCAATTATACGATTGAATGGATTTTGAAATGTGAAATTTTATTTTACACTTGCACAAAGTTCTAAAAAACACACCTCCCACCCACCCCCGCCACGCCCTGACTGTCTGAATCTGTAGCTTCAGCTCAGGAAATATATCTACCACAGATTTGTATGGGAAAAGAGATCTCACTTCTTGTTTTAACTTTTGACAGCATGATAAGCGTTAAAACAGCTTAACAGGACTTGTGATTCAAACATCAGTTGTTGACATGAGTGCACTGCCGCATGAGCTGCACAGAAGCACCATCCTGCCTTTTACTTTGGTTCATTAAGAAGGCTGAGCACTGAAGAATTGATGCTTTTGAACTGTGGTGATGGAGTAGACTCTTGAGAGTCCATTGGACAGCAAGGAGATCAAAGCAGTCAAACCTGAAGGAAATCAGTCCTGAATATTCATTGGAAGGTCTGATGCTGAAGCTCCAATACTTTAGCCACCTGATGTGAAGAGCTGATTCACTGAGAAAGATCTTGACGCTGGGAAAGATTGAGGGCAGGAGGAGAAGGGGGCACATAGGATGAGGTGCTTGGATAGCATCATTGACTCTATGGATGTGAGTTTGAGCAAACTCTGGAACATAGTGAAAGATACGGAAGCCTGGCGTGTTGCAGTCCATGAGGTTGCAGAGTCAGACACAGCTGAGTGACTGAACCACAACAATTAAGAAATATTATAATCTGTATAATTAATTGTGGTTGAAGAAATTCTTTTCATTCAGAAAACATGTTTTGGTCCTGTTCTAAAACACAAAACAACAACAACAAGCCCTCAATGAAATGTTACCACTACAGAGCCATCCAACTTCTGTGAAGTAAGTCAAGTCAGATTCTTGCTCCTCTGTTTCTTACAAAATCTGACACAATTGACAACAGTTAAATCATAAGAGCAGATGAATCTCATCATGACAACAAAAAATGACAGAGGTCAAATGTTTTCCACAGATACCTGCAAGAATATTACAAAGAATGTATACAGGCCTTAGCCATACTGCATTTTCACAAGCTTTTAATATTTGTCCAACTTTTCCCATTTCTACTATACATGCATTTTTATTAGTAATATATCTTACTGGATTCTTCTTCAGGTTTTACTGAATTTATAGTTACTCAGCTCCTTTGAAACCATTCTTTCTTCTACACAGAGAATATTCACATTAATAAAATTTTCAGCCACTTCAAACATGGCATTGACTCAAATAGCAACCTGTGAGCAGTATCAGTATCTGATGACTTATCAAGAACTACAGAAAACCACTTGAAATCAACTGGTATTTTTTTCTTCATTGACTATTGCTATTTTACTCAAATTCTCAAATCTTTGAACAATTAATTGTTCTCACTCAAAGGCTGTTAGTCCTAACCAAGTTCATTTTTTCTGAGTACTTTGGTCACTGCCGTGTGCTGTGCTTAGTCCTCAATCGTGTCCAGCTGTTTGCATCCCCATGGACCCCAGAGGAGCCCGCCAGACTCCTCTGTCTGTGGGGATTCTCCAGGCAAGAATATTGGAGTGGGTTGCCATGCCCTCCTCCAGGGAACCTTCCTAACTCAGGGATGATACCCAGGTGTTCTGCATTACAGATGGATTCTTTGCCATCTGAGCCACCAGGGAAGCATCTGACACAATTGAATAAAATGGGGTTCTTTGGTTTATGAATGAGCCATTCAGAAACTATAGTTCCAGCCTCGTTTTTAGTTTTACTTTTGTGAAGAAATTCTGGCATTTGAAAATATCCCATTTAAAATTTTCATAGTTTTTCATCTCTCTTCTGTAAGTTAAGAATATTGTCATAAATGCTTATGCTGACATCAATACATATCAATATATATTCTATTCTTTTAACACAGTTATATTTGAATAATAAACACAATATTTCTATAAACACAACTAATTCTATAAGAAAATAAACTATAACCTGTTCTGTTTTAAAAGGATAACAAGATGCATATGCACTTGAAGTAAATGAGTAATTCTTAGTTTGAGGCCCATACAAAAACAGGTAGCAAGCTGAATTTGGTCCGGAGTGCAAGTTTGCTGATCTGGTCAATTTGGACTACATCAATAGGCTTTTTTACCCACTGACTCCTGGTTGGGTTTGTCAGTGGTAATACTGCCAAAGGATTGATAAAACGGGGAAGAGTATCTTTCAGGTATTTATTTCCTTGTCGCTGGCCCTCTCTGTGGGATTATTGCATGTTGCTTGCATATACTGACTGGAGGTTTTAAGGCTTCGTTCTTCCACCTGAAGGTTTTAATTCTTATTAGGTAGCCTTCTATATGCAGATCTCTCTGTTTCTAGGTTCTCGTAACTGTTTCTTTCATTTGTTTTTTCACGTTTAGGTGTATTAAAGGGATTCCAGCATTACCAGCCCTGGCCTTATGCACTGGCCTTATTGTTTCCTATACTGTGACTTTATAAATGGTTAACCAAATTGTCCTAATTTGCCCAGGATATTTTCTACTGGGACCCTAACTATTCCAGATACTAATTTTTCAGAGTTAATGTATTATGACTACATCATTCCAAATATACTAGGCACTTTCTAAGTGTAACTGAGATTGCACCTCCTTTCTTTCCTGGTATACCTTCCTATTGTAAAAACTTGTGTTGAGGATAGAAGACTCTGACAAAAGAATCAAAGCCAGAGTAGAGTGAGGGAGAAAAAACAATTCTTACTCTGAGGGTTGACTCTGAAGTCTTGCAGGTAAATTGCCTTTCAATTTTCTCTAGTTATTTCTGTGGTTGAAAATGTTCTCTAGCTAATGGTCTTTATAAAACCTCTCTTAAATCACCACTCAAATACCCAGACAAAAGGGTCTTCCCTGTTGGCTCAGTGGTAAAGAATCTGCCAGCTAATGCAGGAGATGTGGGTTCAGTCCCTGGTCAGGAAGACCGCCTGCAGAAGGAAATGGCCGCCCACGGCAGTATTCTTGCCTGGGAAATTTCATGGATAGGGGAGCCTGCGGGCTACAGGCCATAGGGCTGCTAAAGAGTCAGATATGAATTAGCAACTAAACCATAAGTCAGAAAACAGAATAAATATGGAGACTCTCAACACCATACACTTAAGAATGCTTCATATGCTATTGCCAGAGTCAGAGAAATATTCATCACTTATAACACAGATGGAATTGAATTGAAAAACTAATCTGAATTTCTCATAAGTATTAGGTACAGACCTGCCAGTCTGACTGAAGATAAAAAGGCCCTGTGCTTTTCTCTCTATCTGCCTCTTGGTACATAAATACATTTTCTTAACTACTTGGGACACAGTCATACCTGGAAAGTATGTTGGTTTTGAGACCACTCCTCATCTCATTAAATTATTAATTAGAGTGTAAAAAAGGCACAGCTAAGGCAAATTGCCTTCTGATTAAAAAAAAAAATCATGAATTCAAAAAACGTCCTTTGAACATTTACCATATGCCTATCTCAGTATTAGGTGTTGAGAGAATAAGATGGTGATCTCTCAAAGAGCCTATAGTCTGTTGTGAAAATAAAACAACTAGAATTTAGGACATGATGCCTCGTGGGAGCATAGAGTTTAGGTCAGAGAACTTCTCCTGAAGGAAACAATATCTAAAAAGGATGTATGAAGGGTTATTAGTGTAAAGTGATATGGGTTATTAATATAAGGTGATTTGCAATAGAAAAGCATATGCATAGTTCTGAGAGAAATAAAATTTCTAAAATAAAACACTAAGAGACAATGTATGAATGGAATTTAGAAGAATCCTTTGTCAGATAAAAAACAAGTCCATACTTCATTTTTGTTTAAGTAAAAGAGATGTTATTTGATATGTTTGTTTCAAGAGGACAGAAATGGGACTCTGGAAAAGGAACACTTACTATTGCAATTGGGGAACATTGGTACCATGGGTCCTTCAAGATTCTTAAGGGTTAGGTAAAAGAGGCTTTTCTTTATAGGGAGGAGTAAACAAGACTGGATAAAACCAGATTTTTGGAAGTGAGATGAAAGTTGGCATGATTAGAGTAGATCAGATTTTGCCCTGATACCAACCTGTACTTCAGAGAGGCCTCAAAGCAGTACTGCAATGTTGATTCAGACCAAGTCAGAGTGCAGGCTCCTGGGAGAAGCAAAGAAGCCTAAGGCAATATTTGCCAATAAGCATTTTGTCCCTGTTGATCAGGGAGCAAATTGTTCAGTGAATCATTTATGAAAAAAGAATGAATTTGGAAAGTCTATGTGTGACCTGGTCATAGGTTAAAAAAAAACAAGTGGGGCATTCTTGAGCCTTATCTAAGTCATAGCCAAAGAATGGTTCCATGCTACAAGATGTTTATGAGAGGGAGACAAGTTGCAGGATAGGAGAACCTTGAACTCACCTCCTTTCATTAGCACACCAAAATCACAGCTAACTGCTGAACAACCATTGATGAGAAAGACTGGAATCTACCAAAGAAAAAGATATCCTACATCCAAAGACATACAGGAGAAACCAAGAAGCAGTAGGAGGAGTGCCTGTGTGGTATACTCAAATCCTATACCAGCCAGGCGGGTGGCCCATAGAATGGTGAATAATTATATCACAGAACTTCTGCCACAGGAGTGAGAGCTCTCAGTCCCACACTAGGCTCCCCAGTCAAAGGGCTCTGTATCAGGAGAAGGAGACTTCAGAACATTTAGCTTTGAAAGGCAGCAGGACTTGATTGTAGGAATGCCACAAGACTAGGGTTAATATAGAGGGAGGGCACACACCAGGTCGCATGCACACCAGAACTCAGGGCAAAAACAATTACTCCACAGGAGCTTGGGCCAGACCTACTTGCTGGACTTGAAGGGTTTCCTCAGAGGGCAGGAGGCAGCTTTGGTTCACTCTGGAAACCTAGACACTAGTAGTGGAGATATTGGGAAATATTCAACTACATTAACTCTCCTGAGTCAGACATCTTGCTTGGGTCATTAGTACCAAGACCTGGTTCCATTCAATAGCTTGTAGCCACCAGTGCTGGGAAGCCTCAGGCCAAACAGTCAACAGGATGGGACACAGCCCCACCCATTAGCAGACAGGCTGCCTAAAGACTTCCTCAACTCACAGTCATATCTAGACACGCCCCTTGACACAGCCCTGCCCATCAGAGGGCCAAGACTCAGTTTTACCCACAACTGGGTAGGCAACTACCCCTCTCTCCAGGAATTTACTTGGGCTCCAAAATTACTGCAGTGGTGACTGCAGCCATGAAATTAAAGATGCTTGCTTCTTGGAAGGAAAGCTATAACAAACCTAGACAGTGTATTAAAAAGCAAAGACATCTCTGCCAACAGAGATTCCTATAGTCAAAGTTATGGTTTTCTAGTGGTCATGGAAAGATGTTAGAGTTGGACCTTAAAGAAGGTTGAGCACCAAAGAACTGATATTTTTTTTTTTATTGTGTTAGAGAAAGGACTTCCTCAGCTATAAAAATTTGCCTGCAATGCAGGAGACACAGGCTTGATCCCTGGGTTGGGGAAATCCCCTGGAGGAGGGCATAGCAACTCACTCCAATATTCTTGTCTAGAGAATCCCATGGACAGAGGAGCCTGGTGAGTTATAGTCCATAGGGTTGCAAAGAGTCAGACATGATTGAAGCAACAGAGCATGCATGCATGCTTTCTGGAGATGACTTTTGAGAGTCTTTTGGACTGCAAGATCAAACCAGTAAATCTTAAAAGAAATCAATCCTGAATATTCATTGAAAGGACTGATGCTGAAGATGAAGCTCCAATACTTTGGTCACCTAATGAGAAGATCCAACTCTTTGGAAAAGACTAATGATGGAAAAGATTGAAGGCAAAAGAAAAAGAGGGTAGCAGAGGATAAGATGGTTAGATAGCATTGCCAACTCATTGGGCATGCATATAAGCAAACTCCAGGAGATAGTGATGGACAGGGAAGCCTGGCATGCTTCAGCCCATGGGGTCACAAAGAGTTAGACACAACTTAGTGACTGAACAACAGCAACAACCAGAAAGTCTCTAGACTAGCCTAATCCACCGGGGGCAGACACCAGAAGCAAGGGACCTATGACCCTGAGCCTGCAGAACTGAGACCACAGAAACAGGTTAGAACCTATCCTGGGACCAGCTTGGTCCCTGGCTCTTGAGTCACAATAAGGGAACGTACTTCTGGGATACACAGGAAATCCCCTACAGAGGGCCACTTCTGCAAGGTCAAGAAACATAGCATAGCTACTCCATACATAAATGTACAAAGAGAAATTTAAACAAAATGAGGCAACAAAGGAATATGTTGCAGATGAAGGAACAAGATAAAACCCCAGAAGAACAACTAGGTGAAGTGGAGACCACCAAGCTACCTGAGAAAGAGTTCCGTGTAATGATTATAAAGATGATTTAAGAACTTGGAAAAAGTATGGATGCACAGAGCAAGGAATTGCAATAAGTTTTTAGCAAAAAGTTAGAAAACAGAAAGAATGACCAAGCAGAGTTGAAGAATACAATAAATGAAATGAAAAATACACTAGAAGGAATCAAAAGCAGAATAACTGAGATAGAAGAATGGATCAGTGAGTTGGAAGACAGAATGGTGGACATCACAGCCATAGAACAGAATAAAGGAAAGACAAGCTAGCAAACGAAACAAATGAGGAGAGTTTAAGTGACCTCTGGAACAGTGTTAAACACACCAACATTCATGTTACAAGAGTTCCAAAAGGAGAAGAGGGAGAGAAAGACCTTGAGAAAAGATTTGAAGAGATAATATGCTGAAAATTTCCTTAACATGTGAAAGGAAGCAGTCACTCAAGTCCAGGAAGTGCAGAGTCTCATACAGGATAGACCCACGGAGGAACACTGTGAGACACATGTTAATCAAGTTGACATAAAGACAAAGAAAAATTTAAAAGCAATAAGGAAAAAGCAACAAATAACATAAAAGGGAATCCTCATAAAATTATCCGTTGATTTTTTAGCAGAAATTCTGCAAGCTAGAAAGTAGTGGTGTGACATCAGAGGGATGGTATGGGGAGGCAGGAGGGAGGAGGGTTCAGGATGGGGAACACGTGTATACCTGTGGCGGATTCATGTTGATATATGGCAAAACCAATACAATATTGTAAAGTTAAAAAATAAAATAAAAAAAATAAAGTGAAAAAAGGAAAAAAACCTACTACTAAGAATACTCTACCCAGCAAAGTTCTCATTCAGATTTGATGGAGAAATCAAAAGCTTTACAGAGAAGCAAAAGCTGAAACAATTGAACACCATCAAACCAGCTTTACAACAAATGCTAAAGGAAGTTCTCTAGGTGGAAAAGAAAAGGCCACAATTAGAAATGACAAAGTTACAAAATGGGAAAGTTCACTAGTAAAGGCAAAAACACAGTAAGGTAAGAAATGATCCACATGCCAATTTGATATGAAAACCAATAATTGTGAGAGGAGGAGAATACAGGTGCAGAATATTTTAAATGCATTTGAAATTAAAAGATTAACAACTTAGAACAAACGTGTATGTACATAGACTGCTCTATCAAAACCTCATGGTAATTACAAAACAAAAATCTAAACTATATATGTACACAAAAGACAAAAAGGATTCCATGCAATAATAAAAAAGTCATCAATTCACAAGAAAAGAGAAAAAAAAGGAAAAGAAGAAAAAAAACTACAAAAGCAAATCCAAAACAACTAACAAAATGGCAATAAAAGTATTTATTGATAATTACATCAAAGGATTGAATGTTCTAACCAAAAGATATACCCTGGCTGAATGGATACAAATTAATACCCATGTATTTGTTGTCTACATGAGACCCACTTCAGATCTAGAGATACATACAGAATGAAAGTGAAGGGATGGAAAAGGTATTTTGTGCAAATGGAAATCAAAGGAAAGCGGAAGCAGCAATATGCCTATCAGAGAAAATAGGCTTAAAAAAAACACTGTTACAAAATAAAAAGGACACTACATAATGATCAAGGGATAAGCTCAAGAAGATATAACATTCATAAATACATATGTACCCAACAGAAGAACACTTCAGAATATACAGGACAAACTTAGCAGGCATAAGAGGACAAGTTGAAAGCAACACAATAACAGCGGGGGACTTTAACAGCTCACTTACATCAATGGACAAGTTATCCAGATAGAAAATCAATAATAAAACCCAGATCTTATATAACACATTAGGCCAGATGAACTTAATTGACATTTGTAGAGCATACCGTCTGAAATCAGCAGAATACACATTCTTTTAGTGCACACGGAACATTCTGCAGGACAGATGATGTACTGTGCCACAAAGCACGCCTCAGTACATCTTTCAAAATTGAAATCATATCAAGTATCTTTTACAAACACAATGCAATGAGATTAAAAATCAGCTATAAGAAAAAAAATCCAAAAGAAAATAAACAAGAACATGTGGAGGATAAATCATGCCACTAAAAGATGAATAAATCACTGACAAAATCAAAGAGGAAACAAAAAACCAAAAACAAAACCTAGAAACAAATGAAAATTAAAACACAGTGATCCAGAAACTATGGGATGCCATAAAAGCAATTCCTAGAAGGAAGTTTATAGAAATATAACTGCACCTCAAGAAACAAGAAAAATCTCAGATAACCAACCTAACCTTACACCTAAAGCAATTAGAGAAAGAAGGACAAAAAACTGAAAATTAGTAGAATGAAAGAAATCAGAAAAACCAGAGCAAACATAAATGAAACAGAGAAGAAGAAAACAATAGAAAAGAACAGTGAAACTAAAATCTGGTTCTGTGGGAAAATAAGCAAAATTAATAAACCTTTAGCCAGACTCATCAAGAAAACAAAAATGGAGGGAATTCATCAATAAAATTAGAAATAAAAAGGATAAAAATAAAAAAGATCGTAAGGGACTACTGTAAACAACCATGCTAATAAAATGGACAATCTAGAAGAAATGGAAAAATTATTAGAAAGATACAATCTCCCAAAATTGAACCAGGGAAAAATAAGAACTATGAACAGAACAACCAAAAGTACTGAAATGGAAAGTGATCAAAAAACTCGCAACAAACAAACACCCAGGATCAGATGGCTTCAAAGGTGAATTCCATCAAACATTTTGAGACGAGCTAACAACTACTCTTGTGAAACACTTCCCAGAATTACAGAGGAAGGAACACTCTCCACATCATTCTATAAGGCCACCATCACCCTGACACCAAAACCGGACAAAGATAATACAAAGAATATATAGGCCAGTATCACTGATGAACATAGATGCAAAAATCCTCAACAAAATATGAGCAAACCAAATCTAACAATACAGTAAAAGGATTATACATCATGATCAAGTGGAATTTATCCCAGGGATGAAGGATTTTTCAATATCCTCAAATTAGTGTGATACACCACATTAACAAGTTAAAGAATAAAAACCACTGATCATCTCAATAGATGCAGAAAAATCTCTTGACAAAATTCAACATCCATTTATGATTTAAAAAAAATTCTCCAGAAAGTAGGCATAGAGGGAGCATACCTCAACATAATAAACATCATATATGACAAACCCACAGCTAACATCATACTGAATGGTGAAAAATACTGAAAGCATTTCCTCTAAGATCAGGAACAAGACAAAGATGTCTACTTTTACCACTTTTATTCAAGACAGTTTTGGAGTTCAATAAAAAAAAAAAAAGATATTTCTGAAACACAAAGCATTGGGGGTGGGGAAAGATGTATTTAACCATCTCTGCTTTCCAGGATCACAGCGTTCACTAAGGTAAATTCAACACTGTCACCTTAATGTACTGTCTGGTCTCAGCTGTAGATTTATCATGAACTTCATCTGTATGACTGTCAGAGACTAATCCTTGTGGGGAAGAGATGATTCTACTTGAGATCATCAGAACCAAACAAATGTATTCCAGATGCTGAGAAATGAACTAGTTGTTATAAAGCTTACTCATGCACAGCTTCTATTCCAAGTTGTGCTGTTGTCATCGGATTGATTTAAGGGCTTATGCTCTAGTGTCAAATTACCTTCTCTCTCCAGGGATTTGACAATGCTTTACATTTGGGGCCATGGCCCCTCAAACACAAAGTGCTGCAAGCCCTTACTTTTATTTCCTGCCCGGTGACTTTTTGAACTTTGGAGATTTAATGACCACGTGTGAGGTGATGGAGTCAAAACGAGAAACAATATTCTCATTACCTCGAAAAAACAGTACTTCCCTAGGATTACTGATTTTTTTTTTTTAATAGACTCTTCGTTTTTAGACTCAGCGACAGCTAGTGGCAAAGGGTCAGGTGACTTAATCCTCTCAGTTCTTGTATTTCAGTGAAGCGACACGAGGCAAGAACACTGTTTTTATCCAACTCTTGCCAGATTCTATCAATGGATAGATTCTATTTCCCTCTCCTTAGCTGGCCTTGGAGATTTTATGTTTATTTATTTTTTCTTTTAATGTATCCTTAGGAATTTTCATGAAAGAACAGGGACAACTACACATTTGCACTGGCCAGGAGCATTTGCCAGTGACTGAACAACAGCAGCAGGAGCATTTGCCACCTGCCTCTGTGGAGATTAAACCCTGCGCTGCTGTGGTTGCTGACCTTCAACACCCTCTGAGTGGGATTCAGGGTGGAGAGTGAGACACTCTGCTCAAGGAAAACTGGTGGGGCAGGTCTTCAGATAGATATTTTCAGGAACTCGCGTCATGATTCCGATCCTTGTATCTCTTCACATCTAGAAACACACTAAATCCCCTCATGGTGACATGAGCTCCTCATGACTAGCAGAAGACCTTTTGTGCAGTAAGTGCTTGAATGCACTGAACTGCCTCCTTCACCACAATCTTATATATTCGTCTTCCCCCACTGCCTCTTTGGAGCAGTCATTCTCTCAGAGCCAGCCGAGGTGCTGTCTCCCAGGCTGCAGTCTTCATTCTGCCCCGCATAAAACTTAACTCACAGCTCTCACATGGTGCATTCTTTTAGACAACAGTTTTAGGAAAGCTGCTTGCCAAATGCTATTCTTAACCAAAAATCATAAACTAGGGTCTTCTCTAAAAAGAAAATTTCTGCTTAAATCAATGAACAAGAAGGCAATTTAGATAATAGAATTCTGATACAGCTCAAAGCAATCTGTAATAAAATATGACAGACGGGTCTTAGAATTAGGCAACTAGCCCATGTCCACTAGCTTTACATGAAATAATGTTTGGGCCAATGTGTGTGTGTGTGTGTGTGTGTGTATGCTCAGGTGCTCAGTCATGTTCAACTTTTTGTGACACCATGGGCTGTAGACTGCAAGGCTCCTCTGCCCATGGAATTTTCTAGGCAAGAATACTGGAGCAGATTGCCATTTCCTTCTCTAGGGGATCTTCCTGACCCAAAGATCCAACCGGTGTCTCTTGTGTCTCCCGGATTGGCAGGCAGATTCTTTACCACTGTGCCACATGGAAAGCCCCTAACGTAATGTAAGTTTAATAAATAACTACAGCATGTGAACTAATACACGTGAAAACTCTCCATCTTCTGAAAGCTTAAACAAAGGGAACTGACCAAGGTGGCTTTAAGGTTCTCCTCAGAATGACCAAATTTTAGACAGGTTTCTTCCTCACTGGGCTTCCCTGGTGGCTCAGACGGTAAAGCGTCTGCCTGCAATGCGAGAGACCCGGGTTCGATTCCTGGGTCAGGAAGATTCTCTGGCGAAGGAAATGGCAATCCACTCCACTACTCTTTCCTGGAAAATCCCATGGATGGAGGAGCCTGATAGGCTACAGTCCATGGGGTCACAAAGAATCGGACACGACTGAGCGACTTCACTTTCTTCCTCACTGTAGACCTCTGACTTCTCTTTTCTTAGAAATTTACATTAGAAGACTTAACTGTAAATTTTGCCCCAGCCTCGGAGATTTGTCTTCTTTTAGCCTCTACCCAGTTTTACAGGCAAGGAAGTGTTTCCCCCAGCGATCTGGGGGCCATTCCCTTGAAACATAATGATTGAGAAAACGCCCTTGTCTCTCTTCGTCCCTGGGGGACGGTAGAGGGTTAACTTCTTTAAACGGCAGATAACAGACACCAATGGTCTCATCACAACGTGAGTCTCTCCCCCAGTATCCACCTGTGATGTTGCACTGGTTCACCTCAGCTCTAAAAACTCTTCTACCTTTTAATTCAACAGATTGAACTTAGTCTCTCTCTCTCAAATGCAGTATTCCTAAAGTATGCCTTGCCGGTTTACCTTTGATAAAATTATTTAACAAAAGTAATAATTTGTTTTTTTTTTAGAAATTACGCAGATTGTGTTTTTTAGGTAAATGTGGGCTTGTTTCTCAGTTTGTAATTGAGTAATTACTAAAACTCATCCTTTCAATGACTGTTCCAAAACACTGTGTAGTTTAATAAATGTTTCTTTGAAGACAAAAATAATGAAATTTGGTGAAAGGAGGGTCCATGTCTTACAAGGAAAAACTAATGAGATAACATTTGAAAGAAAGACATTTTATTTTATGAATATTAAAATTTCCCATTTTTTTTTCTTCTCTTCCTTCCTCTTTCTTTCATTTCTATCTTTCTTCTTTCCTTCTCTGTTTCCTTTTTATAGGTCTCTCTTTTCAGGTAATTACTGTAACTCAAAGGACACAATCTGCTTCCCAATCTGTTTCAATTATCATTTATAAAAGCAAAAATTCAGTGAACTTTGGGAAATTTCACACAATTCATAGCATTTACTCTAAACACAATTTCTGCTAAGTTTATAAAATGTCTTGAACACATTTAAGGAAAAAAATTCTGTTATAACCTGTTTTTCCTGCTTTGTACTTTATTCAAAGAAGATGAGGAATGATCTTCAACATTTGGGAATACAGAGGTCTATCAGAAAAGACAGCAATTCATTCTGAGCTAATTCTAATTCATCCTCTGTCTCTCTTTTTCTAAAATATATGTTTCCCTCCCTTCTTGCTATTATATTGGTTTATGTCCAGGTAAATGCTAACTCATATAGTGTTCAGTTCAGTTCAGTTCGGTCACTCAGTGGTGTCTGACTCTTTGCGACCCCATGAACCACAGCACACCAGGCCTCCCTGTCCATCACCAACTCCTGGAGTCCACCCAAACCCATGTCCATCGAGTCGATGATGCCATCCAACCATCTCATCCTCTGTTGTCCCCTTCTCCTCCTGCCTTCAATCTTTCGCAGCATCAGGGTCTTTTCCAAAGAGTCAGCTCTTCGCATCAGGTGGCCAAAGTATTGGAGTTTCAGCTTCAGCATCAGTCCTTCCAGTGAACACTCAGGACTGATCTCCTTTAGAATGGACTGGTGGGATCTCCTTGCAGTCCAAGGGACTCTCAAGAGTCTTCTCCAACACCACAGTTCAAAAGCATCAATTCTTAGGCGTTCAGCTTTCTTTATAGTTCAACTCTCACATCCATACATGACCACTGGAAAAACCATAGCCTTGACTAGACAGACCTTTGTTGGCAAAGTAATGTCTCTGCTTTTTAATATGTTGTCCTACATATAGTGTAGGACATTATTACTGTTGTTAATGGCTGCCTCATCCAAAGAAATGCAGTAGTGATTATAAAACTCAAATATACATAAGAATCACAGTAGGTACTTGTTAGAAGAGAAAATATTTGGACCCTTTCCCAGCAACTGATTCAGTGTTCTCTAATGGGGTTTGAAATTTGCATTTTGAATAAGCATTTGATTTAGGTAGGTGACTTAGTCGGTAAAGAATCCGCCTGCAAGGCAGGAGACCTGGGTTCAATCCCTTTGCTGGGAAGATCCTCTGGAGGAGGGCATAGCAACCCACTCCAGTATCCTTGCCGGGAGAATCCCAATGGACAGAGGAACCTGGTTGACTGCAATCCACGGGGTCGCAAAGAGTCAGACATGACTGAGTGACTAAGGACAGCACAGCATAGGAGGATCAAATTTTGAGAAACATCAAGATGGGGTAAAACATCAGAATCTGGAAAAATTAGAAGAATTGAAACATTAATTGTGGGAGGCTAGAAGAATTGGATTGAGGATATCTATATGTTTATTAAATAAGAAGAATAAATGAAGAAGAGACACGTAGCTGGCACTGGTCCTGCCCTGTAGGTCTCCCACGGGACATTTTCAAACTCTGCTTACTCTATCTATTTTATATCAGAAAGAAGCTGTAACTTCAGCCATCTAGGTTGGTTAAAAATAAATTTTATTTATCCTATAAATAGATATTTGTTATATAAATATAAAAAGTTTATATAAAATATATAAATATATAACATATTTTGATTTTATTTTTATATATATTTTTATTTTTTAACTTTACAATATTGTATTGGTTTTAAAATAAATATAATTTATTATCATATTAAAATAAATTTTAATTTATTAACATTATATTATATTTAATATTATATTAAAATAGATTCAAATTGAAGTAACTAAGTTGCTGCTAAATCACTTCAGTCGTGTCTGTCTCTGTGTGACCTCATAGATGGCAGCCCACCAGGCTCCCCATCCCTGGGATTCTCCAGGCAAGAACACTGGAGTGGGTTGCCATTTCCTTCTCCAATGCAGGAAAGTGAAAAGTGAAAGTGAAGTCGCTCAGTTGTATCCAACTCTTAGCAACCCCATGGACTGCAGCCTACCAGACTCCTCCATCCATGGGATTTTCCAGGCAAGAGTACTGGAGTGGGGTGCCATTGCCTTCTCCAACTAAGTTAATTACCTATAAATATATTTGTTAGGTAGCTAGAATAGGAAAAAGGAGTCCAAAATGGCGGTGGCTAAAAGACAAAGGAGGGAAAAGCCCAGGAAAACAGATCAAAGGAAGGTCCGAGGACTGGAGTGAGAACCTCAGGTGAAGCAAACAGCCTTCCTGGCTGGCCAGTTTACAGAGGGCAGGCCCAGGGGGAGGAGAAAAGAACATATAAAAAGAGTAGCCAAAATTGATCCTCTCTCTTCTCTTCACATCTTTTGGGTCGGCTGGCCCTCAGACCTCAAGGATGTATTTTCCTTTGCTTGCCAAATAAAACTGAGCTGTAACAGAGCTGCAACACTGGTCCATGGCTTCAGTTTTGCTGTGGTGAGACAAAACCAAGGAAATTACACACTCCCCCGACAAACCGATTCTCCTTACCTCTTTGCTAACATACATTTACACTTTCACCTGGTCATTTTGATTCTGCCTGACCCTAAGGAAACTGTTAAACGTATTTTTTCCACCACATTCTTCCTCAGTCCCATTTCTAGAATGCTGGTAGTTTTTCTGTAATGCTTCAAATGAAGTAATACAGTCAATATATTCCTTTTTTTTCTCTCAGATGAGACAGAAATTGGGAGAGCTAAGTGACAAATGAGTTGATAATATAATGTGTGCTTTACACTCAATTTAACTGGTAATAGTTGTATTTTGGGGACTGGTTTAAAAGGTAGGACATTCATATTTTAAAATGATAGCAATAATGATCAATACTATGTGCCAGATAATATTTATTTTCTGCGCTACAATTATCAATGAAAATGCAAAATAATTACCGTAAAGTAATTCAATTAACTTTTATTTTTCAGGTTCTCAGCAAGGCTATACTAAATTTCCATACAAAGAACCATATTTAAATATAAAATTATTAATACATGTGTATTTCCAGCTAAGATCTTTTTTTTTTTCTTATCTAACTAGATAAATGCATCTTGTTGATGATAATTTTTGGAGCATGCATTAACTATGTACTTGTTGTTCAGTCACTCAGTTGTGTCTGACACTTCGAGACCCCATGGGCTGCAGCACACCAGGCTTCCCTGTCCTTCACCATCTCCCATGCCTTGCTTAGACTCATGTTCATTGAGTTGATGATGCCATCCAAGCCTCACATCCTCTGTTGCCCCCTTCTCCTCCTAGTTGCCCCTCAGTTCTGTTCAGTTCAGTCGCTCAGTCATGTCCGACTCTTTGCAACCCCATGAATCGCAGCACGCCAGGCCTCCCTGTCCATCACCAACTCCTGGAGTTCACTCAAACTCACGTCCATCAAGTCAGTGATGCCATCCAGCCATCTCATCCTCTGTCGTCCCCTTCTCCTCCTGCCCCCAATCCCTCCCAGCATCAGAGTCTTTTCCAATGAGTCAACTCTTCACATGAGGTGGCCAAAGTACTGGAGTTTCAGCTTTAGCATCATTCCTTCCAAAGAAATCCCAGGGCTGATCTCCTTCAGAATGGACTGGTTGGATCTCCTTGCAGTCCAAGGGACTCTCAAGAGTCTTCTCCAACACCACAGTTCAAAAGCATCAATTCTTTAGCGCTCAGCCTTCTTCACAGTCCAACTCTCACATCCATACATGACCACTGGAAAAACCATAGCCTTGACTAAATGGACCTTTGTTGGCAAAGTAATGTCTCTGCTTTGGAATATGCTATCTAGGTTGATCAATGGCACCCCACTCCAGTACTCTTGCCTAGAAAATCCCATGGATTGAGGAGCTTGGTAAGCTGCAGTCCATGAAGTCACTAAGAGTTGGACATGACTGAGCTACTTCACTTTCACTTTTCTTCCAAGGAGTAAGTGTCTTTTAATTTCATGGCTGAAGTCACCATCTGTAGTGATTTTGAAGCCAAAAAAAAAAAAAGTCTGTCACTGTTTCCCCATCTATTTCCCATAAAGTGATGGGACCAGATGCCATGATCTTCATTTTCTGAATGTTGAGCCTTAAGCCAACTTTTTCCCTCTCCTCTTTCACTTTCATCAAGAGGCTCTTTA
>NW_011488621.1:3002223-3004266 GCF_000754665.1 Bison bison bison
ACTCCTTTTCCTATTTGGAACCAGTCTGTTGTTCCATGTTCAGTTCTAACTGTTGCTTCCTGACCTGCATACAAATTTCTCAAGAGGCAGGTCAAGTGGTCTGGTATTCCGATCTCTTTCAGAATTTTCTACAGTTTATTGTGATCCACACAGTCAAAGGCTTTGGCATAGTTGCCCCTAGTTTTCCTTATTTAACACAAATAATTCAACAATATTTCATTTGAGAAATGCTTATCAAACACCTACAATGGACCTGAAGCTGAATTGAGTTGTCTCATGAATATGTGCTGAGGTGGAATTGCATTGCTTTAAGAAAGCTTATTATATGCATCCCCTCAAGTGTCTGTATTACATGTAACATTACATTGGCAGTTTGGGCCATCATGGAATATTTGCAACATCATAATGGATAATGGTCCCATCACTTCGTGGCAAATAGATGGGGAAATGGTGGAAATAGTGAGAGACTTTATTTTTGGGGGCTCCAAAATCAGTGCAGATGGTGACTGAAGCCATGAAATTAAAAGATGCTTGCTCCTTGGAAGAAAAGCTATGACCAACCTAGATAGCATATTAAAAAGCAGAAACATTACTTTGCCAACAAAGGTCTGTCTAGTCAAAGCTACGGTTTTTCTGGTAGTCATGTATGAATGTGAGAGTTGGACTATAAAGAAAGCTGAGTGCCAAAGAATTGATGCTTTTGAACTGTGGTGTTGGAGAAGACTCTTGAGAGTCCCTTGGACGTCAAGGAGATCCAACCAGTCCATTCTGAAGTAGATCAGCCCTGGGATTTCTTTGGAAGGAATGATGCTGAAGCTGAAACTCCAATACTTTGGCCACCTGAATTGAAGAACTGACTCATTGGAAAAGACCCTGGTGCTGGGAAAGATTGAAGACAGGAGAAGAAGTGGATGACAGAGGAAGAGATGGTTGGATGGCATTACCGACTCAATGGACATGAATCTGAGTATACTCTGGGAGTTGGTGATGGACAGGGAGGCCTGGTGTGCTGCAGTCCATGGGGTTGCAAAGACCTGGACAAAACTGAGTGACTGAACTGAACTGAACTGCATGGGCAAATGTTAGATAGCTGGGGTTTGGGGTTTTTTCTGCCCAGGCAAACTGATTTACCTGCACACAAGTTACTAAATGCCAAGATAGCATCCTTGCCCTCAAAGAGCTCAGAGACAGTTAGCTGGAAAAGATAAACCTCTAAATTTTCACACTGAAAAGATAATTCTGGTGCTAATGTGGGGATGATTAGAATAACGGTGAGGCTAAAAGCGCATGTGGTGTTCAGGTGAGTGCTGGAGACTTAAGAAAAGAAAATGATAGTGGGAATGTAAAGGTGTGTATAGAGTTTTGTAGGATGTTAACTTTGAAATAGTATGTTGGTCTTCCACTACCATCCGTAACAATTGAACTGCAACAAGAACTGCTCCACTAGATCAATAAACTAAAAATATGTGAAACAGCAGCTTTCAGACACTGGACAACAGGCAGTATCGGAATTATTTTTCTTTTCTTAATTGGTATCCATACTTTTATTGCTTCCTCTTTTTTGTTAAATTTGATTTCTATATTGTTAGATTAATTTTTGTAAAAGAGTTCTCACCATATCATTCTCTTGACCAAAAATAATGTTACTGAAAAAGAATACTATAATAACATAAAGTTATAAAAATATTTTATTTCTGAGGCTGTGTCACAGGAAGCAGTACCATATTTGCTGTTACATGGATACTTGTGCTTAGTCCTCACAATTTATGAGGTCGTTACTGTTGCTGTTTCCAATCAATGGGTTAGGAGATTGCGGCAATGAGGGATTAAATAACTTGATCAAGGTCTCAGAAAAAAGGTGTGCTGAAATTCAAACTCAGGAAATTTGTCTTTAGTAGTAATTTTATCTGGGCTTGATGAAGCACAAGCTGGAATCAAGATTGCTGGGAGAAAGATCAATAACCTCAGATATGCAGATGACACCACCCTTATGGCAGAAAGTGAAGAGGAACTAAAGAGCTTCTTGATGAAAGTGAAAGAGGA
>NW_011488621.1:3004366-3006982 GCF_000754665.1 Bison bison bison
AGTGAAAAAGTTGGCTTAAAACTCAACATTCAGAAAACGAAGATCATGGCATCTGGTCCCATCATTTCACGGTAAATAGATGGGGAAACAGTGGAAACAGTGACGGACTTAATTTTTTGGCTTCAAAAATCGCTGCAGATGGTGACTGCAGCCATGAAGTTAAAAGACACTTACTCCTTGGCAGGAGAGCTATGACCAACCTAGACAGCATATTAAAAAGCAGAGGCATTACTTTGCCAACAAAGGTCCGTCTAGTCAAGGCTATGGTTTTTCCAGTGGTCGTGTATGGATGTGAGAGTTGGACTATAAAGAAAGCTGAGCATCGAAGAACTGATGCTTTTGAACTGTGGTTTGGAGAAGACTGTTGAGACTCCCTTGAATTGCAAGGAGATCCAACCAGTCCATCCTAAAGGAGATCAGTCCTGAGTGTTCACTGGAAGGACTGATGTTGAAGCTGAAACTCCAATACTTTGGCCACATGATATGAAGAGCTGAATCATTGGAAAAGACTCTGATGCTGGGAGGGATTGGGGGCAGAAGGAGAAGTGGACGACAGAAGATGAGAGGGTTGGATGGCATCACCAACTCAATGGACATGGGTTTGGGTGGACTCCGGGAGTTGGTGATGGACAGGGAGGCCTGGCGTGTTGCAATTCATGGGGTCACAAAGAGTCAGACATGACTGAGTGGCTGAACTGAACTGAACTGTGAAAATATGGGTCAAAGACCTCAATAGTTCACCAAAGGTATACAGATGGCAAACAAGCATATAGATAGTTCATGTTATATGTCTTCAGGAAAAGGCAAATTAAAACAAGAAGATGCTGAATACAGCCATGGTGTCGCAAAGAGTTAGACACGACTGAGTGACTGGACTGAACTGAGTAATTTTTATAACCAGAAAATCCACTTACATTTCAAGAAGATGCTTCTTTTTGCCTATTTTAAATTTCCCCATCTATGGATCTCAATGTGTATTTCCTAACTATTTTTCTATGGTGGTGGTTTAGTCACTAAGTCGTGTCCGACTCTTGGGATCCTGTGAACTGTAGCCCGTGAGGCTCCTCTGTCCATGGGATTCTCCAAGCAAGAATACTGGAGTGGTTTGCCATTTCCTTTTCCAGTGAAACTTTCCCAATCAGGGGTTTAACCTGTGTCTCCTGCAATGGCAGGCGGTCAGTCTCCTGCATTGCAGGCAGATTCTTTACCACTGAGCCACCAGGAAAGCCCCAAAACTCAATTTTCTCCTTTGTGAAATGTAGTACTCATCTCAGAGAACAGTATGAGAACTGAAATGTGGTAATCACATGCTTAGCTTAAATTAAATATTCTATAAATATTAGCTCTTCTGCTCCTCCCTTTCTTCATTTTCCCCTTCTCTTCTTCTTTTACTTCTTTTGTTATACCTATTATTATTATACTTTCATGTTAAACTAGGTAATGCTTTTAGCTCTTTTATTTTACCTCAATCCATTATGACATTTTTGTGATATTTCTTATGTTCTCTTCCATTTTATACCTTTGTATGCTTTTAACATTTTGTGATTAAATTTCACATGTGATTCCTTACACAAGAGTACTTTGCCTCGAATATTGTAGCACAATATTCGTGCTTCATGGTAAGTTGTTTCAGTTGCTTCCTACTCTTTTCTACCCCGTGGACTGTAGCCCACCAGGTTTCTTTGTCCATGAGATTCTCTAGGCAAGAATATTGGAGTGGGTTGCCATGCCCTCCTCCAGGGGATCTTCCTGATCCAGGGAACGAACCTGTGTCTCTTAGGTGTTCTGCATCAACAGGTGGGATCTTTTACCCCTAACACCACCTGGGAAGCCCATTCATTAAATAGATTTACTTTGTGTCTACTGGGAAATGAATGACATTTTAACTTATTAATTTTGAGGATGCATTAAAATTTTAAAGGTTAGATCTTTTGAATCAAACTCTAGGATTATTATTTTTTAACTTACTTGATTAAATTTGCAGATAGAAACATTAGAAACTCAAATATATGTTCTGAAAAAAGCATGTATCAAGTGTATACAATCAAGATGAAATCCTATAAGGATAAAGAGAAGGTAATTAGATTAAGAAGATAGGACATTTTATATAAATGCAAATAAAGCATGCTTCAGTTCAGTTCAGTTCAGTCACTGAGTCGTGTCCGACTCTGAGTGACCCCCTTAATCGCAGCATGCCAGGCCTCCCTGTCCATCACCAACTCCCAGAGTTCACTCAGACTCACGTTCATTGAGTCAGTGATACCATCCAGCCATCTAATCTTCTGTTGTCCCCTTCTCCTCCTGCCCCCAATCCCTACTAGCATCAGTCTTTTCCAATGAGTTAACTCTTCGCATGAGGTGGCCAAAGTACTGGAGTTTCAGCTTCAGCATCAATGCTTCCAAAGAAATCCCAGGGCTAATCTCCTTCAGAATGGACTGGTTGGATGTCCTTGCAGTCCAAGGGACTCTCAAGTCCATCTCCAACACCACAGTTCAAAAGCATCAATCCTTTGGCGCTCAGCTTTCTTCACAGTCCAACTCTCAGATCCATACATGACCACAGGAAAAACGATAGCCTTGACTAGATGGACCATTGTTGGCAAAGTAATGTCTCTG
>NW_011488621.1:3008461-3011730 GCF_000754665.1 Bison bison bison
ACTTTCTTCAATTAAGTCTAAATTTGGCAATAAGGAGTTCATGATCTGAGCCACAGTCAACTCCTGGTCTTGTTTTTGCTGACTGTATAGAGCTTCTCCATCTTTGGCTGCAAAGAATATAATCAATCTGATTTCGGTGTTGACCATCTGGTGATGTCCATGTGGAGAGTCTTCTCTTGTGTTGTTGGAAGAGGTTGTTTGCTATGACCAGTGCATTTTCTTGGCAAAAGTCTATTAGTCTTTGCCCTCCTTCATTCTGTATTCCAAGGCCAAATTTGCCTGTTACTCCAGGTGTTTCTTGACTTCCTACTTTTGCATTTCAGTCCCTATAATGAAAAGGACATCTTTTTTGGGTGTTAGTTCTAAAAAGTCTTGTAGGTCTTCATAGAACCATTCAACTTCAGCTTCTTCAGCGTTACTGGCTGGGGCATAGACTTGGATTACTGTGTTGTGCAAAGACCTAAGAAAAAGTTGAAGGCATCATGGATTACAGATTACATATGTCATTGCTATAGTTTCCAAAGAAAGAAAGGTACCAGGCTAAGTAAATTGCAATGAAACATGAAAGTACTTCTTATTTTGTTTTCCAACTGTGGAAATCGGGATAATAATTAGTAACCTCCACTAAACTGAAAAAAATGTTCAGGTATTTTTTTTTTTTTACCAATATTTAAGAATTCTTTTGACATAAAAGTATATTCAATAATTAGTTGAAGTGTTTGGATTCACATTATTTAATGCACCACATCTATTTTTTTAATATAAAGGCTAGTATAAAAATAAATAACTTAGACCACAATTAGTATAATATATAGATAACTGCTGTGTGGTCTTAATGTTCTAGCTTCCATTTATTTCCTCTTTGATTTTTCTTCATCTCAGGCTGTTGCATACCTCCCCAAAGTTCCCTTTCTCTGTTTAGTCAAGTGCATTGTTTACTGCATTGTATTACAGTTAATGCACCAAATGCTTTAAAATCAAGGTCTTTTATATAATTTTTATTTAACTTTAATATCTAGACAGTGAACTATATTTATATTGCTTGATTTCTACTTGTATGTCATAAATGTACAGAAATAGTAGAAAAACAGCTAATACTTACAGATGGGTTTTGCAGTTAGAAAGCACTTTCATGGGTGCTCTTACTTTGATATTTTAAAACTATCCCATTTCTTCCCTATTTAAAAATAACACTGAATCTCTAGGAGTTTTTTTATTTGCTTAAAAATATATATCTGGTAAATGGCAGAGCAAGGAGTCAAAGTGCATCTTCTGCAATCTGCAAAATCTCTGCAAAGTGACTTTCATCAGTGCAATATCAGGACTTAATATACTTCCTTGCTTTTGGCAGGAGAAAAATTCACTATAAAATTTAAATAAAATTCTTCCCTACTCCTGAGAATACATCATGGCTATTTCTTTTATTCATTGATAAAAATTTCCAACTTCAGAAATACAGAGTCCTCACTTTATGATGAAGGAAGCATTGCTATATCTATACAACAGTAAATTTAGGTAGCGAGGTTGACTATTTGGGGAATGCAGTCTCATGTAATACCTGCAGTTTAGTTAGACTCATCAGGGAAAAGGTGCTTACCTTAGACATCTACAGGTGTGATCCAAGAAATTTGATCAGGTTACCATGACTTGTGTGGCAGACCCAATTCAAGGGCACTGGCAAAAGCCCAAAGCCAGTGAAATTGGAACAATCCTCATTAAGCAGAGAATTTGGCAGAGCTATGACAACATCCTTGAGTTCTGCTGACCAAGAGAAGACCACCTGTCCATTTTCAGTTCAACATAGCTGGTGCTAAGTCTACATAGTCCAGTAGACATCATCAGTTTTGACCAATAGACCAAAGTTTAGTTTAGTTTCAGTTCAGTTAGTTAAGTCACTCAGTCGTGTCCGACTCTTTGTGACCCCATGAATCCCAGCACGCCAGGCCTCCCTGTCCATCACCAACTCCCAGAGTTCACCCAGACCCACGTCCATTGAGTCAGTGATGCCACCCAGCCATCTCATCTTCTGTCATCCCCTTCTCCTCCTGCACCTAATCCCTACCAGCATCAGAGTCTTTTCCAATGAGTCAACTCTTCACATGAGGTGGTCGAAGTACTGGAGTTTCAGCTTTAGCATCATTCCTTCCAAAGAAATCCCAGGGCTGATCTCCTTCAGAATGGACTGGTTGGATCTCCTTGCAGTCCAAGGGACTCTCAAGAGTCTTCTCCAACACCACAGTTCAAAAGCATCAATCCTTTGGCGCTCAGCCTTCTTCACAGTCCAACTCTTACATCCATACGTGACCATAGGAAAAACCATAGCCTTGACTAGATGGATCTTTGTTGCCAAAGTAATGTCTCTGCTTTTGAATATGCTATCTAGGTTGGTCATAACTTTCCTTCCAAGGAGTAAGTGTCTTTTAATTTCATGGCTGCAGTCGCCATCTGCAGTGATTTTGGAGCCCCAAAAAATAAAGTCTGACACTGTTTCCACTGTTTCCCCATCTATTTCCCATGAAGTAATGGGACCAGATGCCATGATCTTCGTTTTCTGAATGTTGAGCTTTAAGCCAACTTTTTCCCTCTCCTCTTTCACCTTCATCAAGAGGCTCTTTAGTTCCCCTTCACTTTCTGCCATAAGGGTGGTGTCATCTGCATATCTGAGGTTATTGATATTTCTCCCTGCAATCTTGATTCCAGCTTGTGCTTCTTCCAGCCCAGCGTTTCTCATGATGTACTCTGCATAGAAGTTAAATAAGCAGGGTGACAATATACAGCCTTGATGTACTCCTTTTCCTATTTGGAACCAGTCTGTTGTTCCATGTCCAGTTTTAACTGTAGCTTCCTGACCTGTATATAGGTTTCTCAAGAGGCAGGTCAGGTGGTCTGGTATTCCCATTTCTTTCAGAATTTTCCACAGTTGATTGTGATCCACACAGTCAAAGGCTTTGGCCTAGTCAATAAAGCAGAAGTAGATGTTTTTTTGGAACTCTCTTGCTTTTTCCATGATCCAGCAGATGTTGATTTGATCCCTGGTTCCTCTGACTTTTCTAAAACTAGCTTGAACATCTGGAAGTTCACGGTTCACGTACTACTGAAGCCTGGCTTGGAGAACTTTGAGCATTACTTTACTAGTGTGTGAGATGAGTGCAATTGTGCGGTAGTTTGAGCATTCTTTGGCATTGCCTTTCTTTGGGATTGCAGTGAAAACTGACCTTTTCCAGTCCTGTGGCCACTGCTGAGTTTTCCAAATTTGCTGGCATAATGAG
>NW_011488621.1:3012289-3012912 GCF_000754665.1 Bison bison bison
CATACTTGAATGGTCTAGTGGTTTCCCCTACTTTCTTCAATTTAAGTCTGAATTTGGCAATAAGAAGTTCATGATCTGAGCCACAGTCAGCTCCTGGTCTTGTTTTTGCTGACTCTATAGAGCGTCTCCATCTTTGGCTGCAAAGAATATAATCAATCTGATTTCAGTGTTGACCATCTGGTGATGTCCATGTATAGAGTCTTCTCTTGTGTTGATGGAAGAGGTTGTTTGCTATGACCAGTGCATTTTCTTGGCAAAAGTCTATTAGTCTTTGCCCTGCTTCATTCTGTATTTCAAGGCCAAATTTGCCTGTTACTCCAGGTGTTTCTTGACTTCCTACTTTTGCATTTCAGTCCTCTATAATGAAAAGGACATCTTTTTGGGTGTTAGTTCTAAAAGGTCTTGTACGTCTTCACAGAACCGTTCAACTTCGGCTTCTTCAGCATCACTGGTTGGGGCATAGACTTGGATTACTGTGATATTGAATGGTTTGCCTTGGAAACGAACAGAGATCATTCTGTCGTTTTTGAGATTGCATCCAAGTACTGCATTTCGGAGTCTTTTGTTGACCATGATGGCCACTCCATTTCTTCTGAGGGATTCCTGCCCACAGTAGTAGATAT
>NW_011488621.1:3013052-3018609 GCF_000754665.1 Bison bison bison
CTCTTGCCATCTCTTATTTGACCACTTCCATTTTGCCTTGATTCATGGACCTGACATTCCAGGTTCCTATGCAATATTGCCCTTTACAGCATTGGACCTTGCTTCCATCACCAGTCACATCAACAACTGGGTATTGTTTTCACTTTGCCTCCATACCTTCATTCTTTCTGGAGTTATTTCTCTACTGATCTCCAGTAGCATATTGGGCACCCACTGACTTGTGGAGTTCCTCTTTCAGTATCCTATCATTTTGCCTTTTCATACTGTTCATGGGGTTCTCAAGGCAAGAATACTGAAGTGGCTTGCCATTCCCTTCTCCAGTGGACCACATTCTGTCAGATTTCTCCACCATCACCCACCCATCTTGGTTTGCCCCACGGTCATGTCTTAGTTTCACTGAGTTAGACAAGACTGTGGTCCTCGTGTGATTAGATTGACTAGTTTCCTGTGAGTATGGTTTCAGTGTGTCTGCCCTCTGATGCCCTCTTGCAACACCGACCGTCTTACTTGGGTTTCTCTTACCTTGGGCGTGGGGCATCTCTTCACGGCTGCTCCAGCAAAGCGCAGCCGCTGCTCCTTACCTTGGACGAGGGCTATCTCCTCACCACCATCTTTCCTGACCTTCAACGTGGGATAGCTCCTTAGACACTATCAAAGTTTAGTTCACTCAAATGTGAGTGACCTATTCCCAGGAATTTAAGGAAACCTCTGTGAATCAAGACCCTTTATGAAGCCAGTTTCACTTTCGGAGGCCGAGGAGGAATAAACATTCTCCCAAGATTATAACAGGCTTTTTTCCATATAAAACTGCAGTGCTGTTGGGGTTTAGCCTACTGCATTCTTGGATATACAATTTCCATTTAACAAGGGAGGTGTGTTGGCTCTTCTCACCTTGTTTGTTGAATTTGAACTGAGCCACCTCAAAATGAAAATATCAAATGGAAAGTCATATCTCTATGGTTCAGGTATTTATTTCAATAACAGCTCTAGTGACAAATCAGCAGTTGCTCTACACAAGGAGTTCCCTTGGTCACCATGTCAGAGGAGACATAAATGCAAAACTCAGAGAGATATCATAGTGTGGCGGCCACTTTTCATTGTCAGAGGCTCCAGTGCCAAAATCCTCAACACTGGTAACTCAAATGGGATATTAGAGTGTGTGACTCCAGGTACTAGCACTGTTTATTGGTTCAGTTCAGTTCAGTCGCTCACTTGTGTCCGACCCTTTGTGATGGCATGGACTGCAGCACACCAGACCTCCTTGTCCATCACCAACTTCCATAGTTCACTCAAACTCATGTCCATTGAGTCAGTGATGCCATCCAACCATCTCATCCTCTGTCGTCCCCTTCTCCTCCTACCTTCAATCTATCCATGCATCAGGGTCTTTTCAAATGAGTCAGTACTTCACATCAGGTGGCCAAAGTATTGGGAGTTTTAGCTTCAGCATCAGTCCTTTCAATGAATATTCAGGACTGATCTCCTTTAGGATGGAGTGGTTGGATCTCCTTTCAGTTCAAGGGATTCTCAAGAGTTTTCTCCAACACCACAGTGCAAAAGCATCAGCACTCATCTTTCTTTATGGTCCAACTCACATCCATACATGACTACTGGAAAAGCCATAGCTTTGACTAGAGGGATCTTTGTTGGCAAAGTAATGTCTCTGCCTTTTAATATGCTGTCTAGGTTTGTCAAAGCTTTTCTTCCAAGGAGCAAGTGTGTTTTAATTTCATGGCTGCAGTCACCATCTGCAGTGATTTTGGAGCCCAAGAAAATAAAGTCTGTCACTGTTTCCATTGTTTCCCCATTTATTTGCCATGAAGTGATGGGACCAGATGCCATGATCTTAGTTTTCTGAATGTTGAGCTTTAAGCCAACTTTTTCACTCTCCTTTTTCACCTTCATCAAGACGTTCTTTACTTCTTCTTCACTTTCTGCCTTAAGGATGGTGTCATCTGCATATCTGAGGTTACTGACATTTCTCCAGGCAATCTTGATTCCTGTTTGTGATTCATCCAGCTTGGCATTTTACATGATATATTCTGCCTAGAAGTTAAATAAGCAGGGTGACAATATACAGTCTTGACGTACTCCTTTCCCGATTTGGAACCAGTCTATTTTTCCATGTCTACTTCTAACTGTTGCTTCCTGACCTGCATTCAGATTTCTCAGGAGGCAGGTCAAGTGGTCTGGTATTCCCATCTCTAAGAATTTTCCAAGAGACTTTTTCCAATTAGGGGTGTTTCCTTTAGTACTTAAGAGAATTCAGCATATAAAATATCAATACAATTAATTATACATTCAGCAGTGCATTGAATTGGCTCAGTGGAATCCACCAACAGGTCACTTAGTTTTCCTTCCCATTATGAACACTGCCTTAAAATTGTATATTGAACTTGAGTACCCCTTCCTCCCATGGGACCCGATGATGACTTGAGGACTCTATCCAACAATGTCATACATTATGTAAAACTTCCCTCCCCAAAGTTTCCCAACATACTTGGAATTTAGCTCTGTGTTTTTCATAGAGACAATAAAACCTTCATTTCAGTCTTAATAAGCTTTCTCATTAAAGCAGCTGAAGTTGGCCTTGAGGGAGAGCAGGGATCAGTGAGGAGAAAGAGAGATGCTGTACACCAACAAGCAAGGTTTGGTTTCCAGAGATGCTGCGCATGATCACAAGAATTTATCTACGTTAATTTCACAAGAATTTGAATTTTGGAGATCATGTTTCATTCTCCAGCAGGTCACCTTTCTCAAGATTGTAAACGTTATGGATCAGCAAGAGCCTGAATTTTAGTCAATACCTAGTCTATGATTTCCCATAAAAGCCACCACCCCCCGCTGCCCGCCCCTTGGAGAATTCTTTTCTAGAGTATAGAATCTCTCTTATAGCATCTAGAACCTGTTACAAAAACACAAACAAAATAAAATCCCTCAGATCTCCGACAGCAAGAAGGGCTGAGCCCAGGTATTTCCATTGTCCCTCAAAGAGCATTGCATATCCTTTCCCTCTTTTCTGAAATGAAATAGCCATTTTTTTTTTTTAAGGTTTGCATCGCTTCTGCCGAGAGACTTCTTGTGAATGCTCCTCCTCCCATGCTATTTAGGTGCCCATTTCTTTTAACGTATTTGAAAGTAACTAGAACTCCCGCTGTCATTCCAGGATGAGTCTTAGCACTGGGTATAGAATGGGTGGACCTGAGGCTGCTCAACACATTGGTAAGAAACTCCCCCTTCCATCCATCTCCTTGCTCCGTCCTTGTCCCCACATGTGGGGGAATTAATAATTATAGCACACAGTTCAGATAGCTGTCTTTGAACGTAATTTTCACTTGTCAGAATGCAACCACTCCCCAATTTTTCTTTCTCATTAACATGCAATAAATTTGAGAACCATTTATTTTCTGGTTGACCATACACTTTGATCAACATGTTCATTACCAATTTCCAGTGACTCCCATAAATTCTATTAACATGTATGGCTTTCATTCTTCTTCTTTCAGAAATTCTTGCTTCTATCAGCATCCCATCTTCATTGCCTAAACATCTTCTAAGAATTGTGAAAGATCTGAGATCTTTACCTCGTTTGCGAGGTATTGAGCAAGAGTGCCATAAAACAGAGACGGTTTTGTGGATGCTGGGAGAAGACACAAGTCTCCTGTGTCAGAGACAAAGGACTTTATTTCTTTATGTATGTATATAACATGAATTCCAATTCTCCCACGGAGACATAAAGAAGGCCAGATGACTCATGCAAATATAGTGGCTTTAGAGATTTGCATATTCTGTAATAGGAAGCAAGTATGTTTGCCCTTTGATTCTGTGGGGATTATTGTCTCATTACGTTAAACAGCAAGCAAGCCTGCTCTTTGTTTCAGAGACACTGTGCCTCCTATGTCTGATCACTATGCAAACATCTTTGAAAAGAGGGTCCAGGGCAAAGGCCAATTAGTGACTCGCCCAGAAGCCAGACAGACACACACAAGAGCCACTGAAAACTGTCTCCTAACAATAAGAGTAATGTGGGATTATCACTAAACATAATTCATGATTTTGATAAAAATTATATTGACTCTTTTAGGGAAATAATTGGAATTCAGAATCTCTTTCCTAATGAACAAATGCTTCCCATATGAGTTTAGTGTTGTTATCTATAGAATTACACATAGTCCCTGATTTAAGATTCTTCAACTTACGATTTTTCAACTTTAGGATGGTGAAAAAGCCATAAGTATTCAGTAGAGACAGTACTTTGTATTTTAAATTTTGATCTTTTCCTGGGCCAGCAATGTGCAGTACAGAACTGTCTCCTGATGCTGGGTGGTGGCGCAAGTCACAGCTCTAGTCTGTCATTGTTTACAAGGGTAAACAACTGTTATGACCATCATGTTTTTCCCATTTCAGTGGTAATTCAATAAATTATACTACACAGTCAACACAATTATAAAATAGGCTTTGCATTAGGTGATTTTGCCCGACAATAGACTAATGTGCATGTTCTGAGCACGTTTAAGGTAGACTAGGGCTTCTCATATGGAAGTGAGAAATAGATTTAAAAGACTAGATCTGATAGAGTGCCTGATGAACTACGGACAGAGGTTCATGACATTGTACAGGAGACAGGGATTAAGACCATCCCTAAGAAGAAGAAATGCAAAAAAGCAAAATGGCTGTCTGAGGAGGCCTTACAAATAGCTATGAAAAGAAGAGAAGTGAAAAGCAAAGGAGAAAAGGAAAGATATAAGCATCTGAATGCAGAGTTCCAAAGAATAGCAAGGAGAGATAAGAAAGCCTTCCTCAGGGATCAGTGCAAAGAAATAGAGAAAAACAACAGAATGGGAAAGACTAGAGATCTCTTCAAGAAAATTAGAGATACCAAAGGAACATTTCATGCAAAGATGGATATAAAGGACAGAAATGGTATAGACCTAACAGAAGCAGAAGGTATTAAGAAGAGTTGGCAAGAATACACAGAGGAACTGTACAAAACAAATCTTCATGACCCAGATAGTCACAACGGTGTGATCACTGACCTAGAGCCAGACATCCTGGAATGTGAAGTCAAGTGGGCCTTAGAAAGCATCATTACGAATAAAGCTAGTGGAGGTGATGGCATTCCAGTTGAACTATTTCAAATCCTGAAAGATGATGCTGTGAAAGTGCTGCACTCATTATGCCAGCAAATTTGGAAAACTCAGCAGTGGCCACAGGACTGGAAAAGGTCAGTTTTCATTCCAATCCCAAAGAAAGGCAATGCCAAAGAATGCTCAAACTACCACACAATTGCACTCACCTCACACCCTAGTAAAGTAATGCTCAAAGTTCTCCAAGCCAGGCTTTAGTAGTACGTGAACCGTGAACTTCCTGATGTTCAAGCTGGTTTTAGAAAAGTCAGAGGAACCAGGGATCAAATCAACATCCACTGGATCATGGAAAGAGCAAGAGAGTTCCAGAAAAACATCTATTTCTGCTTTATTGACTAGGCCAAAGCCTTTGACTGTGTGGATCACAATCAACTGTGGAAAATTCTGAAAGAAATGGGAATACCAGACCA
>NW_011488621.1:3018717-3026922 GCF_000754665.1 Bison bison bison
CTGTATATTGTCACCCTGCTTATTTAACTTCTATGCAGAGTACATCATGAGAAACGCTGGACTGGAAGAAACACAAGCTGGAATCAATATTGCTGGGAGAAATATCAATAACCTCAGATATGCAGATAACACCACCCTTATGGCAGAAAGTGAAGAGGAACTAAAGAGCCTCTTGATGAAGGTCAAAGAGGAGAGGGAAAAAGTTGGCTTAAAGCTCAACATTCAGAAAACAAAGATCATGGCATCCGGTCCCATCACTTCATGGGAAATAGATGGGGAAACAGCGGGAACAGTGTCAGACTATTTTTCTGGGCTCCAAAATCACTGCAGACGGTGACTGTCGCCATAAAATTAAAAGACGCTTACTCCTTGGAAGGAAAGTTATGACCAACCTAGATAGCATATTCAAAAGCAGAGACATTACTTTGCCAACAAAGGTCCATCTAGTCAAGGCTATGGTTTTTCCTGTGGTCATGTATGGATGTGAGAGTTGGGCTGTGAAGAAGGCTGAGTGCCGAAGAATTGATGCTTTTGAACTGTGGTGTTGGAGAAGACTCTTGCAAATTCCTTGGACTGCAAGGAGATCCAACCAGTCCATCCTAAAGGAGACCAGTCCTGGGTGTTCATTGGAAGGACTGATGCTGAGGCTGAAACTCCAATACTTTGGACACCTCATGAGAAGAGTTGACTCATTGGAAAAGACTCTGATGCTGGGAGGAATGGGGGCAGGAGGAGAAGAGGACGACAGAGGATGAGATGGCTGGATGGCATCACCAACTGGATGCACGAGTTTGGGTGCAACAATTGTGGGTGTTGGTGATGGACAGGGAGGCCTGGCATGCTGCAGTTCATGGGGTCCCAAAGAGTCAGATATGACTGAGCTACTGAACTGAACTGAACTGAACTGAGTTCCGTGGTGGCTCAGATGGTAAAGCATCTGCCTGCAGTGCAGGTGACCTGGGTTCAGTCTCTGGGAGGCTAAGTTATGATCTTTGATAGGTTAGGCGTATTAAATGCACTTTGATATGATATTTTCAACTTATGAAGGGTTTATTTGGAAGTCACCCCATCATAAATGGAGAAAGACCATAAACTGCATGGGTGATATCTCTTGTAATTTATCTATGAATATCATACAATCAGCCCTTGATGTGTATATATTTCACTGATGTTCAAGTATTTATTTCCATTACTCTGATTAGCTAGAAATATCACGGTTATGCAGAAACTGTGTGTTCTTGTAGAGAGTGGTAAGATGTTAGTTGAACAAGAAAGGATGGAAATAATTCATGGGGGATTCTTCGTGAGCTGGACAGGGGCAAGAAAAGCTGACAGGTTCCTGCTCAGTATACATAGTTCACAATCGAAGAAGGAAGCACTTGTTGATGCTGAAATTCTAGCCTGAAAAAGATTAATACATGATTACCCTGTAGAAACATGCTTTACATAAGAAACCTAGTAAGTATTGTATTTGCTAACATCTGTTTATATTTAATTGTAGTAGTAACTTAATGGCATCCATATGAAGGGTTGCTTCACAAAAACAATGCACTGAAACACTATTTTGGAGGAAACAGAGCAGTACTTTTTTCCTCAAAGGTGGCAATTTACTGTAGTTTACTTCTTACTAAATATAAACTACTAGTTTTTTCTTACAGAATCTGGATAGTACATTCCAATTTATTGTAATGATTTTTAAATTGGTAACACAAATGTTTTCTAAATTTCTGCTTCATTGTACCTTTAAAAACATAAGCTCATAATCAAGGAAATATTTTAATTTGTTAATAGATGTATATGTTAATATAGCAAAAAAAAAGCAATAATGGTGTCTGGATAACAAAGCTCACCATGTGGTTACATTTAACACACTCTAACTAGAGAGGAAAAAAAAAAAAAGAGTTGGGATTTTAAAGCTAAGTTCGGAGCAAGAGAAATGCCAGAATGGATAGAAATAGTCATACTGTTTAGGTGGTTTTAGTTTAAGCCATCTATCAACAAACTTTTTACTCAAATTACATTTTGCTTCTATATTCTCTGGCCTGAAGAATTATTTCTTTTTATTTATTTTTCAATTGAAGTATAATTGTTTTATAAGACTGTGTTAGTTTTTTCCATAGAATGACATGAATCAGCTATGTGCATATATATGTGTGTGTGTATATATACACGTCCCCTCACTCCTGAGCCTCTCTCCCACTCCCACTCCTCCCAACCCACCCTTCTAGGTCGTCACGACATACTGCGCTGAGCTCCCTGTGCTACATAGCAGCTTCTCAATAATGCCTATTTTGTATATGGTAGTGGACATATGTCAAGGCTGTTCTTTCCACACTCTCCTTCCCTCCCTCCCGGGGGCCACACGTCCGTTCTCTACATCTAGGTCTCTATCTCTGCACTGCAAATTGATTCATCACTAAAATTCTTCTAGATTCCATACATATGTTCTAGATTTCATATATGTCCATATACAATATTTGTTTTTTTATTTCTGACTTACTACAATCAGGATGACAGAGTTTAAGTTCACTCCAAATCACCACATCACTACAAATAATCAATTTAGTTCATTTGTATACCTGAGTACTGTTTCATTGTATAAATACACTGCATCTTTAGCCATTCATCCGTAGGTGAGCATTTAGGTTGCTTCCCTGTCCCGGCTATTGCAGTGCTGAAATGAACATTGGGGTACATGTGTCTTTTTGAATTGTGGTTTTCTTGGGGTGTATGCCCAGTTGTGGGATTACTGGGGATATGGTCATTTTTTTCTTAGTTTGTTAAGGAAAACATACTGTTTTATACTGTTCTCTGTAATGGCTATATCAATTTACATTCCCACCAATAATGCAAGAGTGTTCCCTTTCCTCCACATCCTCTCCAACATTTTTTTTAATAGAATTTTTGTTGATGGCCATTCTGACTGGTGTGAGGGGATACCTCGTTGTAGTTTTGATTTACATTTCTCTAATAATGAGTGATTTTGAGCATCTTGAAATGTGTTTCTTGGCCACCTGTATGATTTCTATATAGGGCTTCTCCAATGGCTCAGTAGGTAAAGAATCTGCCTGCAATGAAGGACATGTGGGTTCAATCCTTGGGTCATGAAGATCCACTCGAGGAGGAAATGGCAGCCCCTTCCATATTCTTGCCTGAAAAATCCCATGGACAGTGTAGCAAAGACTTGGACATGACTGAGAGACTAAGCAGCAAAACAGAATAACTTCCTTGCAGAAATCTTTGTTGAGGTCTTCTGCCCAATTTTTTGATTGGGTTGTTTGTTTTTTTGCTATTGAACTGCACAAACAGCTTGTGTACTTTGGAGATTAATCCTCTGTCAGTTGCTTAATTTGCAAATATTTTCTCCCATTTTGAGGGTTGTCTTGTTGTTTTGTGTATTGTTTATTTGGCTGTAAAAAAGATTTTAAGTTTAACTAGGTCCAATTAAAACTTTTTTTTTAATATAGAAAGTTGGTCCAAAAGGATATGCTGCAATTTATGAGTGTTTTGCCTGTATTTCCCTCTAAGAGTTTTATAGTGACTGGACTTATATTTAGGTCCTTAGTCCATTTTGAGTTTATTTTTGTGTATTGTGTTAGGAAGTATTCTAATGTCATTCTTTTACATATAGCTGTCTAGTTTACTGAGCACCATTTATTGAAGAGGCTACATTTTCTCCATTCTATATTTTTGCCTCCTTTGTAAAAGGCAAGGTGACCATAGGTACATAGGTTTATTGGCTTTCTATCCTGTTACATTTATCTCTATTTCTGTATTTATGCCAGCTTATGGTGAACAATGTTGGATTTGTGATCTCTGAAGAAGAAGATTTAGATCCGGGACCAGGGACTTTAGCTTCAGGACCAGGGACCCAGCTTGATCACTCAAGAGCTTTTGTGTAGCAGAGTTTTATTAAGTGAAAGAGGACAGATAAGTCTTCTGATATAGATATCAGAAGGGGGACAGAGAGTGCCCCCTTCCCCCGCTAGTCTCAGCAAGAGAGCTATATACTTTTTCAATTGGTTATTACAGTAAATCAAAAGAATGTCTCAAGGTTGTAAAAGTCTTACCAGACCCACAATATACATTAAGATAACAGGATTAGAACTAACAATAGAAAGATCTTACCAAACCCCCTCCCACAACATACATTTTAAGATGACAGGATTGGTCAGAAGATTCTCAAAAAGGAGAAACATGTCCTCAAACAGGATACATAGTAGTTATATAATCCTTAGTACAGAGTTTAAGATGAGTTGTTTTGCTATGTAATCATCAACTCTGGGCCTAAAGAAAAAACATTTTATGTGATTAAGATGAAGGAATGTAGAAAAAAAAGAAGTTTGTCCTTTTCTTCTTCTTGAGAACTCCAGACCCCTATCTGCTCCTCAAGAGCCCCAGACTCCTTTCTCCTCCTTGGAGACCCTGGGCTTATCAACCTACCTAGGAATTGACTCTCTCAATACCATACTATTTTGATGACTGTAGCTTGGTAGTATATTCAATGTCAGGGAGCCTGATTACTCGTTTCATTTTTCTTTCTCAGGTTTGATTTGGCTATTCAAGGTCTTTTGTGTTTCTAAACAAACCATAAACTTTTTTTTTTCTGATTATGTGAAAAATGCCATTGGAAATTTAATAGGGATTGCATCAAATCTGTAGATGGTTTGGGTACTGTGGTCATTCTCACAACATTGATACTTCCATCCAAGAACATGAAATTTTTCTCCATCGGTTTATTGTCACCATTGCTTTGTTTCATCAGTGGCTTATAGTTTTTTGCACATGGGGTTTTTTTCCCCATCTTGTTCTAGTTCAATTGCTCAGTCATATCTAACTCTTTGTGACCCCACAGACTGCAGCACACCAGGCTTCTCTGTCCTTCACTATCTTCCGGGCTTTGCTCAAACTCATGTCCATAGACTCAATGAGGCCCCCCAACCATCTCATCTTCTGTCACCTCATCTCTTCCGGCCCTCAATCTTTCCCAGCCTCAGGGTCTTTTCCAGTGAGTTAGTTCATCCCATCAGGCGACCAAAGTGTTAGAGCTTCAGCTTCAGCATCAGTCCTTCCAATGAATAATCAGGTTGATTTCCTTTAGGATTGATTGGTTTGAACTCCTTGCTGTCCATGGGATTTTTCAGGCAAGAATATGGAAGGGGCTGCCATTTCCTCCTCCAGTGGATCTTCATGACCCAAGGATTGAACCCACATGTCCTTCATTGCAGGCAGATTCTTTACCTACTGAGCCATTGGAGAAGCCCTATATAGAAATCATACAGGTGGCCAAGAAACACATTTCAAGATGCTCAAAATCACTCATTATTAGAGAAATGTAAATCAAAACTACAACGAGGTATCCCCTCACACCAGTCAGAATGGCCATCAACAAAAATTCTATTAAAAAAAATGTTGGAGAGGATGTGGAGGAAAGGGAACACTCTTGCATTATTGGTGGGAATGTAAATTGATATAGCCATTACAGAGAACAGTATAAAACAGTATGTTTTCCTTAACAAACTAAGAAAAAAATGACCATATCCGCAGTAATCCCACTACTAGGCATACACCCCAAGAAAACCACAATTCAAAAAGACACACTATCATGGTTTTTTTGGTCATTAAGATCTATTTTGTATAGGTCTTTTTTGTATATTTTATAATATAATTTTATATGTATATATAGTTTAGAAATAACTTCACTTTTGGTGCTCATTTGCTTCAGTCGTGTCCGACTCTTTGTGACCCTTTGGAGCATAACCTGCCAGGCTTCTCTGTCCATGGGATTTTCCAGGCAAGAATATTGGAATGGGTTCCCATTCGCTCCTCCCAGGGATCTTCCTGACCCAGGGATTGAACTCGGGTCTCCTGCAATGCAGGCAGATTCTTTACTGCTGAGCCACAGGGGAAGCAAACTTTATTTAATTGTACATATTTATACACTAAGAACCTTTGTTATATGAAATATTCAGTTGGCCAAAATGTCCTGCTTTTTTTTTTAAGTAAAAATAAAAGACACAGTTTTCAGTTTCTCCGAGAACTTTACTGAACAATGTATAAATCTCAACTTCATAACATCATCTTCCCAAAACTTTTTATCTTTTTGAGCAAAGAACTATTTCAGGGGCCTTTTATAGACTTTCAGGGAATTGACATTTTTTCTGTTAAGAGAATTTTACAAAGACCAGAATAAATGGACATAAATAGACATGTGCAATGTTTGGAGAATACAGCAGATGAATCAGAACTTCCCAGTCAAATTGTAACAGTTTTTGCCTGGTCATCAAAGAAACATGCAGTCTTGATTTGTCCTGATGGAAGATGATGTGTTTTCTGTTGTCTAATTCTGGAAGTTTTTTGTCAAGCATTGCCTTTAGTTGGTCTATTTGGGAGCAGTCCTTGTTGGAATTAATCATTTGGTTTTCCAGAAGGAATTCATAACAGAGGATTCCCCCCCAATCCCACCATATACACAACATCACATTCTTTAAATGAAGACCATCCTTTGCTGTGGTTGGCAGGGGTTCATTTCCCTTGCTTCACAATCTCTTCCATTCCCTATCATTGTACAGTATCCAATATTCATTGCCCATCACGATTTGTTTTTAAAATGGAATGTTTTCATTACATTTAAGGAGAGAACTGCATACAGAAATACAGTCAAGAAAGTTTTTTCACTTAACTTATGTGGAATCCAAACATCAAAGTGATTAACATATTCAAGATGGTACACATGACTTCAGAGCTTGATTTGGATATTTGAGTGTGTTGGCTATGTCCTGCATGGTGTAACACTGCTGTCAATTATTGTTTCCACCCCATCACTATCAACTTCAGCTGGTCAACCTAACCGTGGAGCATTGTCCAGCACCAATCTTCAGCACAAAACTATGCAAACCATCTTTGACACATTCAATCAGCGACAGCACCTTCTCAAAACACCACACAAATCTTTTTTGAGTTTCAGTTGTGTTTTTACCTTTCTTGAAATAATAAAGCATAACCTATGCCCAAAATGTTGCTTTTTTCTTCCATCTTCAATATTAAAAATGGCTACACAAAAATTCACCAATTTTGATGAGTTTTCTTAATGCATGCTGATGTGACAGCTATCACAATACAATCTAACAAACTTATTTCAAATGAAGTTAAAGACAGTTACGTGCTACTAGAGTCATTTTATGGAAAAAAATAAATCCTTTGGCCAATAAGGCCAAGAAGATATCCAGTCAAATTTGAATTTCAAATAAGCAACAGATAATTCTTTAGTGTATGTCACAAATATTACATGGGATATACTTATACTAAAATATATTTGTTGTTTATCTGAAATTCACATTTAATTGTATTTTTGTTGATGTTTGCTAAATTTGGCAATTGTGACCTAAGTATTTCTTACAGGCTTGATAAATGTGTTTTCCAATAATGCAGTGTTAAAATCATTTCATAATTTTGAATGTTAAACTGTGTCAGTTATCCACCAGGGAGATGTGAACAACATTTACATCAGGAAGGTTAAAATTTGCCAAATTTAACATGATAAAACTCCTTATGATGTGTAATGCCTGTCACAATAAAACTATTTTGTTTTACAAAAATAATTGAATGTATTATTTATTATAGCCTATTTCTGGTTTATTTTATTGGAATTAAAAATGGACACATTTGTTTACAAATAGGTAAATAGCTACCTTATATTGAATCAATATACTAACCTATTCCAAAACATTTAGAAATTTATTGCCATCCTTGAGCAACTGATAATATAGAATACAAATTAAATACAGGAAGTTTGTAATGAAACAAATGCTAAATCAGATGCAACTGTATACGGAATGGGAAACAAAACATAATTTTTTTCTCTTTCCATATAAGTAATTCTCATGGTAGAAGAATTTCACATATATGTCAACATGAAAATCTATTTTTAAACGAGTCCTGTTTTAAGTTATATAATCCATAAAGAAAGTGATTATCATGCATTGCTGCACCAACACACACACACACACACATACACACACACACACACACACACACACAGAGTCACTGACAGGCTTCAAAGGCTTCCTTTTCTCAGACATGCACATTATGATGACCCCTAATGGTAAAGCCAAGCATATGTATCAGGCCTATACAGACACACCCAGCCTCACCCACTCCCCCCACCCCGCCCGGCCCCACACAGAGTCACTGACAGGCTTCAAA
>NW_011488621.1:3027022-3038006 GCF_000754665.1 Bison bison bison
GGTAAAGGTAAGCATATGTACCAGGCATATACAGATACACCCAGACACAACAGTTTTTAATTAAGAAGCCTCATGTAGGTATAAAGGCTCATCTTACTGTTACATTAATCCATGTGTTCTTCTGAATTTAATTCTGGGTAATACAAATATACTTTAATGTACTTAGTACAGGCAGGTTATGAAACTTACTATTAATAAACTAACAGAAAAATAGATTACATTTATATCTCCTGCTGCTGCTGCTAAGTCGCTTCAGTCGTGTCTGACTCTGTGCGACCCCATAGACGGAAGCCCACCAGGCTCCCCCGTCTCTGGGATTCTCCAGGCAAGAACACTGGAGTGGGTTGCCATTTCCTTCTCCAATGCATGAAAGTGAAAAGTGAAAGTGAAGTCGCTCAGTCGTGTCCGACTCTGTGCGACCCCATAGACGGAAGCCTACCAGGCTCCTCCGTCCATGGGATTTTCCAGGCAAGAGTACTGGAGTGGGGTGCCATTGCCTTCTATATATAGTAATAAATTTTAATTTTTGATTTCTAAGAAAAACAGATATTGGTTATGACTTTGAGTTAACATCAATTTATATATTCACAGAAGTTGAGAAATTTAGAATACTTCAGAAAGTATCTGATTCAAATTCATTTGACAGTTAGAATATATTGAACAAACATGTCTATGTACAGCTGAGTCCTATTGTTGTTCACCTGAAACTATGGCAACATTGTTACCTGTCTATACCCCCACACAAAATAAAACGCTTTTTAGAAAATAATATATTGAGCAAAGAATGATTTACAGGCTTGCTTAAATTCTATTGGCTATTTACTGCCAGAGCTAGAACTAAGAAAAGCCTTTAGACTACCATCTCAGTGTACTTTCTAATAACCGCCAGTGCCTCCTTATTAAAAAGTCACGATATTTACTATAAGAGGAAGAGAGAACAGAAATGTGTGGTTTTGTATAGGGACCTAAAACTCATTAAAGTAAGTCTACACCTTTCCTGAAGAAAGTATTACTCTTATTCTCTACAGAATATATTCATACCCAAAGAGGCAAGAAAAAGTCCAATATTCTGATTAAAGTTAAAGGTATAGCTAAGTATATATATCAATGACAAATACAATTTGGGAAGTTATTAAAATTGAGTTTAATAACTTTAAAATATTATAATAACAGAGGATCAAGAAATGTAACAATATTCTGAAAATATAGATTTCATTTGAACAGAGAACAACACTTCACATTCAGTTTTAGTATGACATTTGAGTAAGAGCTCATAAATATTTAAATAGTTATGATTAATAATGGAGTATAAAAAAAAAACTCGGGTACATTGTAGAGAAGATTCAAATCACAGATAGGAAAAATGAACTACCTAAAGTCTCCAGAAGCCTTGAAATTTAACTTTTTATGGGATCTGTATTTATGGATTATTTAAACCAATTGTAGTTTCATCAGCAAATATCAAATACATTTTTCTTTTCCTGGTCAGTATCCAATCTTATGAGTTTTAATTTTAAAATGGAGGTATTTGAATGGCTTCTGATAGGGTGTTATATGTATTATATATGATTTAAAATAGTTTTAGCTATGAAAAACTATGCAATTTTAGTTTAGACAAGTTGATTAAAATGCTGAAGTTCATATGTACTTGGAAACGTCATTGAATATTTTGCTTTGTAGTAAAACTTCCATTCCTGGATGTCTTCAAGAAGTGTTGAATGACTATCTATTAGGAATAATTAAATTAATTTTTTCATTGGGTAAGAGCATCCACTGCCTTTCCAGTCTATAAAGTTTAGATTAACAGTTCAGTCCTCACAGTTCTATGAAGTTTAGTCCCAGTTCATTTAAGCAAAAATTAAGCATTAATCAAAATTTCATGTAAACGATACCCAACGAACTTCATTGTCTTATTTTCCAAGGCAAAACAATCAGTTGAATAAGATTCTTTAAAGATAGAAAATAAAATTTATCTTTAAATTAACTACACTAAGAATTTTTTTAAAGTAAGTAATTAAAAATTGGTTTGTGCAGATGTAACACTGATACAGACAGAATTCTGAAAGCATTATTATGCATACATATGTGTATATATTCCTGTTCTAGAATTTTTACTGTAACATTGTATCTGTGTGTAGTGTATTTGGTTGTCCTATGGAAACTATAAGAATCTAAACCAAGGCATAAAATATTTTTTTGATTTCTTGGGATAATGATTTTACTTAGAAATATATGATGATATCTGATATCAGAGATAAAAATTTGTTTAAAAATTAGATAATTTTTTCTAATCCATTTTAAGACTTTTGGTGGAGAAATTTTAATCTTACAGAGAATAACCACATATTTTACCCAAAATGATTAAGTATTATAATAACTATAGTGTCAAATACCTATACTAATACCTATTTACTTACACTGACTAATGCTCTTAAATTGAAATCACACTGCTTAGATTTTGATTATATAGACAAAAATTCTATAATTTTTAGCTCATTTGAAATGACCATAGCCACTTTTTAAAGGAAGAAATAAATTCTTATAAGTCTCCATATTCCCCAACATTGATTGCTTTACAGTTTATAGTGAATGAGTCATTTATTTTTGACCTTGTGAATGACATAAAAATACACCTAGTCCAATGTAAACAGAATGACATATCTTGCTGATGTTAATAAAACAACGACAACATTTAATACATATGGTAGGGAAAGTGAATCTTTTGGGGGGCATTTTATAAATGTGTGGATAGTAACTGCCTTTTAGACTAACTTGACCATCAAAAAGTCTTCTTCAACAAAGGGAGGGCAAATGAGTTAGAGTGAAAGAGGTAGGGACAATGAAGTTTCCTTTATTCAGTTTCTTAACAGTGATAAGCAACATATGAATGATTCTTCCTACTCCAGCATAAAGGACATGAAAGATAAATGAAGTTGTGTGTGTGTGTTAGCTGCTCAGTCGTGTCTGACTCTTTGCAACCCCACAGCTGTAGCCTGCCAGGCTCCTCTGTCCGTGGGATTTTTCAGGCAAGAATACTGGAGTGGGGTGCCACTAAGTGAAGTTCTAGCATTTCAAAACGAAGAAACACACCATGGACGCACTAGATATAGTAGAACTAAGATTACATCTATTCTCGTCTTTCTATTACTGTCTTTCCTCTAATTATAACTACATTGTTATGGGTTAAATCACTTTTATTTTTGGTTTTAGTTTTAGAAAAAGAACATTTCAACTTAAGATATTTAGTTTCTCATTACTGCCAGAAATTAGCTCATAAAAGATTTTCTGAACTCCTTAACTTTAATTCCAAGGCAATGCCTCTAATTTAATCTAGAATATTCACTTCTGTGTCATACAGTTTTATTGTGATCTTTTGGCTTTTATGGATGTCAATTTAATTTCCATTCGACTTTCCATTTCCTTTACTTTGCCTATGAACTAATAAAAAGTACATTTAATATACTAAGTAATAGTTCAAAAGGGATTAATTATATTTTGATAACAATGTTAAAAACTGCCATTCTAAAGCTCCTTTTCTTTTGCTAGGAAATGAAAACCTTTATCATTTCTATTAAAATTAGTTAAATATACAGTACTTGTTCCTTTCCAATATAACCTATTAGGAATGTTCTTCCAGTGTCTTCACTCTGAACATTTCTAACTCTTTTTTGCTAACTTCTTTTATTAACTGGAGTCTCAAATGAGTCTTTTCTGCCTGCTTGCATATGTATAACATGCAATAGTCACATGCTATAATGATACCTTATATTGTTTAGCATTTAAATATTTACATGTGATAAGTCTGATAATCCATAGAATATTATTCAGTTCCATTATACTATAATTATTTATATAGCATGAGTGAAATAGCAACAAAACTATTTCTTAAACGAAGTTGTTTGTTCACAGTGTTTTCCTGAACGTTGAAGTAGCTTATAATGAATCTTCTTTTTTAACAAATGCAATCAGCTATGAATCAGTCAGAATACATGTGTTTTTTACCTTTGTCTGCTAGGCACGTGACTTATTTAACCTCACTGAGCCTCAGTCTCCTCTTCTGTATAAGGAGGAATTTGAAGAAGAGAACTTTAAAAACTGCCCTTTCAGCATATTAATGCCATGTCTATGTTGAAAATGATATGTAAGCCTACTCTAAAGGGAAGGTTTCAATGGACGGGCATGAAGAATAATTGGAGGCCAAAAAGAACACGTGCATGCACAACATGTTGGAGACTACTGCAGTGGTTAGTCGTAAAATGCCAAGGGCGAGAAAAGGGCGTGACCAGAGAAAAGCTGCAGGCGCACGGGAAGAAACGCGTCCCAGTAGTACTGAAGAGAGAGGCACGACAGCTACTGGCGACTGACTCAGCACAGAGTATAAACTAGTGCGAGAGTCAAAAGTGCGTCCCAGGTTCAGTAGCAAAGTTGGTCCAGATTGAAACGGGGAAAGTAAAGGGTACATTATCTAAGGAGAAAGTGCTGAACTTGTTTGGGAACGTGCTGAGTTTTAGGGGAAAGTGATGAAATGAATTCTAGACCATCGGGTTGAGTTCAAGTCTGGAGACATGAAAATCACCAGAGTAGAAGTAACAGACAAAACTTTCTGAAGGAGATGGTAGAGAGGAGCGGCATCAGACTCAGATTTTGCAGATCCTGGTATGTGCTGTAGCATGCCAAAGTACCTGGGAAGAATATACCGGACGTGCTGGAGGAGTGGACTCCTAGGGTGATGGACATGACTGTGGGCACTGACGGGACTCCCCCCAGAGCCTATGGTGTTAAATGGTTGCATATCCACTGTTTCCTTTCTTTTTTCAACTGGTATGTTCCCAATACTCCCCGGTTATCTTGGACCTCCAAACTTCAGATACTCCATGATGAAGAAATAATAAGGGGACACTGGAGGTTATTTCCACTCGCTTACATCAAAATCTTATTTTTAAGTTCACACTGATATCTATGTCCTTATGTTGATAATAAATCCATGTGAAAACAAATGTAAGTTTCAAGATTTCATTTTCATCTGTCTTAGACTCTAACCAACTGAGGTGGTCTATCTCAACTCACTTCACATTTATCTTTTCACATCCTCAATTACTTGGTAGTTTACAGCGGCTGGTGAATGTTCAGGAGAGGACAAATGAGCAAATTAATGAGCAGAAAATCAAATATTTGTGAAAACATTCATAGCTGTGGAGGTGAAAAGAGAGCGTAAGTCAATGAAGGAAATGGAAAAAATCAAACTATCTTCACAGACTGTGGTAATAGTTAGCAACTTCTCAATTTTACCCTGTGAATGGATCATTTTACTTTCTTGGCCTCCAAAATCACTGTGAATGGTGACTTCAGCCATGACATTAAAAGACGTTTGCTCTTGGAAGGAAAGCTATGACAAACCTAGACAGCATATTAAAAAGCAAGGTCATCTCAGCCGACAAAGGTCCGTCTAGTGAAAACTATGGTTTTTCCAGTAGTCATGTATGGATGTGAGAGTTGGACCATGAAGAAGGCTGAGACCTGAAGAACTGATGCTTTTGAATTGTGGCACTGGAGAAGACTCCTGAGAGTCCCTTGGACTGCAAGGAGATCAAACCAGTCAATCCTAAAGGAAATCAACCCTGAATATTCATTGACAGGACTGATGCTGAAGCTGAAGCTCTAATACTTTGGCTACCTGATGCGAAGAACTGACTCATTGGAAAAGACCTTGATGCTGGGAAAGATTGAAGGCAGGAGAAGGGGGAGACAGAGGATGAGATGGCTAGATATCATCACTGACTCACTGGATGTAATTTCACCAAACTCTGGGCGATAGTGAAGGACAGGGAAGCCTGATGTGAGCAGTCCATGAGGTCACAAAGAGTTGAACACGACTTGGTGACTGAACAACAGCAACATGAATCAAGGGGGATCTTGCTGTAGTCAGAGATTCCACAATTTTGACATTTCTCAGAACTTGAGGTCCCACCAAGAAGCATGCCTCAAATCATAAGGCTTTAAATGATTGTTCTACACATGCATGCCCCAGAAAAAAAGAAGATGCATGAGAGATGCCCATAGTTCAGCATGAATTCAATATTCTCTGGATTAAAAAAAAGCAACACTGTAGATTCAAGTGAGAGAAGTAAGGAGGAAAGCATATTAATTGATATGATAGAAGAAAGAACAAGGTTATGTAATTTTACAAAGGCATAAAAGTCATTTCTAAAGCTCTAGTTTATTAAGAAATATGGTTCAATGGTGGTTGTAATATATTATTTACCTCCTATATTATTTTAGGTAGTTATAATTATTCACACATCACAACATGCCACTCAGCTGCTCACTTTTAAGTATTCATCACTCGCTTCTTGAGAGTTATATCATTTCCTTCCTCAGACCATTTCTCTCCCATGTAATATTTTATTGAATTGCTATTAACCTTCACCAGGGGCAATTATTCATTTCTTCTGACTTCCTTATTCATTTTCTTTTTTCGGTTCTCTGTTCAGATGTAATTTTGAGATTGTTCATGAGCTTTGTGAAATTGTGGGAAGAAAGTATTTGAGTCTGAGTCAAGATTTCATTAACACTATAAAAGGAAGGGTGATATTTTATATCTTAACTTACTGTGGATAGGAAAACAAGTCCTTCTTCAAGAGGACCACCAACTAAGAAGCTTACACTAGTAAGATAGGAGAATAGAAACTTCTTCATAACTCTACCCTTTGAAATATAAACCTGTTCAACAGGTGAGAAATGAAATAATAAATCACCAGATAAACAAAATGATTATGGTTCCATATGTACCTAGATGAGGTCACATAGTTAATTGTTATCAGGCTTATAAGGTCATAGATATGAAATGCTTAATGGAACATATGAAAGAAAAAATATAAAACCTTCTAGATCGTGACAATTTCCATAGCATTAGCAAAGTATACAACAGAGGTAGTGAAAATTCAATTATCTTCTCCTAAAAATTTATTAGATGGGGAAACAGTGGAAACAGTGTCAGATTTTATTTTTGTGGGCTCCAAAATCACTGCCGATGGTGATTGCAGCCATGAAGTTAAAAGATGCTTACTTCTTGTAAGGAAATTTATGACCAATCTAGACAGCATATTCAAAAGCAGAGACATTACTTTGCCAACAAAGGTCTGTCTAGTCAAGGCTATGGTTTTTCTAGTGGTCATGTATGGATGGACTGTCTGGTCGGACTGTGAAGAAAGCTGACACCAAAGAATTGATGCTTTTGAACTGTGGTGTTGGAGAAGACTCTTGAGAGTCCCTTGGACTGCAAGGAGATCCAACCAGTCCATCCTAAAGGAGATCAGTCCTGGGTGTTCATTGGAAGGACTGATGCTAGAGCTGAAACTCCAATACTTTGGCCACCTCATGAGAAGAGTTGACTCATTGGAAAAGACCCTAATTCTGGGAGGGATTGGGGGCAGGAGGAGAAAGGGATGGCAGAGGATGAGATGGCTGGATGGCATCACCGACTCGGTGGACATGAGTTTGGGTGTACTCCGGGAGTTGGTGATGGACAGGGAGGCCTGGCATGCTGCGATTCATGGGGTCCCAAAGAATTGGACACGACTGAGCGACTGAACTGAACTGAAGAGTTTATTTAAGGTAAAGTCTAAAGCCTGAAATGTGAGCTGGATGAAGAACAAGCTGGAATCAAGACTGCCAGGAGAAATATCAATAAACTCAGATATGCAGATGACACCACCCTTATGGCAGAAAGTTAAAGGATCTAAAGGAGCCTCTTGATGAAGGTGAAAGAGGAGAGTGAAAAAGTTGGCTTAAAACTCAACATTCCAAAAACAAAGATCATGGCATCTAGTTCCAACACTAGATGCCATGTCTTTCACTTGTAAGACAGGAGAACTCTTTTCTCTCACTGTGTGTGATTTCTGTCAAATACTTTCTCCCTCAATTTCACAAAGCTCATGAACAATCTCAAAATTACATCAGAACAGAGAACCGTAAAGAGAAAATGAATAGGAAGTCAGAAGAAATGAATAACTGCCCCATGGCATCTAGTTCCAACACTTTGTGGCAAATAGATGGGGAAACAATGGAAACAGTGACAGACTTTATATTCTTGGGCGCCAAAATCCCTGCAGATGGTGCCTGCAGCCATGAAATTAAAAGATGCTTTCTCCCTGGAATAAAAACTATAACAAACCTAGATAGTGTATTAAAAAGCAGAGACATTACTTTGCCGACAAAGGTCCTTCTAGTCAAAACTATGTTTTTTTTTCAGTAGTCATGTGTGGATGTGAGAGTTGGACCATAAAGAAGGCTGAGTGCTGGAGAATTGATGGTTTTGAACTGTGGTGTTGGAGATTGGACAGAAAGGAGATCAAACCTGTCAATCCTAAAGGAAATCTATCCTGAATATTCTTTGGAAAGACTGATGCTAAAGCTCCAGTACTTTGGCCAACTGATGTGAAGAGGCGGCTCATTAGAAAAGACCCTGATGCTGGGAAAGATTGAAGGCAGGAGGATAAGGGGGATGAGAGAGGATGAGATGGTTGGATGGCATCACTGACCCAATGGACACGAGTTTGAGCAAGCTTCAGGAGATGGTGAAGGACTGAGAAGACTGGCGGCTACAGTCCATGGGGTTGCAAATATTCGGACATGACTGAGCGACTGAACAACAAAACGCCTGAAATGGTACTCAAGACTCTTTTTGATCCAATCTCTGCACAACCATGCGACTTCTGATCTTAACCTTGGCCTCCAGGGGTGACAAACCATTTGTAGTTCTCCAGATCTTATATCTCCACTGCACACAGGTCTGCAATATCCTTCCTTCCCTTACCTGCCTATTACATTTCTAGTCTTTCTTCAAGATACAGTTTGAGAACAACTATTTTTGTGATGTATTGTCCAAAGACCTCAGGGAAAATCAACTACTTCTTCCACTTTGTTCTATAGCATCTTGCATATGTAATTATCTGAGTCTTTACTACATAAAATATAATTACATTATTATTTCTGTATTGTAGAATTGAATATTCATTCATTTTAGTATATTCATTTATTCATTGCTCATTGAATGCTCACTAATGAATTTTAACATGTTTTTAAAAAGTGCCATTATTACTAATCACTAATTTGAGATTACCTTTTGAATTTAGTATTCCCTACTTTCATTTCCCTTAGGATGGGTCTCCAAGGACACCTCACTAGTTCAGTCCATTATTTTCACAGTTGGACTGAGACATTGTTTTAACTGTCTTTTCACCCAGTCCTCTCCATGTCCAATTTTATGCGTAACTTTGAAGATAATCTTCCTTAGATACCCATTTTTGTACAAAATATTTTAGTAATCCTTGTTTGCTAATTTAAGCAAATGTTAACTAAATATTACATTATGAGCCCTTCTCTATATCTTGCTTTCTATCAATACTCTGTTAATGTTATCTCTCTGTTCTGACAAACAGATTGCTTGCAGTGAGAAATTCCTTCCTGTTGATAGCCCAGCAGCATTTAACTGACATTCTCCCTCCTTGATAAAGTCTTCTAATATTCCAGCTCATTTAGTAAGGATGTTACCATTTAGAGCTGTGGTCTCATGTAAATGTTGTGTAAGTTTGTTTTACCTCTCTTCCTTCAATGATATCTCAAGGGTTAGAAAAAGAACATGAACTTTTTTTTTTCCCCTGTATCTCTTCCCTCTTAAATTTTGCACTTTGCTGGATATAATGTATACATGAAAACTGTTATTGATTTATTGATATGTCCCATCACATTTTGTTATTTTATATTGGTATAAAGTATACCAATATACCAATATATAAAAGTTACTTTATATTGGTATAAGGTATAAGGTTTATACAGCACCTTATACTTTCTACATAATGATCTTGCTTTCATGTCGCCTTCTAATTGTTCATTTATGTAAGTCATTTAACCTATGGGTTATGCAACTGTTAAGAGCAGATATAGATTTCTATATGGAAAGTCAGTGGAGTCTATTGAGAAATGCACAGAACTGGGAGTCAGAAAACTCAGGTCTGAATTCTGCCACTTGAATGATCTGCTGAAAAGTTTTTTATTACCATTATTTTTTCCATCTGTGAGATGAAAACAAAAGCCTCAAGGATGTTTGTGAGAATTAAATGGGACACTATGTGTGGAAACATTCTGCAGATTTTAATACACTATACAACATAAAGTATTTCTTTTTCTTATATCTTCAAAATCCTTTGTTGACAGGACATGCTGTGCATGGAACGGACTGGACTGTCAGGAAAGGCTCTCTGAGAGACTTGAATCGAATTGGGTAGGTCATTTTCTTTTTCTTTTTCTTTTAAGTCACTCAGTCATGTCTGACTCTCTGCATATAGTCCATGGAATCCTTCTCTTCTCCAGGGGATCTTCCCAACCCAGGGATTGGAACCCAGGTCTCCCGCATTGCGGGCAGATTCTTTACTAGCTGAGCCACCAGGGAAGCTCAAGAACAACCCTAACCCTATCCCTTCTCCAGGGGATCTTCCCGACCCAGGAATCGAACCGGAATCTCCTGCATTGAAGGCAGATTCTTTACCAACTGAGCTACTAGGAAAGCCCGGTTCATGTATCCTAGAGTTTTTAAAGCATTACTCAAAAAGTCCCAATCCTCAGCCTTTTTGTTTCTCTTTAGGATACAAACGATTACAGTCCAATGCAATTTTTTGGCAAGGTGTTTTTCAACATTTTCCATCTGCATGACCTCTTGCAGTTCAACTTCTTCCTTTACCAGCTCACCCATGAAATCTGCTTTGTCAACTCCTTCCACCCCCGAGGTAGCTGTCATGCCTGGCATAGCCTCCCTTTTCAGCCTGGTCTGTCTTTCTCTCCGGTGGGCCCTTCTGCCCCTCTGCTGGCCGCCCCGGAGAAGCGCAGTTGTTGGCACGGGCCCCACACAGATGCCTGCCTGTCTCCCTTCCCCCTTCCTCTTGGAGCCGAACCATCACCTGCCCAGGGCCGGTGGCGGCTGCCGCCC
>NW_011488621.1:3038178-3039809 GCF_000754665.1 Bison bison bison
CTGCCCGCCGCCCTCCTTTCCTTCCCGACCCGGTTCTCCCCCGGGGCTCCGCCGTCCCGGTTCTTGCCCGCGCCCCCTCTGGCCCGGCCTTCTGTGAACACCTGGACCACCTCTTTGGGGTCCAGTGTGTCCCTGGGTCCCCCGGGACAGAGCATCTTTGGCAAGCCAGCCTTTCCTTTGACCGGGATTTCCCTCTAGCCCCCCCCGCCCCGCGCCGCCTTTTCCCGAAACCAGGTTTGCGTCTCGCCCCCCGCCCGACCTCTTCCCGCCCCGGGCGGAGCCCCCGAAGGCAGGGTGCAGTAGTGATGGCAGAGGGAATCGGGGGCAGCAGGCCACAGGCTTGATCCCGGGGGCCCAGCAAAGTTTTGGCCGCCTCAGACTTGCCATCTCCTGCTCCTCAAACTTGGCCAGCGGGCCCCGGACCCGCGCCCCCAGCGGCGCCCAGGGATGCGGGGGCTCCCCCGATTCCCGGCGCCAGTCCGACTGAGGGTGCCGGTCGCCCCCGCGGGCCGGGCCGCTCCCCAGCCCACACTAGGGGCGCCGCCGGAGCCCCCCAGCCCCTGCCAGGGGAGGGGCGCACTTGTTTCTCGGTGCTCGGCAGAGAGTGGCCGAGATCCAAGGACCTGGCTTCCCAGTTCTCCGATGCGCGCCTTGGGATCGGCTGTGGGTGTCGGGTTCCGACCGCGCTTCAACCCGGGCCCTTCTCCCGGGGTAGCTGCTCGCAGTGCGGTACAGTCGCGGTTCCCCTTTACTAGCCGGCTCCTTTAAGAAGCGCGCGCGTGCGTGTCCAGTTTTGTGTATGTGTGTCTGTTCGTGTGCAGATGTGTGTGTTCGTGTGCAGATGTGTGTGTGCGCGCGAGCGAGTCCGGTTGTGTGTGTTTTCGTGTGCAGATGTGTGTGTGTGCGCGTGTCCGGTTGTGTGTGTGTTCGTGTGCAGATGTGTGTCTGTGTGTGACTGTGTGTGTGTGCGTGTCCGGTCGTGTGTGTAGGTTCGTGTGCAGGTGTGTGTATGTGTATGTTCGTGTGCAGGTGTGTGTGTGTTCACGTGCAGATGTGTGTGTATGTATGCGTGTGTTCGTGTGCAGATGTGTGTGTGTGTTCCTGTGCAGATGTGTGTGTGTGTATCTGTGTGTTCGTGTGCAGATATGTGTGTGTGTGCGCGTGTCCGGTTGTGTGTGTGTGTGTGTGTGTATACGCGCGCGCGCGCGAGCGCCGAGCCCGGGAGTGGGGCGGACCCCAGGAAGGCGGAGCTATGTAGATTCTGGCCGCGCGTTCGGAGGGCGCGGGGAGAGGGACGGCGCAGCCGAGGGAGCCGGAGCGGCAAGGCCCTGCCCGCAGCGGGAGGCGGCGGCGGCGGCGGCGGCGGGGGCGGTGGACGCTCGGGCTGGAGGCGGCGGCGGCGACTCGGAGCCGAGAGGCGGGCCCCGCGGGGGGAACCTGGGCGCCACGGGCGCCCGAGGATGGTGAGGGCGAGCTGCTGCTGAGCTGCCTCCGCCGCGGCTTCTCCGGGGCTGCCAGGCGCGGGGGCCGCGTCCCCTCCCCTGCCCGGCGTCGGGTGAACCTGCAGGCTCCTCGCCCACCGAGGACTTCTGAGAGGAAACAGGAGCGGGGAGAGACGAGAAGCCCGGGGG
>NW_011488621.1:3039909-3062095 GCF_000754665.1 Bison bison bison
GCGGAGGCACAGTTCACTATGAGCGTACTCACCTCCAGCACTGGGAGACGGCTGGATTTCGTGCACCATTCGGGGATATTGTACTTGCAAACCTTGCTTTGGATTTTATGTGCTACCGTGTGCGGAACTGAGCAGTATTTCAATGTGGAGGTAAGAGCGCCGGGGCTTTCTTCCTTCCCCTTCGCCGGGGCTGCTCCCCGGACCGTTCCGTCCGCTCCCTGGATCCCGGTAGCCCCCGGCCGCCGGGGTCTGCAGACATTGTTCCCCTTCCAGCCGCCGGGACCCGTGTTGAGTTTCCCTGCGTCTTAGGTGATGGATGCGCCTGAGACAGAATCCGTTATCCCCGGCAGCACAAAGCGCGGGGCTGCGCGCTCAAAGACACGATCGTGGCCAGTCCATTCTTTTTACCAAGGAAGGAGGCGAACGCCTACCTAGAGCAAACGTGTAGTCGAATAAAAGCAGTCTGAGTTGGTGATAAATAAGCTGCTTCTGCTCGGGTAACACAGATTTCACTGCTTGGCATCATGTGCTTGCTGCCTTGGTATTGTTCCTGAAATCTTTCTCCCTGTGTTTTGTGCCTAACAAAGGAGGTTAAAAATCTAGAGGAGAGCGTGGGAATCCTTGATCTGTTTAATAGTATGGCTGGGTGATAAAACACTTGCCTAGACAGAATCTTTTTCTCATTTAGACATAACTTAATACACTGTAACTGGATCTGGCTACACAGAGGGCATGAAAGCCGTCTCATTTTCAAGTGTCTTCTCTTCCCCTCCCCCGCCAAGTGAAAATAAATGTGACCCAGTGTAGTAGTTCTGAGGTGTGTCTTTAACTGGATTTCACGCTCTCATGGCAAAACAGAGAGAATGTGGATTGCCATTTGTTTTACGTGGATAGCTTTGGGACCCGACAGACACAAAGCAAAAGGGAACTTAAGGATAACGACTTGTCAGAGCTCTGCCAAAGTACCCTTCCTGTCATCAACTCAGCACTAAAGCCAGTACCATTCAGTGCATCAATGGAACCTTGTATACACCTGGTTTTTAGTCAGTTTATCACCTACAGGGCGGAAGACAAATGAGAAGGGCTTATTGTCTTTGTAAAGACAAAGTATACTCTTTTTGGTTAGATCTTCAGTCACCTCAAAAGAATTATGATTAAGTCTCTGAAGACTAATGTGATTTTCTTCCCCCTATATCTTTGACTCTTTAAAGCTTATTGTCATTTTGTTGCGAGTGTGTGTTTACACAACAGCAGAACCTGTTGCACAGTATTTGACCATGTTTCATAGAACAGATTTATATACAAAGTGTGCATAATAAATGGTATATGTGAGGGCATATTCTGAATATAATTCTGCATTTGTATGAACTGTTCTTAGGACTGCATGTAGTGATGGTAGAGAAAGTATTTGAAAAAGTAAGAGCATTCATCAAAAACTAACTTTGCAGATATTAAGTATGATCATATTACACCAAAACCCCAATTCAAACCAAAATCCTTTGAAAAATACCACTTTGTTTTTCTGAATACAAAGAGGAAAGGAACTGTTAAGTCCGCACTTTCCTTGGTTGCCAATTTGAACTTTTGGAATTGCATGCCACAGATGGATTTTTGTTTCTAACACTTAAGAGACAGTTTAATGTGGAAATGAAGAAGTAATTAGTTCATAGACTAGAGGAATGAACGTGGCAAGCTGCTGTTTATAAGGTTATAAAGAGAAGGGCCTATTGCTTCAGGTTGAAGTGCTGGTGGGGAGGTGGGGTGTTGGGAGGTGGTTAAAAGTAGGCGTTAGTTTTTATCTTGCTCACTCTGAAAAGGAAGGGGGAGCTTGGGTTCTTGGCTACCTGTTTTGGAAAAGTCTTAGATTTGCTTTCAGAGATTATTGGAATAACATCAGTATACTGATGATTATTTTAGGTTTCCTTTTGAGCCTAAACATAACTGGGCTTGTATTTGTTCATAGTTTGAATCTCTTATTCAGTTCCAGAAGATATTATTATGTGAGAAAAAGTTATGATTTTGCTAATCAAGATTTTATTTTAGAATTTCCATCATTCTCTTTCTTTAAGATATATGTTTAAAAGTAGTTCATGGAAAAAGTAGCTTTTTTCCCCCCATTTGGAGATTATTTAAGTTCATCCATATTTATTACACAATGCAAAAATTTAATTATGAAAGATAAGAGGCGTGTGCTATGTCTGATACAAAGAAGATTTTCTAAGATTTAAAGTAGATTATGTTTCAGAGTTTGCATTATTCCCAAATAGTTTTTTTAAAAAGCATTTGAACATATCATTAGTTGGGTTTATATACTTATATATGTGTAATAATAATCTCTTATTTTTTAAAAATCGTAAGGATAGATGCTAGTTAATTCAGCATACTATAAAAAACACAGGAGGATAGGATGTTTTCTGACATGAATTTCTGTCTGATTCACTTTTATTAAATGTTTCTTTTTGGTAGGAAACACTAATGGGAAAAATAATCCATCACATCTTCAAAAAAGGCATTTATATAGTGTTTCCCATTCTGGTTGCAAAACATACACTGAGAATGCTTTATTTGATGGGTGGACCATCTTAAAATAAACAGTAATGGTATCAATCATGCATGAAGCTTGTATCATAAATTTTTTTTTGCTAGCAGGCACACTAAGTTATTACATTTGGAACGAAGCTTCTAAAAGAAGCTTTCTGTGCTGACAACTGCAATTACAATGCTTTAATTCTTGCTGAACTTTACAATTGGTGGGACCCCCCATATTTTTCCTTTCTACAATTTAAGGTTTAAAAACCTATGTTCCCTCCCCACTAGGTGGGACTAAGTTGGTTAGAGCTATTCATGTTATTTCTTTCCTGTCTGATTTTTGAGAGTATAAATATTTGAAATTTTTAATTACTCAAGCAGGAGATATTTGTTAATATGCTGATGAAAGCCTGTTACAGAGGAAGAGTGCATTTTGTTTTTTTTTTGTTTTGTTTTTAAGAAGCAAAAAGGAACATCTCTTACAGCTAAGAAGAAGGGTGAGGCACTACCCGAAGTAGTACTATGGAAGACATTCAGTTAATTCCCCTCCTTATATACTTCAGGTAGAACACTTCTTAATGTTAACATTGCTGTATACCTTTGTTGGTTTTTGTATATCATTGGATCCAGTTTTGGGGAGTGGGCCTTTCTCTATGTAATCATTGTCATGATGCAAAGGAGGTACATTGTTAATATTAACTAAAACTCAAAGACTGTTGTCTTTTGATTAGAGGTATTCATTAGTCAGTAGAAGCTAAATTGCTAACAAAGAATCCTGAGTTACTCTCTACATTCTAAAAAGTCATTTTGTCTCTAGAATAATGTTCTTGTTGTAGTGGAAATTCTAATGATTCTAGAACTCCTTAAGACTGCAAGCACTTTTATCCTGAAACTTAAGGTAGAATATAGTTCATAATCAATAACTTTCATCATCAACTTTCATAGTTTGTCACGTGTTAAGTATTTATGTGAACAACATGTTCTTTATTTTTTAAAAATAATAGCACACATTATTCCTCTAGTGAGGAAATTTATTTTAAACCAATTTAATGGTAAAATAAAAACGTGATGCTCTGAATGATGCACAGATAAAAAACCTGATAAAGCAAAAATTGATTGTGTTGTCTCTTTCTTAAAGAAAGAAGAGAGATTCTAGATTTCAAAAGGCTATTCTATGACAAATACTATGAATTGTGAGCGTAATCCTTCTACATTTTTCTTGCAGTATGTTTCTTTAGTATTTATTTACCTTTCTCAGGTTTATCTGAATCTACCTATAAGTTCAGAGTTTGCTTGGATTAGCTTTGTACTGCGTATAATCTTAGCAGTAATTAGTGGTGAGACATTTCCGAGGTAAAAAATTGTATTTTACAGATTTTAAAATGTCAGATTTTGGGACCTTTTCCTGTTTTTGTTTTCACTTGCTTAAATAATCAACATGCATTATTTGCTAATGGAAGGATGGTGACAACATTATCTGGTCAGCCTCCTTGAATAAGGTACTCTAACCATATCCTTTAATTCTCCACTGTAACAATTTTATACCAGTCAATAGCAGGTGCTGCATAACTGATTCATTAAGGTTTTTAACCTGCAGCAAGATTCCATGCTTTGGAATCCCAAGTGTGCTGGCCATTCAGAATGTCATCAGGGCCAAGAACTGTGACCAGGAGACCAGAAGACTCACTTGTCCTCAGGATCCTCAGCTTCTCCTGCGTGTTCCACCTTAACTGTGTGTTTCTCTATTCAGTGTTCTTGGTCAGGTTGCCCAAATCTAGCGTTTTTCATGAAATGCTTACAGATGAGCCTATACGAGTGAGGTATATTGTCTCTTACCACCCCCGAGAAATCCACAAAGAACAACCATCCAAGCCCATCCCTCTGTCCAGCTGGGTTTTGTTTTTTAGTCTCTTCTTCCTTTTCAAGGAGGAATAGAGTTGGTTTCAGTAATAACTTTTTAATCTTTAGAGTCAGGTTAAAAGTGACAGAGCTAAAGTTCCTCTTTCTTTTTCATGCTGTTTCAGGTTAGTAACAGAAGAAAATTTCAATGCACTTTTTCAGTGGTATAAGTATATTCTCTTAAGTTGGATTAATCAGTTATTTTACATAAATTTATTTTTAAGGCCTGACTTACTTCAGAGTACTACTCAAAATGTACCTCTTCAGAATATTTGGTAAATGACCAATTGAACTTATTTCTGGACTGCAAAAAGAGACACTGGACATTTGAATCAATTAGTTAAATATGTTCATTGTCAAAGAGAAAGATTTATTTCATCGTGCTCCTTCAGGAGCTTTCTGAGGCTTTAGCACATTTATTTAAAATTGAGATTGTCCTCTTTTATGTCACATTGCATCACAATTTATTTTATATATCTGTGAATGTAATTATATTCATCAGCTCATTTTTATTGTGGTGGACTATAGTTAGTGATTAAGAGCACAGGTTCATACAGATGAACTTATTTACACAACAGGAAGAGACTCATAGACATAGAGGATAGATTTATGGTTACCAAAGGGGAAAAAGAAGGGGAGGGATAAATTAGGAGTCTAAGGTTAACAGATACACATTACTATATATAAAGTAGGTAAACAACAAGGATCTACTATATAGCATAGGGAACTGTATTCAGTATCTTGTACTACTTTATAATGGAAAATGACCTGAAAAGGAATATATATTATATGTATATGTACATATATATGTATATGTATATATATATGCATACAAAATGAATCACTTTGTGAAAAACTAACATAACATTGTAAATCAAGTAAAAATTTTTTTTAAAAAGAGCTCATATTCTGGTGCCAGATTGCCTGAATTCTAACCCCAGGTCTTTTACTTGCAAGTTAATGATTAAGTCAGTAACAGACAAGACAGTCTATGTGAGCCTCAATGCACATGTCTTTAAAACAGAGATACCAACAGTACTTTTCTCGTAGGGGGTTATTGTGATGATTGAATGAAGAGATGTACATCATATTCGGCAGATAGTGGATAGATATCTAACTTTTTAGATGTTATTGGTGAAAATAAATGCTGATTCAAAGGTACTTGGCATGATAGCATCTAATTACAGAAAAGTCTATCAGGTTAGAATATACCAGCTGGTCTAGGAAGATTTTAATACTTTTTAAATTTTTACAAAATGTAATATATTGAAAGTCAACCAAGCTCACATCGGTACATTTTCTTCCCGTGGGTTTTTCTTAGACAGTTTGGTTCAAGAATGTGATTTTCACATTTTGTCTTGTCATCTGTTACTATCATAGAATGTCAAGTTCAGCTCACACCTTCTTTTATAAGACTGGGTTTGCTGAAATCTGTTCATCTTTTTTAATACCATGGAAAAGAAATAGGCCTTTATGATTTAGTAGGCCTGTTTATTTTAATTGACTCAATGCCCAAGTGCTTCCTATTCACAGTAGGGGTGGGATTTGATATATGACTTCAGCTAGCTCTATGTTGTATCCCAAATTTAGAACATAAGTCTTTTTTTTTTAATTAATAGGGGAAGGAGGAGGATGGGCAGAAAAAAGATTAAAGTGGTTTATTCAATGACAGTACAGTTTAAAATAAAGCAACTTGTTCATGTCGCATTGGGAACAGAAGATAACTAGCAATATAGGGTAATGGAGACCTAGAACAGAGGGTCAAGGGACATGGCCTTTAATTTTGGTTCTTGTACCAACATGGCTTTGATCTGGGGCAAAATGACAATTGAACTGTCACTAAAACCATTTCCAGACGTGATGTTCTATTGTATTCACTTCCAACCTTCAATTTATATAGCCAGAGAGGGGAATTGTACGTATTTACCGTGTACATTTGGGGGCAACTAGACAGCCAAGGTAGAGTGTTCAGATTTTTTTTTTTTTTACTGAAATGCCTATCATGAGGAAATACAGAATGTGCAACTTAAATCTAACATTTGTTATCATATGTAGTGACACAGGGTGTTCCATTTTGGAAATGATCCTAGCCTTCTGCTGAGTAGTAAAAACACTGGCAGCAAATTATATGTAATTTGAAAATCAATTTTTGGCCAAGGTAGCAAACTTTAAAAATTTAATGTTAAAAACATGGCTTGATGTTATTTTGAAAAATACATATCATCTACAAGTGGTACTTCAGTCGTAAAAAGGCAAGTTGGAGTGAGATCAAAATAGTTTTTTTGGGGGGAAAGGAGCCTCAAAATTCAAATCCATCTATCTATATATAAAATATATATGCATGCTTTATAGTGAAATGAAGTGCTTATACTGTATGCCCCTTTTGCCCACTGTGGAAAATAATTTTGGCACCTGGCTCTTTGAGGGTTATTTTAGTTCTTCACATTTGATTTTGAATGTGAAAATCTGACTGCATTTGTTTTATGAAATATGCAGCTTATGCAGACAGCAGACATATTCCAGGTAAAGAGGATAAACTTGCTGAGTAAAAATAGATGTGACACTCGATGTTTTTCTTTTGCTTTCTTCCCTTGGGAAAGTCATTTATAGATTTTGAGGTTATTTATGCAATTGTGTTTGACTGTTGATTCCTATCACTTAGCGCTCTGAATGGATGTTCTTCGTGTTAGTCTCACCACTACCTTTTGGCGCTGTGCTTCCTTGGGTTTGGATCAGTGGAATATCTTGATGAGCCAGGGTAATAAGCTTAGCCAAGAGAGTGAGAGTAACCCCGCAGCAGGCCCCTAACCTTTGACTGTGACCTGTGGGTGTAGTATACAAAAGAAGGCTAGAGGGAGCTAGTCAGCTGTTTAAAGATTCCAATGGGAGAGGTTGGTTTAAAAATCAAGGCCAGTAGGTGCAATTAGATATCTTAAAATGAATCATAGCCAATCATAGGGAGCTTAAGGAAATCAATGAATGATTCATGATTGAATGTGTGAGCTTTAAAGGTTTACTGATAGCCACTTGGTGCCGGTTATTACATATTTGATGAACTAAGAAGGAAATTAATACTTTTGGGGGAATTTGGGGGGAGTTCTGGGCATGACAATATGACAAAGATGGTTATAATGTAGGGCTGCTTTATGTCTCCCTTTTAAGTGTAGAATAAGTCAGCACTATCCATAATAGTGACTGTAGGTGCTTTTGGTATTCTCACTTTAACTAAAATGAATGAAATGATTGTAGTCTTATAGATTAAAGGAGGGATAAATCTAATTTGACTATGCCTTTTAGATTATATGTAGCAAAAATCTGCCTTTAGAAACTTATCAGACTATGGTTGTTTTATTTTTTAATATTTACCAGGGGAATTTATTGAATGAATATTTTTTGATGAAAGGACATTTTAAAATATAGGTTTTACCTCTTCATCTTTTATAATATATGTAAGGAATGAGCCACTGAAGTGTGAAACAGTGCTTTATCTCTAAGTAGGCAGCTTTAACAGGTTTTCAGATGAGCAGATTTTTCCATAAGCGGGGGTTCAAAAAGGGGCAGTCTCTAATGCATTGGTGGATATTAACATTTAATGAAGATATTATAATTTACTCACAAGCATTAGTTAGATTTTTAAAGGTTCTCATCTGTCAATTAAGGGAAATACGGATAAATGAAGTAAGCCATGGACCCACAGACGGATATTCTCAGGAGTGACAGTCCTTAGAATGATGTACTCAAATGACAAAATAAACAAACCCAAATAGATTACTCACCGGAATGGGATTTTACAGTCCTTGCTTCCAGTTCAGTTCAGTTCAGTCACTTAGTCGTATCCGACTCTTTGCGACCCCATGGATTGCAGCACGCCAGGCTTCCGTGTCCATCAACTCCCGGAGTTTACTCAAACTCATGTCCATCGAGTTGGTGATGCCATCCAACCATCTCATCCTCTCTTGTCCCCTCCTCCTCCCACCTTCAATCTGTCCCAGCATCAGGGTCTTTTCCAATGAGTCCTTGTTTTAGTCATGCTCAAACTAGGAGAGAATAAACTGCCATTTTTTTTTCAAGGAAGCTGGATACTTTTATGAACTTGATTTCATGTCTCCAAACTGCACGCGCCTGCGGTGATGTCAGTGGCATTCAGCGGGCCTCTGCAGGTGGCTGAAGCAGTCAGACCCAAGTCATGTCAGTGGAGGCAGTTTTTCCATGAACTTTTCCCTGCTGAATTCATACCATGTGTTAATAGGTTCACCTTGTTTTTAGCAATTAGGCATTTGAATGTGAGGCTTCTAATACCTGGGCATTTATTCCTCCTTTAAATAATTGCAAGCCACTTCCTTCTTGTGGTCCTACTTGTTATTTTTCTAGTTGGAATCTTGTGGGACTTTATGTTTTAGACATATTACAGGACACTTGACCTGGAAATTGGGTAAAATTTTATAAGAAGTCACATTTTTTTACTCCTCTCCTTTTTCACTGTGGATAAGGCAGAATAGATTCAAAGAATTTCCAGAATCCACTGTACACTCAATGATTTGCCTGAAATTGGTAATCAACTTATAAAAAAGCTCTTGCGGTTTCAGATAAAACTCTTTTGGACATCTGCGTGTTTTAATATTACAACAGCTCTGTCATAGACTTACTGACTTGCTCCTTACTACTTACTATGTAGATGGAGTGAAATTATTTGTCCCATGGGTGACTCAGACAAATTACTAAAACAGTCTTTGATTTATTTTGACCATTCATAAAGTGGATTTGTGTTCTTTATTGCTTGACTATAGCACAGGTTTTTTAATGACAGTATTGAGACAATCCCAAGCGGTTTCCTTCTTAAGAACAGGGTTTATCTGTTTCCTCATTCTTGCCTCTAACTGGGAATATAGAAGCAATTATATGCTGGCATAATATTCTAATTAGACAAGGTCCAAATAACCAGTAAAATGGGCGTGCCTGGAACTGATTTCATCGAACATGATGATAATAAAAGCAATGTTAATTAGCACTGGTTGAGCATTTGCTATGTGCCTGATAGTGTTCTGTTTCATATCTCTTAACTCATTTAAATTTTATTACAATCTTGTGAGTTAGTACTACTATTTCTGTTTCACAGTTGAGGAATCTGAGGTATGGAAATGTTGAGGAACTTGCCAAGGCCACATAGCTCTGGATTCTTCTGAAGTGAAATAGCTCAGAATCAAAGCAGGCAGGTTGGCTGTGAAGCCCAGGGTCTTAACCAGGCAAGAATTAACTCCTGGGTTTCCAGTAGGGACAGTGTAATCCACTTGCATCGTTCACATGTTGCATATTCCAAACTGAAAAGGAATCGTTGACATGCATAAAGAAAATGTGAAATCCATCCTAGTATGGAGACTTACCTGGAATAAAAACTGAATAGACTGTTATTTATTTGATTTGTTGATTCAGGATTGATTATGTGGTACTCAATATAAAGTTACTGTTTAATACCTTTTATAAGTTTTTACTCATAGAAAATTGGTAACCTATATTCAATTGCAAATAATAGTTAAGTTATATATAACATTAAATTAATCATAACATCTCATTCCTCAACTATTTGTCATGTTGCATGCCCTCACAGTAAGTGTGATTTTCAAAGGTTTTAGGAAGATCTGATTACATTCCAGGATAAAAAGAATAGAACGTTTTAGAACATGGAAAGGAAAGCCTGTTAGATCTGTGTTCCAGTGTCCTGCTGGGAAAGAATGTTTATGTGGATGGCTGCTGACTGTCATGAGTTCTGGAGTTTATTATTTTTATATATTGCTTTGATTGGCTAGAAGCTACAAGGAAACATGTTTATTTAATCACTTCTAATATATTTCTTTGTGTGTGTGTGTGAAGTTGCTTCAGTCATGTCTGACTCTTGTGACCCTATGGATGGTAGCCTGCCAGGCTCCTCTGTCTATGGGATTCTCCAGGCAAGAACACTGGAGTGGGTTGTCATGCCCTCCTCCAGGGGATCTTCCTGACCCAACCTTGTCTCCAGCATCTACCTGCATTGGCAGGCAGGTTCTTCACCACTAGTGTGATCTAGGAAGTCCAATACATTTCTTTACTGTAATGTAAAAGAGAACTTATAGATAGATCATTTCAGATAGATAAAGTGACTCAGAGCTCGCTGTTTCAGAATAGGCTTGATATTTGTCTTTATTGGAGAGGGAGTGAGAACTTCATCTTGGTGGTTGACCTAAGGATGTAACAAAACTTCAGTCCTTAAGCTTGTTGCTGTGTATAGCTTTCAAGGATCACTTGGTCCATTTATTAGCCTTTTAAGGAAAGACTATTTCTAAACCAATTTACAAAGGTGATTTTATAAAACATAGTCAGTGTTAAATATTCATTCAGCTGTCTCTCACTTCCTTTATAGGCAGTGTATCATAATGGCTGTGTTCAAGAACTTTGAGAAAAAATGCTTAAACATCAGCTGTATCACCAAAGCTCAGTGAACTTGAGTGAGCCAAGTTATTGACTCTGAGCTCCAATTTTCTCATGTGTAAAATAGAGGTAATAATACTCAACTCAAGAGTTGTTCTAAGATTAAAGAGGTAAAGGATAATGGGTCAAGATAAGTTTTAGGCTTCTGACTTACTATCTCTTGCTGAAATTAAAAAAAAAAAAAGGATAACACATGAAACAGTGGGTTTTAAGTCATTGGATGTCAGGTAAGGAAGGATAGTCATCCTTGAAAGATGTGACCCAAAATGAGCCTTCATGTCAATTTACTTCATTGGGAGAGTTTCCAGGTGACAATACAGGGAAGACAGAGCCAAGCAGACTCCCTGAATCAAGGAGATGAAGCTGGGCGTATGGAGAAATCAAGGAGGTTGGAATTCACAAGTCAGAATACCAGGAGCATTCTGTAGGGTAAAAGCATGGAGATCCGCAGGGCACTCCCCTTGAGCATTCAGTTAAGACCTGATCTGCACCTTCCTTTGAAGTAGCTGGTGCAGGCTAAGGAGAGAATCAATCAGCAGAATCGGAGGGGGCCATGCCTGCAAACCACACAGGGCTGGGAATAGTGTCCATTCTCACCAGCCACACTGAGAAACCTCATGATTAACAAGGTGTTGGACAGAGGACTCAGAAGCATCTTGCTCCAGTTGTTGTTCTTGTTTAGTCGCTCTGTTGTGTCCAACTCTTTGTGACCCCATGGACTGACTTCCAGACTTCCCTGTCCTTCACCCTCTCCTGGAGCTTGCTCAAACTCATGTCCATCAAGTTGGGGATGCCGTTCAACCATCTCATCCTCTGTTGTCCCCTTCTTCTCCTGCCATCAATCTTTCCCAGCATCAAGGTCTTTTCTAATGAGCTGGCTCTTCACATTAGGTGGCCCAAATATTGGAGCTTCAGTATCAGTCCTTCCAATGAATATTCAGGATTTATTTCCTTTAGGATTGAGTGGTTTGATCTCTTTGCCATCTAAGGGACTCTCAAGAGTAATCTCCAACACCACAGTTCAAAAGCATCAATTCTTCAGTGCTCAGCTTTCTTTATGGTCCAACTCTTACATCCATACATCGCTACTGGGTAAACCATAGCTTTGATTATGTGGACCTTTGTTGGCAAAGTAATATCTCTGCTTTTTAATATGCTGTCTACATTTGTCATAGCTTTTCTTCCAAGGAGCAAGTATCTTTTAATTTCATGGCTGCAGGCACCATCTGCAGTGATTTTGGAGCCCAAGAAAGTAAAGTCTGTCACCGTTTCCATTGTTTCCCCATCTATTTGCCATGAAGTGTTGGGACCCGATGCCATGATCTTAGTTTTTTTGAATGTTGAGTCTTAAGCCAGCTTTTTCACTCTCCTCTTTCACCTTCATCAAGAGGCTCCAGTACTGGGGGAAAAAAAAATATCCCTAGAAAACAGATCTAATTTTGCTTTAAAAGTCTTAAAAACAAGACCTTAAAGGAGCAAACGTTTTGTTAGTGACTAAACTCAGTAAGAGATATGGGAATACAAAAATCCAGTACCTAATAGGTTAAAATTCACAATGCCCGACCTCCAATAATAAAAGTCACCAAGCATACAAAAAAGAAAGAAGACACAATACGGAAAGAGGAGAAACGCCAATCTATACACACTGCCCTCCGTCAGTGATTTCTCTGACTTGGCACCACCTTACTCATGTGTTCTAATAGTAAAATAGTGGGCACCAATACCCCAACTTCCTGCCTTTCACTAATTACTTCTAATCAGTTTTCTCTTTTCCTATAACATGTATGTTTATCTTTTCCTATAATATATCTGTATGCATGTCTCTTTTCCTATAACAGACTGAAGAGTCTGTTCATTTCTCATTTCTTGGCTCCAGCTCTACTTGGAGCCTCTGTATCCCTGTTCTGGACTCAGTATATTATCTCGTGGCCTGCACAACCTGTCATGATCAGACCCCACCCCTCTTTCTAGCTTCATAGCTCCAGGTTTATCTACTGTGGTCTTGATTTAGCACAGCAGTCGAACTAAAGGTCCTATACAGGCCTAAAATTACTGAAAACCCCTGAAAGTTTTTATTGTGTGATTTATATCTGTGTTTACAGTTCTAGACAATTAAACCTGCTACAATTTAAAAACATTTATTTAGAAATTCATTTAAAACCAACTTTAAGTTAATATATTAACACAGATGACATTTTTATGAAAAAAAATTTTGTAAGAGAACAGTAGTCAAAAAAGACATTGTTTTAGTCTTCTTCAAATACCTTTAATATCTGACATAAAAAATTGCTGGATTAAAAAAAAATTGCTGGATTCTCATATTTTTTCTTTTTTTAAACCATTTTGAAAATTGAAGTATAGTTAGTATTTAATATATATATATTTATATATATATATATACACATTCATATATAGATCTTTTTCAGATTCTTTTTCATTGTCGGTTATTACAAGATACTGAATATAGTTACTTGTGCTATACAGGTCCTTGCTTTTTATTTTACATCTATTTTATATATAGTCGTGAGTATATATTAATCGAGGTCCTAATGTGTCTATCCTCTGACCCTCTGCTATCTGTTTGGTAACCATAAGTTTGTTTTTTATGCTTCTGTTTTGTGAATAAGTTCACCTGTACCATGTGTTGGATTCTGCATATAAGCGATACCATATGATATCTGTCTTTCTCTTTCTTCACTTCATATGATCAATTGTCTATAGGTCCATTCATATTGCTGCAAATGGCATTATTTCATTCTTTCTTGTGGATGAGAGCAAACAACTTTGAACTTTGGATGGAAACACAAAAGACCTTGAGTAGCCTAAACAATCTTGAGAAAGAACAGAGCTGAGACTTTAGACTGTATGACAAAGCTACAGTGATCAAAACAGAATAATAGAGGCTCAAAAATAGACACATAGATCAGTGGGACAGGACAAAAGGTCCACAGATAAACCCACACACTTATGGTCAACTAGTCTATGACAGAGGAGGCAAGAACGTGTAATTGTGAAAAGACACTTTCTTCAGTAAGTGGTGCTTGGAAACCTGGACAGCTGCATGTAAAAGAATGAAATGAGAACATGTTCTAACACCGCATACAAAAATAAACTTAAAATGGATTAAAGACCTCAATGTAAGACTGGGTACTATAAAACCCCTAGAGAAAACCATGGGCAGAACACTCTTTGACATAAATTGCAACAGTATGTTTCTAATCTGTCTCCTCTGTTCAGTTCAGTTCAATTGCTCAGTTGTGTCTGACTCTTTGCAACCCCATGGACTTCAGCACGCTAGGCCTCTTTGTCCATCACCAACTCCCGGAGTTTACTCAAACTCATGTCCACTGAGTCGGTGATGCCATCCAACCATCTCATCCTCTGTCGTCCCGTTCTCCTCCTGCCTTCAATCTTTCCCATCATCAGGGTCTTTTCAAATGACTCAACTCTTCACATGAGGTGGCCAAAATATTGGAGTTTCAGCTTCAGCATCAGTTCTTCCAATGAATATTCAGGACAGATTTCCTCCAGGATTGACTGGTTGGATCTTCTTGCAGTCCAAGGGACTCTCAAGAGTCTTCTCCAACACCACAGTTCAAAAGCATCAATTCTTTGGGGCTCAACTTTCTTTATAGTCCAACTTTCACATCCATACATGACTACTGGAAAAACTATAGCCTTGACTAGACAGACCTTTGTTGGCAGATTAATATCTCCGCTTTTTAATATGCTGTCTAGGTTGGGTTCCAAAATCACTGCAGATGGTGATTGCAGCCATGAAATTAAGAGATGCTTACTCCCTGGAAGGAAAGTTATGACCAACCTAGATAGCCTGGTGGGCTCCAGCCCATGGAATCACAGAGTCGGACACAACTAAGCGAGTTTCACTTAATCACTTAATTATATATTAATTTTTACATATATCTTAGCCAGTTTCTGAGTATAATTTTCTCCATTCATCTATTTAAACCTTCCTGGGAAAATATCAAGCGATTTTGCTTATTCCCTTCAGTAGTGTTTTGCAGGTTTCTATAGACAAGGAGTTAATATTTTTCTTTTCTGTTTCTGTTTAGAATGGGAACTTCTATATTTAAAGAAAAGCTACTGATTTTTTATATATTATTTTAAGTAAATACCTTGTTAAATCATATTGTATCATATAATCCTTTTGCAGAATCTCTTCATTTGTCTAAGACATGGTTATGTCATTTATATGCAAAGATAATTTATACCTCCTCACTTTTTCTCTAATTCATTCTTTTGGGTAATTGCACTGACTAGTTCTTCCAAAGTAGTATTAAATAATTATTGTGATGCTAGATGCATTGGCTTTAATCTGACTTTAGGGGAAATGAAGACCCGTTTGTTTTCAATTCTCCATCATTAGCCTTTAAAATAATTAAAATCCTAGTTGCTTTATCCAGGATAGTTACTTCTAGAATCTCTATATTGCCTTTAAATTAAGATTGGTTATGACTACACAGCATTTTTAGCATGACGAGAAATTGAAATTTGGTCTTATTGTTAATGTTCTTTACTCCTTGATTTTAGCATGGGTTTGTGTCTTTGAATATCACAGTGGTTGCTGCTGCTGCTGCTGCTGCTAAGTCGCTTCAGTCGTGTCCAACTCTGTGTGACCCCATAGACGGCAGCCCACCAGGCTCCCCTGTCCCTGGGATCCTCCAGGCAAGAACACTGGAGTGGGTTGCCATTTCCTTCTCCAGTGCATGAAAGTAAAAAGTGAAAGTGAAGTCGCTCAGTCGTGTCCAACTCTTCACGACCCCATGGACTGCAGCCTACCGGGCTCCTCTGTCCATGGGATTTTCCAGGCAAGAGTACTGGAGTGGGGTGCCATCGCCTTCTCCGATCACAGTGGTTAGGTAGACAAAAATCAATTTTTGTACAAAACAAAAAAAAATTGGTTAATTTTGTGATGACTTTGGGCATTTTATTCTAGACTTTTGTTCATGCAGAGAAAGCTAATTTGACCTACCCTGAGCGATAGAGGAGCTGCATTGGAAAAATAGCAGTATAGTTCACAGATCGTGCAGAAGGGCTGACCAAGTCAACCTGGGCAGCTGCAGATGTGTTAAAGCTGAGACCTCTGCAGAGCTTTCTCTCTTACCTACATCTCTGTTTCTGTTTCTTGGTTGGCTTCCTTCGCTCTTGCTGCAGATCGTTTTTCTCCATGTGGTGTGGGTTTTCTATCAGCTGGCAACCATTTTTCTTTACCACATTTCTGGGAGAAAATAACTTCCCTCTGTCCATATGCATACACTTCCAGTTCAACTATGTAAAACTCTCAGGAAAGGTTTTCCGATTAGCCCAGTTTGAATCACATGCCTGTTCCTGTTGCTGGAGGTAATTTTGGGGGTCCCTGAATGGCAGCTCATAATACAGTTGGATGGGGGAGGAATAGCACTTTCCTCAGAAACGTGAGTTCCGCCTGTTGTACAGACCTTCAGCTGTAGAGGTCTAAAGCAGGTGAATTAATTTATCTCCTTTTTTTTTCTTTCTGCTCTCCTCTTTTATCTGTTTCCTCTCCGCTGCTTCATTTCCAGCTGCGCCGCCCTCAGTACACATACATGTGCACTTACCTTCCTGACTGTCTTTCACTTCCGTTTTCAGTTCACTTTTTTCCCTCCGTTTCTCTGGACAGGTTAGGATTAAGGTATGCCTTCTGCTGTAGGGTTGTTCCCTAATTTGGAGTGAACTTTCAGTTGAGAAAGAGGAAGAATAGTCATGATGCAGAGATCACTCTATAACAAAAGCAGAATTTGTAATAAACCAGGTAGAGTTTTGAGTTGGTATGACTGAGAAAACACAAATCCAAGAGACTTAAGTTTGTGTTTAAGCCTTAAGTTAATTTTTGGATTTACACTGTTTATTTGTATTCAACAGTTAAAACATAAATACATTTTTTCTCCTGAAACTTCTTTGACTGATTTCATATGAGAGGTGACAGCAAAGTGTTGAGTTTGTTGCTCTTTGCACACTGCCCCCTACCCTCAGTCTGTATGTTTAGTGTCAGGAATTTAACCATAATCTAGATCAATGCTTTTCTGGATGAGGACTCTGAGGACATGTTGGTGGACATGACTTCACCTCAGGCTTCACAGAAAGTTCATGACAGAAAGCAGAGTAGAAAACAGGGCTTCAGACTCCAGTGTTCTTGTGAGGGGTTATGAAGAACTGCGCTGTTATTGAAAAATGGGCATTTTGCTGTGGTGGTGGTTGTTCTTCAGTTGCTGAGTTGTGTCTGACCCTTGGCAACCCCACGGACTGTAGCACACCAGGCTGCCCTGTCCTTCACCATCTCCTGGAGTTTGCTCAAACTCATGTCCATTGAATTGGTGATGCCACCACCAAATTACAGAAATTACTGTTGTAATATGGATTGGAAATGTTAATATTATTTGGGCTCTGGCCCTCTGTTGACAAAAATACGTTGTGAAACAATAAAATCTTTTAGACATTTGAATATTGATATATGAATTTATTCTTTATATATTTCCTAAAAACAAGTTTTAATGGGGCAAAAGGATAGGGAGAAAACATAAGGTTATTACCAAATGCCTTCTAAATTCAGACTTTGGCAAATTCATTCTGTCCCAAATAATTTTACTCAAAAAATGCTTTCTTCCTCAGTGGCAAAGATGTTCACTTGTTCTACCCACTATAAAATAGTGTCTTAATTTCACCTTTGTTTAAATGTATATATAATATTACAATTAGACACATTTGTAACTATACACACACAATACTATATTCATGCATATTTATGGAAAGAATTGGAATGCATCATATGTATTCATGTGTATATTGAAACAGCTTTCTGAGAGATTTGGGGAAATAGCTAGCTTTTTATATAACTCTAGACATTTTAATCTTACTTTAAAACTTTATAGCAAATAAGTCAGAGTGATATTAAAGGAGATAACTGTTTTCCCTCTTCCAGAAGAGAATCAGACAATCAAAACTCTAAGAGTTCTTTTTTAGGTCTTACATAAATATGACTTATTGTAGATATATGGAGAGCAGTTGAGAAAGGTGAAATATTTGTGGAACAAGAGAAGGCTGAGAAAGGACTTTTCTGTCCCATTGCTCATTACCCATAAAATGATCAGCATTGCAAAAAAAATGAATATTTGTCCTTTGCTTTAAAATTATTCTCTGGTGACTCAGACGGTAAAGTGTCTGCCTACAATATGGAAGACCAGGGTTCAATCCGTGGGTCGGGAAGATCTCCTGGAGAAGGAAATGGCAACCCACTCCAGTATTCTTGCCTGGAGAATCCCATGGACAAAGGAGCCTGGTGGGCTCCTCGCAAAGAGTTGGACACAACTGAGTGACTTCACTTTCTAGAATTACTGAATGGACCCCTGTGAGAGGTAATCCTAGTCTTTTATTAAGCTAGGTTTAAAATAAATGATGGGGTTGTTTTTATGATGAAGTAAGTGACTGATTAAATTTTAATGGGTTAATCTAAGGCAAAAGGAAAAATTTAAGTGATTCCTCGTCTCACGTTAATGTTTCAGCGCCGTTTCTCCACACCTTTCAGTTCACCCCTAGAAAATAGTAAACTTTGTGGTCCTTTTTGTTTCTCCCATTGTTTGAAAGTCATTTCTGTGTTCATGACTGATGGCATTTTATTAGCTGTTAGAAGAGTTACCCTAATTCCAGACTCATTAAGAGCAAGCCTTTCATGTACAGCTTTTTTTTTTTTTTTTTCGGTCTTAGAGTACTCTTAGGCTTATGTATTTTCCATGCGCTCTCTCATTCTCTCTCCAGTGAGGGTTTGAGGGAGTGAATATACTATCTATATCAGATAATTATTGAATAATATTTTAATAAGGAAAGTTTGATTCTCACAATTTAAGAGATATGAGTGGAGTATAATAGAATTCAGATCAATCTTCTGTGACAGAATGTATTTAAATTTGGTAGTTAATACTATAAAGATACTGGCCATTTTTTTCCAGAGAGATCACTTGCGTATGGTCTACATTGCTTCCACATTTTTTTTAAATTTTATTTTATTTTTAAACTTTACATAATTGTATTAGTTTTGCCAAATATAAAAATGAATCCGCCATAGGTATACATGTGTTCCCCATCCTGAACCCTCCTCCCTCCTCCCTCCCCATACCATCCCTCTGGGTCTTCCCATGCTTCCACATTTTTAATGTAAAATTTTTGGCATTTCCCAACATGGCAGACATTTATATTCACTTTTTAATAGGAAAGAAATATAAACCTAAGTATTAATATACTTTCTAGTTCGTGTCTAGATTCTAGTACACACAGAGAGTAGATGTTAAAGCCTCTGCTTGTATGTCGTCAGGAAAAACAAGGACTGCAGCCATGGAACATGTATAGAAAGTTCGTATGTTTCCAAGTTCTGATGTTTCTCATAAAAGCTGTCATTGATGAACTCCTTTATAAACTCTCTTGTTCAAGGTTAGAGAGCAATGACAAGGGCTTTAATTTGTTTTCTGAGATACAAAATTGACAATTTTTTTTTTCTTTCCAAGTCTTATTGCAGGATACATTCCAGACAGTGTAACAATATCTTTACGAATCAGTTCAAACTGACTCATTTGATGACACAGTCACAGTTCAGTCTTAGGTGGGCAAGAAGTTTTGGTAAATATTTAGATAGCTTCAAAATTAAGTTGAAGAGTCATTCACTTTTATGTTTGTAGTCTATGAATATCTATTATATTGCTTTTGTCAGTGGGACCTCAACTTCAGGATCCTTCTTTTTTTGGCATACTACTTCTAGGTGGGATCCAGATAGGGAATCAAGAGACATGGTGTTAGCATTAATGGAAAAATTTGGAGTTTGGGAGACTTTAATTTTTTGCCTTTTTATTTAAACATCATATTGATACAAATGGATAAACAAAAGCATGAGACAGGAATTTATATATTAACTTTCTGAGCAGAAGAGGCCAATCATGAAAGAAAATGAACTGATCTGTTTGCAATATATTTTTTTCAAATTGGGAACAGATGTAGCTACAGAGTGTTGGTAAACATGATTGAGCTTCTCACCAAATAAACTCAATTTTACTCCTCTGTCCATTGTACTTTTTCTCCTATGGAAGGTAATCACTCCATTTCCCTCATATTGTGTGATTTTAAAGGTTAAGCTTGGAAAAAAAAATTTGGATTTATACTAAGCAAGTCGTAACCTTGCAAATATCAGAAATGAGCTAAGACAGTTTTGTTTATAGGTTGTCCATGTGTAAAAAATTCAGTGGATCCATTTAAAATTAATTATCATCATGTTTTGAAATTTAATTTGCCTTTTCAAACTATGTACTCTTGCCATGTAACACGTGTATTTGAAGTACGATACCACTTAAAAAGCAATAGAGATAACACGTTATTTATATGGGCAATCATAGAGTAAATAGCACTGAATTGAGAAGTCTTGCTGTTGCTTCTTTTGTGCCATGGAGCCGTGGGTCTCAGACTTCAGTGTGTAGATGAGTCATCTGGAGGAGCTTGTCTAAAGTGATGATTTCTTGTTTCCTCCAGAAGGTCTATTTCAGGATGTCTGATGTAGAACTTCAGATTCTACGTTGTGAAAAATGTCTCCCATCCCCCCAAGTGATTTTAATGTTGTTGCCAAACTATTGATCTGGCTTTGAGAAGCACAGTTATAGAAATTCCTCAAGGATTGTTATCTGAGCAGTTACACGTGTTTTCCATTTCTTTCTCTAAATTGAATTCAGGTTTATTGGCCTGTAATTCTCTGGTTCATCTCTTGTTCCACATGTAAATTTGGCAATTACAAGCAATACATTTTTTACCTCCCAGTCGACACTTTGATGCTTAGATGGATCTCCTCTTATACTATTCCAAATGTGGAATGTTTAGGCGAGAGGAGGTGAAATATTTTAAGGTTACAATGAGTTTTAACTGACTGTACTCAAAATATTCCTGCTGCATTTTTATTGTTTTCTAGTGGTGACCTTTTATTGGCTTTCTCCCCTTTTGTTTTTACCTTCTAATCACTTTAAATAAGCCCAGGTATGATTCAGCTACCTTTTAATTTTTTTCGCTATCTTCTGTTAAGTCCAGATCTTTGTTTTTTGTACAGATGAACTTACTGAACTCACTTGCATATCATAGAATTGTAAGTTTGGTTGTGTTGAACATCATTTCTCAATTGCCATCTACACAGACTTGGCTTCTTTGCCTTGAAAAATAGCCAAGATTTATTGAGCATTTTGCACATGTGCCATAGACTGTGCTGTTATATATATTACCTTATTCCATTTTTAACTCTCTGAAGTATATAAAATATTATTACCATATTCATTTTACAAACAAGAAAACTGAGGTAACAGAGAAGTTGAGAAACTTGCCTAAGTTGCAACTAGTGAGTGAGTGTGGAATTTGGGAATCAATCCCAGACAGTGTAACTCTAGAGCACACTCAGGCAAAAGGGACTGTTCTCAGGTCTCAGAGAGCTTCTTGGTTATTACAGAGAAATTGTATGAGTTTGGGAGAAGCACTTTTTCTGTAGGACTTCTTTTCCAGATATTGACATTTTATGCTTAGAGTGCTCTGAAGTTTTTCTTCTGTTAATAACACAGGTAATGGAAATATTCATTTATGCTTTAACAAACTGCTCTTGTGAGATCATTTTTTTTTCAGATCTGAGTACATACATAGAGTGTCTGGCATATGTGTCTAGCTTTGTGGGACACTTTGTCCTATAGACAAAGTAATATCTTAGAAAATCTGTTAAAATAGAACTATTAAAGATGACTATTGAAAGTCCAAGTTTACATACCATAATATACTATGTCTTTACAATAACCATACTAGAAACTTATTTTTACTTTAAAAAATAACTGTAGGTTTTCTAGTCTCAAATAGTAACTTATTTTGATCTTATTCTGTTATCGCTGTTCATTCGCTCAGTCGTGTCTGACTCTTTGTGACCCCATGGACTGAAGATTGCTGGGCCTCCCTGTCCCTCACTATCTCCCAGAGTTTGCTCAAGTTCAACTTATTCTACTTTAAAAGAAAAATGATACCAAATAAATTGTTAGGAGTAAATGTGGCTGAAGCCATCAGTTTAAATAATTATTCCCTTCATTTAATATAGCTTTTAGAATTCTTTTTTTTTTTTTTTCTCTAATTTTATTTTATTTTTAAACTTTACATAATTGTATTAGTTTTGCCAAATATCAAAATGAATCCGCCACAGGTATACATGTGTTCCCCATCCCGAACCCTCCTCCCTCCTCCCTCCCCATACCATCCCTCTGGGCCG
>NW_011488621.1:3062195-3067337 GCF_000754665.1 Bison bison bison
ACCCTCCTCCCTCCTCCCTCCCCATACCATCCCTCTGGGCCGTCCCAGTACACCAGCCCCAAGCATCCAGCGTCATGCATCGAACCTGGACTGGCAACTCGTTTCCTACATGATATTTTACATGTTTCATTGCCATTCTCCCAAATCTTCCCACCCTCTCCCTCTCCCACAGAGTCCATAAGACTGTTCTATACATCAGTGTCTCTTTTGCTGTCTCGTATACCGGGTTATTGTTACCATCTTTCTAAATTCCATATATATGCGTTAGTATACTTGAATGTAGTTCAGTTCAGTTCAGTTGTTCAGTCGTGTCTGACTCTTTGTGACCCCTTGAACCGCAGCCTCCAGGCCTCCCTGTTCATCACCAACTCCCGGAGTCCACCCAAGCCCATGTCCATTGAGTCGGTGATGCCATCCAACCATCTCATCCTCTGTCGTCCCCTTCTCCTCCTGCCCTCAATCTTTCCCAGCATCAGGGGCTTTTCCAATGAGTCAGCTCTTAGCATCAGGTGGCCAGAATACTTGAATGTGGAGTTGTATTCGTATTCACCTTTTGATCCTAGCATGATGGCTGGAAATTGACAGATGCTAAATAAATGATTGTTGAAAAATGGAGACTGAGGAAGTTTGATGTGGGATAAAAACACTGGATTATAAACCTATTCTTGGATTTTATTCAGATTAGTATAAATTAGTAATTAGGATTAATGCACAATTAATATAAATGCTTATATGTATATATTTCCATTATGAATCTTTTTTCCAGCAAAATGTTAAGTCTAAAGTTTTGATTTTTCAAGTTTTTTCACTCATGCACATTTTATGGTGCTGTTTTATGTCTTGTTAGAGAAAAATGGTACAGAGCAAGGTTCATGATAATATCATCTGCATATAAAAATATATCATGTAAAACCAATGTATTACCATCTGTGCTTCACATATAATTTCCAAAGAAATTACTGCACAATTTCCAGAATTACTGATTTCTTTAACCAACATGTGTTTTATGGAAACAGATTAAGGGTTGGAAAACATTTCTGAATTATTTCCAGAAACCAGCATGTTTATTAGATTTGAACAGTAATAAAAACAAAAGGCATTTGAAAGTATCTTTTCTTTGATAGACTCAGCCACTTTGGAAAACTGAGACTGTCATTGAAAGCACATAACTTAAATTGCTCTTTTGAGGTATAGGACATTTTCTCTATTATGTAAAGTTGTCTCTGAGAGTCTATAAATACAGAGTTTATTGGGCTCTGCCAGGCTATAAGTGTATAGCACCTTTTTCTTCTATTCCATTTTGTCTTCTTCAACTTCTCATGTGGGTTACTGCTACCAGTAGAGCAGTAATAGCACTTGACATTGTTCGGTTTTGCTTAGCTGTTATTTTCCTTCCTGAGTCCTTGGAGAGCCTACATTCTGGATTCAAGGGGAAAGCAATCAAGTATTTCGTTATTGATGGAAAATTGGAATTCACTGTGGAACATAGCTTCTGAATAAGTGGAGACTAATTTTAAATCCAGGAGGAAATGTGGAAGCAAATGTGTGCCCTTGTTAATTACTAGTCACATCTGTGAATTAGGATGAGGTTTAATTCCTACATCTTTCATGCCGCATCCCAAAGGATTCACAGTATTTTGTTAGTTGAAGGAGATACTTACAACACTGATCCCTTAAAAATAGGAATTGAGACCTTAAGTGTATGTTTCCCCCCTGCATTTCATTACTAATAGTGAAAGTGTTAGGACCAACAAAAAGAAGGAAAATCAAAACGCTGACACACATACATACACACAGACAACTTAATCATCGATTCATGCAGCCTCATGTTTGGTATGGATTTCAATTCCAGATGTTGCCTTAGGGAACTGTACCTAAGCCCACATGGTTTCTCAAGAAAGCTTACTGTGTGTGCATGCATGCACATGTGTATATATAGATATAACAATAAAGTTTCCTTAGTTAATGGGATGTTAGGATTTCTAAAACCACTCTAATGAGAAGTCAATAAAAAACACAAATACCTTCATATATCAAGTTTCAATAACTTTCCCATTTATGCTGGTTTGAATGACTGGTAATTATACTGATGCTGGGTCTAATTTTGAAGTGTCTTAGTATGTCTTCAGGCTTCTTTTTCTTTTTCCTTCACTTCCTTCCTTATCAATTTAGAAAATGCCTATGAAAGTGTCTGACACATAATTGTTGCTCATCAAACATTAGCAAACAAAACTTGGAATAACTAGCGATGCTTTATATAATGTAGGGGTTTGTACAGGGGACAGTCACTGCCTGATTTTAAATCCTAACCTATATGCTTTGTAGTTTTGGATAAATTGCTTAAATACTCTAATCTATTTTGCTTTTCTAAGTTACCTATTCTATAGAGAATAAGATAATAGTGCCTATCTCATAAAATTTTGAGAATTCAATGAGATTTATAAATATACAGTGTACTTTTTGTGTCCAATACCCTCTGTGGTGTTGGAGGAGACTCAGTTACAACTGGACATGGAACAACAGACTGGTTCCAAATAGGAAAAGGAGTATGTCAAGGTTATACACTGTCCCCCTGCTTATTTGACTTATACGCAGAGTACATCATGAAAAACGCTGGGCTGGATGAAGCACAAGCTGGAATCAAGATTTCTGGGAGAAATATCAATAACCTCAGATATGCAGATGACACCACCCTTATGGCAGAAAGTGAAGAGGAACTAAAGAGCCTCTTGATGAAAGTGAAAGGGGAGAGTGAAAAAATTGGCTTAAAGCTCAACATTCAGAAAACGAAGATCATGGCATCTGGTCCCATCACTTCATGGGAAATAGATGGTGAAACAGTGGAAACAGTGTCAGACTTTATTTTTCTGGGCTCCAAAATCACTGCAGATGGTAACTGCAGCCATGAAATTAAAAGATGCTTGCTTCTTGGAAGAGATGTTATGACCAACCTAGGCAGCTTATTAAAAAGCAGAGATTTTACTTTGCCAACAAAGGTCTGTCTAGTCAAAGCTATGGTTTTTCCAGTAGTCATGTATGGATGTGAGAGGTGGACTATAAAGAAAGCTGAGCGTCGAAGAATTGATGCTTTTGAACTGTGGTGTTGGAGAGGACTCTTGAGGGTCCCTTGGACTGCAAGGATATCTAACCAGTCCATTCTGAAGGAGATCAGTCCTGGGTGTTCATTGGAAGGACTGATACTGAAGCTGAAGCTCCAATACTTTGGCCACCTGATGTGAAGAACTGACTGACTCATTGGAAAAGACCCTGATGCTGGGAAAGATTGAAGGTGGGAGGAGAAGGGGACGACAGAGGATGAGATGATTGGAAGGCATCACCGACTCAATGGAGATGAGTTTGAGTAAGCTCCAGGAGTTGGTGATGAACAGGGAGGCCTGGCATGCTGCAGTCCATGGGGTCACAAAGAGTCGGACATGACTAAGCGACTGAACTGAACTGATACCATATTTATGCGTATGTTTTTCAAGTTCAAAGAAAGTGGATAATGTTCACTTTAAAAGGAGTGATTTAAAAATTTTAAAAAGTATTTGTTCTCATTGTCATTTAAATGGTGATATTTGAAAGAAAGAACAATAGCTAATGAAATTGGATTTTGTTACTCTAACATGTTTTTAATAGGGATTCCCTGGTGGCTCAGACGGCAAAGAGTCTGCCTGCAATGCAGGAGACCCAGGTTCCCTGGTGGCTCAGACGGTAATGCGTCTGCCTACAGTGTGGGAGACCTGGGTTCGATCCCTGGGTCAGGAAGATCCTTTGGAGAAGGAAATAGCAACCCACTCCAGTACTTTTGCCTGGAAAATCCCATGGACAGAGGAGCATAGTAGGCTACAGTCCATGGGGTTGCAAAGAGTCGGACACGACTGAGTGACTTCACTTCACTTCAACATGTTTTTAATTGAAAATCAATTTGGTTAGATTGGGCCTTACTTCCTACCTTCAACTTTGGTCATGAACTTTTAGAGTTGTCTATTTTAAAAGGTAGGTCATTTTGGAGTGAGCACTAGTTTAGATCGACATCAGAGGATGCAGTGAAGAGGGAGGAAGTACTAAGACATAAAAATAAGTTCTCAGAACCTGGAAAGCTTTGTTTTAGTGTTATTATAGTTGTTTTTGTTTCTAGAGTTTTTTTTTTTTTTAACTGGAGGATGATTGCTTTCCAATGTTGTGATAGATTTTGCTGTACAACAGTAAGAATCAGCTGTAAATGGACATCTACCCTCTGCCTTCTGAGTCTCCATCCTCCACTCCCCAGTCTACTCCTCTGGGCCTCTGGTCATCCCAGAGCAGCAGGCTGAGCTCCCTGTGTGATGTGGCAGCTTCCCACGAGCTGTCTGTTCTGCAGGGTCGCATCTGTGTGTCAGTGCGAGTCTCTCGGTTCATGCCCCCTCCCCTTCCCCGCGGTGTCCACAGTCTGTTCTCTGTGTCTGCACCTCCACTCCTTCCCTGCGAATACGTTCATCAGTGCCATTGTTCTAGATTACACAGGTGTGTGTTAGTATATGATGTTTGTTTCTCTCTTAAGTTACTTCACTCTCTTTGACAGACTCTAGGTTCATCCACATCGTTTACAGATGACTCAGTTGCATTCCTTATTATAGCTGAGTATTACTTGTTTTGACTAATTTTTTAATCTACAAAAAAGTCATGTATGGCATATTTTATGATATGACCAAAAATTAGAATTATGGTATTAATTTACTTTAAAAATCTCCCATTTGTAGTTTTCACAGCTGAGTGTTCTCTCCCTGGTGTCTCTGGAACTTTGGAGAGTGAAGTAGATGTGTCTCAGGGCGCTGTTAACTCCCTGCGGTCATGTGTAGTGGTATATGTGTGTGTATTCCAGAGGCTCTTTCTTCAGATTCTCAAAGACTCCAAAATCGCTGTCAACTAGGAGTTAGAACTACTGTCACTGTGTGTTAACATAAAAAAGAATATTTAGGTTGAACCAAAACCGTCTAGTCAAGGCTATGGTTTCTCCAGTGGTCATGTATGGATGTGAGAGTTGGACCTGTGAATAAAGCTGAGTGCCAAAGAATTGATGCTTTTGAACTGTGGTGTTGGAGGAGACTCTTGAGAGTCCCTTGGACTGCAAGGAGATCCAACCAGTCCATTCTGAAGGAG
>NW_011488621.1:3067437-3069776 GCF_000754665.1 Bison bison bison
GAGTGCCAAAGAATTGATGCTTTTGAACTGTGGTGTTGGAGGAGACTCTTGAGAGTCCCTTGGACTGCAAGGAGATCCAACAAGTCCATTCTGAAGGAGATCAGCCCTGGGATTTCTTTGGAAGGAATGATGCTAAAGCTGAAACTCCAGTACTTTGGCCACCTCATGCGAAGAGTTGACTCATTGGAAAAGACTCTGATGCTGGGAGGGATTTGGAGCAGGAGGAGAAGGGGACGAAAGAGGATGAGATGGCTGGATGGCATCACTGACTTGATGGACGTGAGTCTGAATGAACTCCGGGAGTTGGTGATGGACAGGGAGGCCTGGCGTACTGCAATTCATGGGGTCGCAAAGAGTCGGACATGACTGAATTACTGAAGTGAACTGAAAAGAGGTTTATGGGGTTTTGTTAATTTTTAATATACAACCATAATTTCTAATTAACTGCTAATGTGTCTCACAAAGTGTTTCTATGAATATTTGATATTTGTGATTGAATTAAATAACAAAATTGAATTAGTAAAGTTTATAGATTTTTATATTTGGGCATTTATGAATACCCATGAAAGAAATATTGCTTAGTTATCTAGATGATAAATACAATTTCTTTTGTTAAAACCTCAATCAGTGATCTTTTATGGCTTATAAATTTACATTTTACAGTGATATGATTTCTGTTACATATTTAACTTTCCAATATTTATTGATTTGTAGAAACCTTTTTACTTACTGGCAATTTAAGTACATCATAACCAGTATAATGTCAAGACTGCTTGAGCTAGCATAGTGAAAGAGAAAGTCGCTCAGTCGTGTCTGACTCTTTGTGGCCCCTTGGACTATACAGTCCATGGAATTCTCCAGGCCAAGAATACTGGAGTGGGTAGCCTATCCCTTTTCCAGGGGATCTTCCCAGGAATTGAACTGGAGTCTCCTGCATTGCAGGTGGGTTCTTTACTAGCTGAGCTCACAGAGTACTTATGCTTAATGCTGATGGTTCCTCACCTGGTGTGCACAGCACCATGGAGAATTAAGTATGTGCGCATCAGGCTACTGTGAACTCTATGAAGTTAAATGCAATATTTTTACAAGAGTATTTTCTTAGGATCTTTTCTTCAGATTCTCAAGGGACTTCATACTCCCTCCCCAACAACTAGGAGTTAAAACTTCTGACAGTGTGAACTAATATAAAAAAAAAAAGAAAAGAAAAGAAAGAAAAAAATAGTAACAGGTAAAAAGAGGTCCAAAGGATTTTGCTAACTTCTAATCTACAAATATAGTTTCTTATTAAATGTTAATCTTTCCAACAAAGCAGGTAGTTATTTTAGACTAATTCTTACTTAGTAACTATTGATTTTGGCTTTCAAGGTACTATTTTCAGGAGTCAGCATCCATTGTGCAATGGAATGAGAATGGACTTTGTATCAAGGTAGATCTAAGGTAAAAATAGCATCTTCTCAAAATACTAATTGTATAACTTTAGGGAAATTTTTTAGTATTTCTGAGTCTGTGTCTTCATATATCAACTAAGACAATAAAGCTCACCTGGGACTGTTAGTAGGAGGATTAAAGATATTTATAAAGCTTATGGTGAACACTAAGTTCTTTAAACATGCTCAGTGTTATTCACATTTTAAAAGCTGCTATCTACTGAAAATACAATTTTATATGTCTTTAATTTTATCTTTACTAGCGTGTGAGATGAGTACAGTTGTGTGGTAGTTTGAGCATTCTTTGGCATTGCCTTTCTTTGGGATTGGAATGAAAACTGACCTTTTCCAGTCCTGTGGCCACTGCTGAGTTTTCCAAATTTTCTGGCATATTGAGTGCAGCACTTTCACAGCATCATCTTTCAGGATTTAAAATAGCTCAACTGGAATTCTGTCACTTCCACTAGCTTTGTTTGTAGTGGTGTTTTCTAAGGCCCACTTGACTTCACATTCCAGGATGTCTGGCTCTAGGTGAGTGATCACACCATCGTGATTATCTTGGTCGTGAAGATGTTTTTTGTACAGTTCTATGTATTCTTACCACCTCTTCTCTTCTTAATATCTTCTACTTCTGTTAGGTCCATACTGTTTCTGTCCTTTATTGAGCCCATCTTTGCGTGAAATGTTCCCTTGGTATCTCTAATTTTCTTGAAGAGATCTCTAGTCTTTCCCATTCTGTTGGTTTCCTCTATTTCTTTGCATTGATCGCTGAGGGAGGCTTTCTTATCTCTTCTTGCTATTCTTTGGAACTCTGCATTCAGATGCTTATATCTTTCCTTTTCTCCTTTGCTTTTCACTTCTCTTCTTTTCACATTTATTTGTAAGGCCTCCCTAGACAGCCATTTTGCTTTT
>NW_011488621.1:3069876-3070535 GCF_000754665.1 Bison bison bison
GGCAATAAGGAGCTCATGATCTGAGCCACAGTCAGCTCCTGGTCTTGTTTTTGCTGACTGTATAGAGCTTCTCCATCTTTGGCTGCAAAGAATATAATCAATCTGATTTCAGTGTTGACCATCTGGTGATGTCCATGTGTAGAGTCTTCTCTTGTGTTGTTGGAATAGGGTGCTTGCTATGACCAGTGTGTTCTCTTGGCAAAACTCTATTAGTCTTTGCCCTGCTTCATTCCATATTCCAAGGCCAAATTTGCCTGTTACTCCAGGTGTTTCTTGACATCCTACTTTTGAATTCCAGTCCCCTATAATGAAAAGGACATCTTTTTTGGGTGTTAGTTCTAAAAGGTCTTGTAGGTCTTCAAAGAACCATTCAACTTCAGCTTCTTCAGTGTTACTGGTTGGGGCATAGACTTAGATTACTGTGATATTGAATGGTTTGCCTTGGAAACGAACAGAGATCATTCTGTCATTTTTGAGATTGCATCCAAGTACTGCATTTCAGACTCTTTTTTTGACCATGATGGCTACTCCATTTCTTCTGAGGGATTCCTGCCCACAGTAGTAGATATAATGGTCATCTGAGTTAAATTCACCCATTCCAGTCCATTTTAGTTCACTGATTCCTAGAATGTCAACGTTCACTCTTGCCATCTCCTGTT
>NW_011488621.1:3071027-3071642 GCF_000754665.1 Bison bison bison
CACTGATTCCTAGAATGTCAACGTTCACTCTTGCCATCTCCTGTTTGACCACTTCCAATTTGCCTTGATTCATGGACCTGACATTCCAGGTTCGTATGCAATATTGCTCTTTACAGCATCGGACCTTGCTTCCATCACCAGTCACATCCACAGCTGGGTACTGTTTTTGCTTTGGCTCCATCCCTTCATTCTTTCTGGAGTTATTTCTCCACTGATCTCCAGTAGCATATTGGGCACCTACTGACCTGGGGAGTTTCTCTTTCAGTATCCTATCATTTTTCCTTTTCATACTGTTCATGGGGTTCTCAAGGCAAGAATACTGAAGTGGTTTGGCATTCCCTTCTCCAGTAGACCACATTCTGTCAGAATCACAGGCTAGTAAAGTAATGCTCAAAATTCTCCAAGCCAGACTTCAGCAATACGTGAACCGTGAACTTCCAGATGTTCAAGCTGGTTTTAGAAAAGGCAGAGAAACCACAGATCAAATTGCCAACATCTGCTGGATCATGGAAAAAGCAAGAGAGTTGCAGAAAAACATCTATTTCTGCTTTACTGACTATGCCAAAGCCTTTGACTGTGTGGATCACAATAAACTGTGGAAAATTCTGAAAGAGA
>NW_011488621.1:3071742-3075785 GCF_000754665.1 Bison bison bison
ACAGTTAGAACTGGACATGGAACAACAGACTGGTTCCAAATAGGAAAAGGAGTACGTCAAGGCTGTATACTGTCACCCTGCTTCTTTAACTTCTATGCAGAGTACATCATGAGAAACGCTGGGCTGGAAGAAGCACAAGCTGGAATCAAGATTGCCAGGAGAAATATCAATAACCTCAGATATGCAGATGACACCACCCTTATGGCAGAAATTGGAGAGGAACTAAAAAGCCTCTTGATGAAAATGAAAGAGGAGAGTGAAAAAGTTGGCTTAAATCTCAACATTCAGAAAATGAAGATCATGGCATCTGGTCCCATCATTTCATGGGAAATAGATGGGGAAACATGGAAACAGTGTCCGACTTTATTTTTTTGGGCTCCAAAATCACTGCAGATGGTGATTGCAGCCATGAAATAAAAGACGCTTACTCCTTGGAAGGAAAGTTATTACCAACCTAGATAGCATATTGATAAGCAGAGGCATTCCTTTGCCAACAAAGGTCCATCTAGTCAAGGCTATGGTTTTTCCAGTGGTCATGTATGGATGTGAGAGTGGGACTGTGAAGAAAGCTGAGTGCTGAAGAATTGATGCTTTTGAACTGTGGTGTTGGAGAAGACTCTTGAGAGTCCCTTGGCCTGCAAGGAGATCCAACCAGTCCATCCTAAAGGAGATCATCCCTAGGTGTTCTTTGGAAGGAATGATGCTAAAGCTGAAACTCTAGTACTTTGGCCACCTCATGCGAAGAGTTGACTCATTGGAAAAGACCCTGATGCTGGGAGGGATTGGGGGCAGGAGGAGAAGGGGACGACAGAGGATGAGATGGCTGGATGGCATCACTGACTCAATGGACTTGAGTCTGAGTGAACTCCGGGAGTTGGTGATGGACAGGGAGGCCTGGCGTGCTGCGATTCATGGGGTCGCAAAGAGTCGGACACGACTGAGCGACTTAACTGAATTTTATCTTATTTCTATTTTAATCAGTTTACTGTGAATATTAATTTGAAATAAAATGTTACTAATAATCATTCTCTAAATCTCTAGCCTTGGCCTTCTCTTGTACTTTTTATTCTCCTCTTCAGCTTTTATTTATTTTATTCACTCAAAGTATATTTTTCTACTTAAAGAGAGAGAGATTTAGTTTGCCTCTACCCAGTCTTGAAAAGTTCATGCCTCTATGACTCCTCACTCTAAAGCACTAAGTTTATTTTCTGACCTGTAGTGAAATCATGGAGTGAACAATGACCCTTGGACCAAAGCCCTGAAGTGCCTATCCAAGGCCTTAAATCTTTCTACAGAAAGAAAAATCTTTCTAAATCTTTTCTTACTTATTTCATTGTAGTATCTATTATTGTAGCTTCCACTAGCTATTGGTTTTGGCATACAACAGTACTGCTAAATTGATAAGGGCTTTAAATATTTTAGCCACATCCATAGTAAAAGATGTAGCAGTCTCTATTTTCTTTAAAATCCAACCTTATTTTTGAACTGACTTCAAATGTCAAGTTAATAAGGTTTTACTCATTAAAATTAGACAGTCTCTTCAGTTCTTGAATATTTAGGAGAATTTTTTCCTATTCCACAGTCTAGGCACATTTTGAGGAAAATATATATAACTAGCCTATGTTACAGAGAAGGCAATGGCACCCCACTCCAGTACTCTTGCCTGGAAAATCCATGGATGGAGGAGCCTGGTAAGCTGCAGTCCATGGGGTTGCTAAGAGTCGGACACGACTGAGGGACTTCACTTTCACTTTTCACTTTCATACATTGGAGAAGGAAAGGGGTCACACAGAGTCGGACATGACCGAAGCGACTTAGCAGCAGCAGCCTAGGTTATGGTTACTTGTGTATCCAGAAGATTATAAACAAATAAGTTGTCATGATTTGGTGACCATTATTCTTGCTTTTTTTTATCAATTTGGGATTGGTGTTTAGATTCAGTGTGAAACAGATCAGGAATTCTCATCCCTCTCTCCTTGTTTTGTGCCTTATAGTGTTGTGGATTCAAATTGTCCTGCACAAGTGAGGTGGGGCTTTTTGAACTACTGTTAGATAGCTAAACAATACATGTCTCTTGTAGTTGTAGAGTCACTAAATTGTGTCCGACTCTTTTGTGACCCCATGGGCTGCAGCCCACCAAGCTCCTCTGTCCATGGGGTGTCCCAGGCAAGAATACTAGAGAGGGTTGCCACTTCCTTCTCTAGGGAATCTTCCCTACCTAGGGATCAAACTCACGTTTCCTGCATTGGCAGGCAGATTCTTTGCCACTGAGCCACTAGGTCTACAAAGTTATAAAACCTTTGAAGTAGAACATATTTAGAGATGGAAAAACCTTAGTCATCCATAAATGAGGTCTAAAGAAAATTCTGAAGTTATAGAATCCATTTTTTTCCTCATTATACAGAAAAGTTCAAAAAGGTTATAGATTGTCTCAATAGCAAGGCTATTAAATGGAAGGCCCCAAGCTGGCAGGGCCCTTTCCAGTGTACCACATGTAAAACAGGCACACAGCTACATTTTCCTCTACATATATATCTTAAGATGACATGATGTATGATGTGTGTGAATATGAGTGTTTCCATTGCATACTCCATCCTTGTTATTCGTGGATTCCATAGTTGTGAGTTTACCTGCTTGCTATGATTGATGTTAACTTCAAAATCAATCAATGATATTTAGCTGTAAATTCACAGACAGGGACAGACATAGAGGCAAAAAATGTGTCACTAATATGCACATTCCCAGTGAAACCAAGCAAGGATGGAGATGCCTGGGTAGCACAGCCCAGCACAGTGAAAGGGGCTCTGACTTAAGTACACAGGGTTTGAGCCCCAACTCAGGTACCTGTTCGTAGGGCCAGTCAGTTCAGTCGCTCAATTGTGTCCGACTCTTTGGGACTCCACGGACCTCAGCATGCTAGGCCTCCCTGTCCATCACCAACTCCTGAGTTTACTCACATTCATGTCCATCGAGTCAGCGATGCCATCCAACCATCTCATCCACTGTTGTCCCCTTCTCCTCCTGCCTTCAGTCTTTCCCAGCATCAGGGTCTTTTCAAATGAGTCAGCTCTTCACATCACGTGGCCACAATGAATATTCAGGACTGATCTCCTTTAAGATGGACTGGTTGGATCTCCTTGCAGTCTAAGGGACTCCCAAGAATCTTTGCCAACACCACAGTTCAAAAGCATCAATTCTTCAATGCTCAGCCTTCTTTATGGTCCGAATCTCACATCTATACACGACTACTGGAAAAACCATAACTGTGACTAGATAGACCTTTTAATGTCTCTGCTTTTTAATACGCTGCCTAGGTTGGTCATAACTTTTCTTCCAAGGAGCAAACGTCTTTTAATTTCATGACTGCAGTCACCATCTGCAGCGATTTTGGAGCCCAAAAAAGGAAAGTCTGTCACTGTTTCCATTGTTTCCCCATATATTTGCCATGAAGTGATGGGACCAGATGCCATGATCTTAGTTTTCTGAATGTTGAGTTTTAAGCCAACTTTTTCACTCTCCTCTTTCACTTTCATCAAGAGGCTCTTTAATTCTTTGCTTTCTGCCATAAGGGTGGTGTCATTTGAGGTTATTGATATTTCTTCCGGCAGTAGCCTCAGGCAAATCACTTAACAATTTGAGCCTTGATTTCTTTTTGTAAAATAAAGAAAACAGAATTTACTAATTGCGTTGTTTTAGGATTTAAGATTATAATCTATGTGAGATGTGTATATGTGTGTGTGTTTCCTTTAGGAGCCATGATTCGGCATTCACTACTATTAGTACATCATGAGAAAAGCTTGGCTGGAAGAAGCACAAGCTGCTGGGAGAAATATCAATAACCTCAGATATGCAGATCACACCACCCATATGGCAGAAAGTGAAGAAGAACTAAAGTGCCTCTTGATGAAAGTCAAAGAGGAGAGTAAAAAAGTTGGCTTAAAGCTCAACATTCAGAAAACTAAGATTATGGTATCCAGTCCCATCACTTCATGGGAAATAGATGGGGAAACAGTGTCAGACTTTATTTTTTTGGGCTCCAAAAT
>NW_011488621.1:3075945-3079869 GCF_000754665.1 Bison bison bison
TTTTCCTGTGGTCATGTATGGATGTGAGAGTTGGACTATAAAGAAAGCTGAGCTCCGAAGAATTGATGCTTTTGAACTGTGGTGTTGGAGAAGACTCTTGAGAGTTCCTTGTAATGCAAGGAGATCCAATCAGTCCATCCTAAAGGATATCAGTTCTGGGTGTTCATTAGAAGGACTGATGCTGAAGCTGAAACTCCAATATTTTGGCCACCTGATTCGAAGAGCTGACTCATTGGAAAAGACCCTGATGCTGGGAAAGATTGAAAGTGGGAGGAGAAGGGGACGGCAGATGGTGAGATGGTTGGATGGCATCACCGACTCAATGGACATGGGTTGGGTGGTCTCAGGGAGTTGATGATAGGGAGGCCTGGCGTGCTGCGGTTCATGGGGTTGCAAAAAGTCGGACACAACTGAGCAACTGAACTGAACTGAACTGTTGACAGCGACTTTACAGAACATAAACTATTGCAAATGGCTAGAAATGATTATTTTTAAGTAAGATCTGAAAGAAAATTTTTAGTATGAAAGAAATAACAGTGACATTTGCTAAATGCTGTTGTATAGAATAAAATCCAGTTGTGGGAGCCTATTAACAAGGGCACAGTAGAGACTATCAGGAATAAACAAAAATTACCTGGAGCAAATAACGTTTAAGTCACAGTCTTATGGCTAAGTAGGATTTATTCAAGGGGAAATAAGGACAGGGAAAGAGTATTTTTGACACAGAAATTAAAAAAAAAAAAAAACATAAGGGGAGTACTGTTAGGAAGAAGTGGGAGTTTGAAGCTTTCGAGAAAGGAATTAAAGCAGTGTTCAGTTGGCGGGAGTGGAATTATTTTAGGAAGCCTTGATGCAAAAACTTGAGCTGTAGAGAGAGGCCAAATGTGCCCATGGTGAGTAGTGCCATTCAGTAGCGTTCTGGCCATCTCCACTGTCTGCCATCTACTTCTCGGAAGCATTTCCCAGTGCTTCCAGACCATGGTGCTTGTGTTCACTTGGATTTAAGGAGACAAGAGGGTGTATTGAATCGAATTAGGAATCTCCTGACCCACATCTAGTACTGTCTAGTATCAGTCATTGCTTATAAGGCCTTGGCCAAGTTATTTAATTTCTGTTTTAAAGTCAGTGTCATCGTCGTAAATGGGAGAAACTAAGCTCTATGATCCTTCAGATACTTCTAACTAAACAGGTCTTTATCATTGTTGTTATATTGTTATTATAGACTAGATATGCACATACGCAGTATGTATCACATTAATGGTAAAAGCCAAGTGTTGACAGAAATTATTTAAAGCTGTTTACGTATGACTGTATGTCTGTGATATATAAGCATCATCATTTGTAAAAGATTGGTGTGATGAAACATTGCTTTGTGTATTTTGAGAGTTAACAGCAGTACTGGGCTGCCCTGGGTTTCATAGAGCCAGCACCTATTGCCATTTCAAGTTACTCTTACTAAAATGGCAGAAAAAATATCTTAATGGTCTCATCAAGTAAATTTTCTTAGAAAATATTGTTTGTGAACAAAAGGGGATGATACTTTGGGATAAATGATTTGTGAAACTCCATGCATTTATGGTTAATCATGATCACTAATTACTTCAACATTTATTCCATGCTTCAGTTCAGAAATTTTAGTACCAGTACATGCTTTGAAAAATGTTTATAACACTCCGCTTTAGATTGTGTTAGTGTAAAAGGAAAAAATAACAAAGAAGGAAAGATAAACAAAAAGGAATATGAGTACAATGGTTCTGTATATAATAAAATTTGGCCACGATAATAATAAAATCCAATATCATCTTAACCCCTATTATCCTTCAAGTCCCACAGTCAAAGAGAACCACCAGAATTCCAATGAAGAAGAGTAATTAAATTTCTTATTAAATGATCTACCTGTGTAAATCCAGAATCTATTTCCATTTGAGTCAGGGCCAGAATACTATGCATAAAAGATACCTAGTAATTAAGGGTGATGAATACATGTGACTGTATCAGGACTCCATGTACATACCACGTAATGTAAAACGTTCAGTCTAGGAATGTAAAGAATGTTTTTAAATTAAGGCATTTATTAGTATCCTACTCTGTAATAATAGGTTACAGAGAAAGACCATATGGCCTTTTCAAAGAATGCCAAGATTTTGATAAACTAACTTCCACAACTCTTTATTTAAAAAAATGAAAAACATTTTAGTTGAATTCAGTTAAATGACTGCCTACTTAATAACCCATGTATTTACCAGTCTCAAGAAAAATAATATTTCAGTTGAAACATTTTTAGTTAATTCAGGGGAAAATAACTGAAAAGAGATCATGTTCACTGTTGTTAATATTGTCGTTAAAGCTCCCATTGGTGTAATTAGGAAAGAGGAAGAAAGAAACACATATATATTAGAAGAAATTATGACATATTCAACGTTGTCATTGATTCAATTGAATGAATATTTATAGTTTTCTGTTTGTTGTATTTTTTAACTTATTGTTTCCATGTGAAAAGACTAAAACATTAAGCCTTTAATATTAATTCCTTACTGATACCTGTTAGTGTTTCTTTAAAACAAATGTTTATAATTTTAGTTGCCAAAGAACAGGCAGGGACTATTTGTGCAAAATACAAAAACCCTTCTGTGGGACGTTAAGTTTATGAATTAGGGGTGATCTGGACAGGGGAATGCTTAGGAGATGCTCTCAGAAATTTCCAGAAAAATGAGTAGACACTTCTGAGACAACAGTGTCCTGGACCGATAGTGTGGCGTAGGTAGATTTAGGGAAACAAGTTGGAAAGCACTGGCTGTCCATCCTGAGGCGGTCATCGTGGTGCAGTGCTGCTCAGGATGCAGGGCAGGTTCCCTGGGTTAAATGTCATCAGGTCTCAGCGCTGGCTTCAACAGATGCATTGATTAAAGGCCCGCAGCTGTTCAGATTTCGATACAATTTTAAAAATTGGTTCAGCACAGTTTGAAATTAGTCTATTATTAAATGATGTATTTATATTAGCTCTAGTTAATAATTGTAGTGATTGTCAGAATTTTTGATCAAGTATTTTAAGGGTTAAATTTTTTGAGCATGCCTCAATGTTCATTTTGCTATTTTATATTTTATTTTATTTGGTTATTGATAGATTATATTCATTGACTAACCCCAAAATGGAAGTAAAAATGACTAAGATTTAATGTCAATATAAAAGAAGTTCTAATATTTTATTCCATCTCCTCAATAGATTAACTTCCACATTGCCTGTGATGGATAAAGTTCCTATTATAGACCAAAGTCCTATTACATCAAATTTACAAATTCCATTTTAAGTCTGAATTTCAGTGGATTTTTTTTTCTCACAAAAACCCCACGAAAGTGTTTTATATTTATCTGTCATCTCTCTGTGTCTAATTAGATGAAATACTCTTTTGTCCATGTAACTCATTTTTTTAATATATTTTATTTTTTAATTATTATTTTAGTATTTTCTTTTTAATTTATAATATTGTATTGGTTTTCCCATACATCAGCATGCATCCACCACCGGTGTACACGTGTTCCCCATCCTGAACCCCCCTCCCACCTCCCTCCCCATACCACCCCTCTGGGTCGTCCCAGTGCACCAGCCCCAAGCTTCCTGTATCCTGCATTGAACCTGGACTGGCGATTCATTTCTTATATGATATTATACATGTTTTAATGCCATTCTCCCAAATCATCTCTCCCCTCCCTCTCCCACAGAGTCCAAAAGACTGTTCTATACGTCTGTGTCTCTTTTGCTGTCTCGCATACAGGGTTGTTGTTACCATCTTTCTAAATTCCATATATATGCGTTAGTATACTGTATTAGCGGAGAAGGCAATGGCACCCCACTCCAGTACTCTTGCCTGGAAAATCCCATGGACGGAGGAGCCTGGTGGGCTGCAGTCCATGGGGTCGCTAAGA
>NW_011488621.1:3079969-3098190 GCF_000754665.1 Bison bison bison
ACCTGGACTGGCGATTCATTTCTTATATGATATTATACATGTTTTAATGCCATTCTCCCAAATCATCTCTCCCCTCCCTCTCCCACAGAGTCCAAAAGACTGTTCTATACGTCTGTGTCTCTTTTGCTGTCTCGCATACAGGGTTGTTGTTACCATCTTTCTAAATTCCATATATATGCGTTAGTATACTGTATTAGCGGAGAAGGCAATGGCACCCCACTCCAGTACTCTTGCCTGGAAAATCCCATGGACGGAGGAGCCTGGTGGGCTGCAGTCCATGGGGTCGCTAAGAGTCGGACATGACTGAGCAACTTCACTTTCACTTTTCACTTTCATACATTGGAGAAGGAAATGGCAACCCACTCCAGTGTTCTTGCTTGGAGAATCCCAGGGACAGGGAAGCCTGATGGGCTGCGTCTGTGGGGTCGCACAGAGTCGGACATGACTGAAGCGACTTAGCAGCAGCAGCAGCAGCATACTGTATTGGTGTTTTTCTTTCTGGCTTACTTAAAGTACTGTTAATTTATCAATATAATGCTTTGTTACTCTCTGGTATACAGCAAAGTGATTAATTTATATATCTATATATTCACTTTTTAATATTCTTTTTCGTTATGGTTTATTAAAGGATATTGAGTGCAGTTCCACGTGCTATACAGTAGGACCTTGTTTATCTGTCTCAAATATAGTAGTTTGTTATCCGCTAGCCTCACACTCCTAACTTATCCTTTCCCTTCCCCTTTGGTAACCATAAATTTGTATTCTTTGTCTGTGTAAACTCACATCTTAAGACATAAACCTGAGTCATTCTTTTTAAAAACATATAGAGATGGTATTTGGTATTTTAATCTTTTGCCTTTTTTTTTACTTGCTTATAGCAGCATGTATGGGTGGAGTTCTCTTCACTCTACAAGTAAATACCTTTCTTTCATGTTGATGCATAGGAAAATAAATTTTGCTGATGTGGTTTCAGCTTTAGAATGCTTTTCAGAAACATGGCTATTCTCTATATGGAAAAAAAATGGCATGAATTAAGTGAACACGACCATATTGCAGTACTAATTTCGGTATAACTTTGTTAAATTATGGGACAAGTAGAAAGAAAATATAAGGCAAGTCATATGTGTAAAAATTGTGCTTCTTGAAACAGATGCAGTTTGGCTTTTTGTTAACTCTGATGATCCTATAAAAGCACAGGCAGATTCTTCAAGAGTGTCCATGGATGGAGACTCTGCTTGGTCACGAGAGATGCAGGAGAGGTGTGGGCCCTGTTAAGAGACCACTGAATTCTGACCCACCTAGGTTCATCCGCCCCTGGGGCCCTCCGGTTAATTTCTCCTGCCACTAGCCTTCTGTCTTCTGGGCATTTGCCTTTTTTTTTTTTTTTTCAACTCTTCACAGCGGAGTTTTATGATTCTTACTTACAAGGACCATGGCTTTCTGAGGCTTCATCTGTTTCACTGAAGACTTTGTTGCTTGTTAGAGGGTACGTTCCAATAGAATGTGTGGCAAAGAGTTCTCCCATTTTTCATTTTTTCCTGTTGACCATCAGATGCAGTGGCATCTTTCATGGCTAAGTGGAGATTGCCCGCTTTGAGGCCATAATTAGTAAGGTCCCGGAAACTCCTGCCTACAATTCTGTGAGGTGGTTTTTACAAATCTCGCTGTCCTAATTGTACTCGAGAACAGTGCAGTGGGTAATTCAAACTCTTAAAACTTTTATACAGTGTCCTTTGATGTTGTCCTAAAACCTCTGAAATATTTTCAGAAAGATGTTACCTTGCAGTACTGCCCTTACTTGATACTAGACCAGTTCTGCCCAAATGAAGTATAATGCACGCTACACGGGTAATTATAGATACTCGATGGCCATGGTAAAAATGTAAAACAGATTGAATTTAGATAATATGTTTTCTTTAATGCAATATATCCAAAATATTGGGCTTCCCTGGTGGCTAAGGGATAAAAAATCTGCCTTCTAATGCAGGAGACATTGATTTGATCCCTAGATGGTGAAGATCCCCTGGAGAAGGGAAGGACAAGCCACTCCAGTATATTGGCCTGGGAAATCCCATGGGCAGAGAGCCTGGTGGGCTATAGTCCATGGGGTTGCAAAAGAGCTTGACACAACTCAGTGACTAAACAGCAACAACCTCCCCCACCCTCAATTTTATCATTACAACATATAAGCAATAAAATATTATTGATGAAATATTTTCATTTTTGTGTCCTGCTTCAGTTTTCCTTCAGTTCCACTAGCCACAATGCAAGTTTTACACAGCCGTATGTTTCTATTACATCTGTCCTTGTAATGGACAGTGTAGTGTTCGATCAGTAATTCACCGTCTGTGTTTCGCTTCTTTAATTGTTTGTAGCTATGCAATCCTTGCAAACACTCCAGTTCATATTATACGACGTCCCCAGATAATAAAGTCATCATATTCCACTCATAACCTTATAAAATCTCTTCAAATTGCTTTCTAAAATGTGAAAACTTTCCCATTCTAAGACGATCTTTTGTTTCTACCAAATTGCAGACATGACGTGCCCATCATTCTTTCATTTCATGTCAGTGAGATTTCAGTTATATAAGAAAATCCACTCAAGCTCCCATTTAAGTTTTGTATTTTTTTAGTTTTCTGGCCCCGCCTCCTGGCACGTGAGGTCTCAGTTCTGTTGCCGGTGTTGGAACGCATGTCCCCCACAGTGGAAGCACTGGGGTCTTAACCACTGGAGGCCAGGGACGTCCTTTCATAGTCCCATTTTTTAAAAAAAATTCTGCACCATCTAGAAGAGTTTCACTTATGTGTCTTTTGGAGCCTGAGTCATTTCTTCAGCTATACTCTTGGCATATGTTCCACAGTAATTTATATAACTTCTGCAATTCTTCTGAGACTGGATATCCCCAACCATATGTCTGTTATAGTTCTCATCACATCCGAGTTCTAGGGAATTAGCAACCTACACGAAGATACTGTAGCACCAGGATTACAACATACCCAGGTCTCTGGGGTCTTCATGGACCACAACTTGTCACGATGAAGCGGCTTGTGTAACTCAGTGAAACGGTGGGCCACGCTGTGCACGGCCATCCAGGACCGACAGGTCACAGCGAAAAGTTCTGATAAAACACGCTCCACCGGAGGAGGGGATGGCTGTTTTGTCTCCCTGCTTATTTAACTTATATGCAGAGTACATCATGCGAAATGCTGGGGTGGTAGAATCACAAGTTGGAATCAAGCTAGCTGGGAGAAATATCAACAAACTCTGTTTCGCAGATGATACCACTCTAGTGTCAGGGAGTGAAGAGGAACTAAAGAGCCTCTTGGTGAGAGTGAGAGGAGAGTGAAAAAGCTGGCTTGAAATTCAGCGTTCAAAAACTAAGATTGTGGCATTTGGTCCCATCACTTCTTGGCAAATAGAAGGGGAAAAAGTGGAAGCAGTGACAGATTTTTTTACTTGGGCTCCAGAATCACTGTGAACAGTGACTGTAGCCATGAAATTAAAAGGCGCTTGTTCCTTGGGAGGAAAGCTATGACAAACGTAGACAGCATATTAAAAAGTCGAGAGATTACTTTGCTGACAAAGGTCCGTCTAGTGAAAGCTATGGTTTTTCCGATAGTCATATACATACTTGAGAGTTGGATCATAAAGAAGGCTGAGTGCTGAAGAAAGAATTCAGTTGTGGTGCTGGAGAAGACTCTTGAAAGTACCTTGAGAAGATTCTTGAGAGTCCCTTGGGCTGCAAGGAGATCAAACCAGTCAATCCAAAGGAAATCAATCCTGAATATTCATTGGAAGGACTGATGCTGAAGGTGAAGCTCCAATATTTTGGCCGCCTAATGCAAAGGGCTGACTCATTGGAAAAGACTGATAGCTTATGGTGAACAGTGTCAGATTCATTTGTGATCTCCAAAGAAGATTAACTTTGGGACCGGGGACCAGGCTTGATCACTCAAGAGCTTTTGTGAAGCAGAGATTTTTTAAAGCGAAAGAGGGACAGAGAAAGCTTCTGACGTGGACATCAGAAGGGGGACAGAGTGCCCCCCTCGCTAGACTTTAGGGAGGGAATTATAGACTTTTTAATTAGTTATTACAATAAATCAGAAGAATGTCTCAAGTTTGTGAACATTATGCCAGACCCACTCCCACAATTTACATTTTAGGCTAACAGGATTAGAATTTAACAATAGAAAGAGCCTACCAGACCCACTCCCATAATATACATTCTAAAATGTCAGGATTAGTCAGAAGGTTTTCAGGAAGGAGAAAGTGTCCTCAAGCAGAATACATTGTTGTTACATAATCCCTAGTGCAGAGTTTAAACTGAGCTGTGTAATCATCACTTCCTGGCTTAAAGAAAAAAAAAATGTTTTATGTGACTAAGACTAAGGAATGTAGAGGAAAGAAAAAAGTTTGTCCTTTCCTCCTCCTTAAGAACTCCAGACCCCTTTTTCATCCTCGGGGACCCTGGACTTCTTATCAACTTGCCTAGGAATTGACTTTCTCAAGACCCTGATGCTGGGAAAGATTAAAGGCACAAGGAGAAGGAGCCGACAGAGGATGAGATGGTTAGATAGCATCACGGACTCAATGGGCATGAATTTGAGCAAGCTCTGGGAGAAAGTGAAGGACAGGAGAGCCTGGTATGCTGCAGTCCACGGGGTCGCAAAGAGTCAGACATAATTTAGCGAGTGAACAGCAACAGGAAGTCTCAGGATCAAACGTGGCCACTGCTGCAGTTTATAACTGACCCGATCACTGTCCAGCGGCATCTCCCCTGCCGTAGATGAGTACTGTTCTCATAATCCGTTACAAATCCTATACTTTAAAACCATGTTATAGGGCTTAGTGTTACCTGGGAGATCAGGGCAAACAAGGATATCAGGACAGCCAAAATTACAGGTTTCAAGATTTTATTTTGAGTGGCGATGGATTAAAAATTATGAGTGTAGGAGGAAGAGAAAATTCAAGGGATCAGTGATGACTGTATTTGTCCTTTCTAGGCTTTTCTTTCAAATATTTCAGCCATTTTTTTGCTACATATAAACAAGTACGTGTAACCAGCATCAGCATCTTACTCAGTGAAGATGCTCAGTAAATTTGGGGGATTTCAATCAGTTAATAGTGCTGGGAAACATCTTATGAATTGCTTTAAGATAGTAGCGCATCAAATATCACTGCATGAGTGACTGCCGATCAGAAGGTGAGGACAGGACTGTCTGATTGATTTTTTAAATCAGAAACAAAAGTGCCATTCTGAGAATGCACTGGACCTGATATTGATAAGTAAATGTTCTAAAAATTGTTCTTTGTGTTGTTAGTTATACACAAAATGCAGGCTTGGTAGTGGAGCATAAATTCATTCAATGTCAAATCTACTGTCCAAAGAGTATCAATTTTATAACATATCCCTTAGCAGTAGTTAATTAAACATAATCACCACTATGGTTCACAGTAGTGCTTTCAAGCCTGCATAGGTATTAATTCTCAAGTAATCAGTTCATCTGCTTGGTGGAAAGTTTCTGGTAGATCAGAAAAGAGAAAGATGATACATGTTTGTATCCAGTATACTACCTCTGGAAGACATCTATGAGTACCTGGATTAGAATCTTCCTAAAGCTTAGATGAATTTTTCCCTAATAGCACGCCAGGATGTAGATGTAAATCTTAAGGCTTTGGGGCTTTGTCTGAATAGCCTGAGTAGAATATTCATAATTATAAGGATTTGAAGAAAATACTGCTAATCTTAGTGACAAGTATATAGCAGGGATAGGTTCACAGTAATTAATATTGAGCTGCAGAGCTTTTCACTGCTTTTGCTCATATTCAAAATTCCAAAAGTTTTAAAGTGGGAATTAAAAAAATAAAATGTGAAAGTTGAACGTCTTTACTTTTATTTTGATGGCTTAAGAATAATGTGTATGGCATATATTCTTTTCCCTAAAGCAGATTTATATCACTACTCTTTTAAGCTGTGTAATGTAGATAAGATGTTCTAAATTTACTAATGTTCAATAAACAGAAAAAGAAAATCCATTATTGTGAAAATCTTATAGAGTGAAAAAATGTTTAGCAAACAGTAAAAATAACTGCTTTAATTTAGTGTATTACCAGTGAATATCTGTGATATATACATTCAACTGAATTAGTATTTAAAATTCTTTTTCTTAACATAGAAGCAGATAGACTGAAACTTGGCCTAAATAACATTTAATTCATTAAACTAATGCAGAATGATTAAAGGAACTTACAGGGTTGTCATATTTATAATTTAGAGATGGGAAGTGAAAACTTCTCTTCAGTGGCAGGTAATTACCATTCCCTAAGTAGAATTGAGTAAAAATATATGAATCATATGACTGTTTTATATACTTCCGTTCAGGACATAAGACATGAACTGATGAAGCAAGAGATTTTAGTATTATAAATCCTATTTAAAAATATTTTCTTTGAAATCACAGGTAACTAAATTTTGTCTTCACAGTTGTTTAGGATAGTTCTTTGTAATTTGCCAAGAGATTGAACTGAGCATTCACAGATACAAGCAATGCGCTTAAAATACAGGAAGCAGAGAATTACTTTCAAATCTTATTTAAGCTTCTGTAGAGATAGCAGGACTATCCTCAAGGGAAGTGAGTAACACTCCAGACCAAAGATACAGCAGACCACAGAATATTGGCCAAATATTATACATCTGTACATAAACACATTTTGGCAAACATTTAACACACATACAGACACACGCATTTACACTTTTAGAGGTATTAAGAAGTTACATAAACTCTTGCAATTTAATCTATACATTTGTTATAGGGACCTCACTGATACCATTGTTTCTTAAGATATCCTTCATGGCCTGATTCTCTGTATTACATTTAATTTTTATTTTTAAATTTATTTGCTTAACATTTTAATTTTTTATGATGTTACAAGATCTGAGTTATACCAGCCTTTAAAAAGTTGTGTGTACTGGATATCAAAAACATGTTTCGAAAGTGTCAGCTAGAAAATAGGGATATCTATGGTATCATTACATTCCTTTTGTTTGCAAAAGGATTGGTAGTGCTGTTATGTTGATTTTATGAAAGTCAGACATGAGGACATTAGATTTATAGCTTATGAGAATATGAGGATAGATTCCTATCTTGTCTAAAAAGAAAAGGAACACTACTAAGCATTTTCAAATGTTGACAATGGCATATTTATAATGTTGGTGAGCTGTGTTCTCTGGAATTGTTACTGTAACTATGAGCATTAATAAAAGGGCCCCGTGATACAGTTTATTAGATCCAATTCTGATATATTGATATTAAGTAGTATGTAACAAGGATTGAGTAGGAACATGGGATTCTGAACAAAATGGCTAATCTATTTTTTGTTCAGCCGCTCAGTTGTGTCCTGCAGCATGCCAGCTTCCTTGTCCTTCACTATCTCTTGGAGTTTGCTGAAACTCATGTCCATGCCATCCAACCATCTCATCCTCTGTCGTCCCCTTCTCCTCCTGCCCTCAATCTTTTCTCAGCATTACGATCTCTTCCAGTGAGTTTACTCTTTGCATCAGGTGGCCAAAGTATTGGAGCTTCAGCTTCAGCATCAATCCTTCCAATGAATATTCATGGTTGACTTCCTTTAGGATGGACTGGTTGGATCTCCTTGCAGTCCAAGGGACTCTCAAGAATCTTCTCCAACACCACAGTTCAAAAGCATGAATTCTTTGCCACTCAGCTTTCTTTATAGTTCAACTCTCACATTGGTAGTGACAACTGGAAAAACCATAGCTTTGACCCTGCAGACCTTGGTCGATCAAGTGATGTCTCTGCTCTTTAATATGCTGTCTAGGTTGGTCATAGCTTTTCTTCCAAGGAGCAAGTGCCTTTTAATTTCATGGCTTTAGTCAACATCTGCAGTGATTTTGGAGCCAAAAAATGTCGGTCACTGCTTCCATGGGATTGGATGCCATGATCTTAGTTTTTTGAATGCTGAGTTTTAAGCCAGCTTTTTCACTCTCCTCTTTCACTTTCATCAAGAGGCTCTTTAGTTCTTCTTCACCTTCTGCCATAAGGGTGATGTCATCTGCATATCTGAGGTTATTGGTATTTCTCCCAGCAATCTTGATTCCAGTTTGTGATTCCTCCAGCCTAGCCTTTCACATGATGTAATCTGCATACAGATTACAAGTTAAATAAGCAGGGTGACAGTATACAACCTTGCTGTACACCTTTCCCAATTTGGAACCAGTCTGTTGTTCCATGTCTGGTTCTAACTATTGCTCCTTGACCTGCATACAGATTTCTCACGAAGCAGTTAAGGTGGTCTGGTATATCCATCCCTTTAAGAATTTTCCACAGTTTCTTGTGATCCACACAGTCAAAGGCTTTAGCATAGTCAATGAAGCAGAAGTAGATGTTTTTCTGGAATTTTCGTGCTTTTTCTATGACCCAGAGTTTGTTTGCAATTTGATCTCTGCTTCCTCTGCCTTTTATAAATCCAGCTTGAATATCTGGAATTTCTTGGTTCACATACTGTTGAAGTCTACCTTGAAGGCTTTGGAGCATTATCTTGCTAACATGTGAAATGAGTGCAACTGTGCGGCAGTTTGAGCATTCTTTGGCATTGTCTTTCTTTGGGGTTCGAATGAAAAGTGACCTTTTCCTGTCCCGTGGCCACTGCTGAGTTTTCCAAATTTGTTGGCATATAGAGTACCGCACTTTTAACAGCATCATCTTTTAAGATTTGAAATAGCTCAGTTGGAATTCCATCACCTCCATTAGCTCTGTTTCTAGTAATGCTTCCTAAGGTCCACTTGACTTCATACTCCATGATGTCTGGCTCTAGGTGAGTGACCATACCATCATGGTTATCCAGGTCATTAATACCTTTTTTTGTATAGTTTTGCTGTGTATTCTTGCCATCTCTTCTTAATATCTTCTGCTTCTGTTAGGTCATTACAATTTATGTCCTTTATTGTGCCCACATTTGCAGGAAATATTCCCTTGGTTTCTCTAGTTTTCTTGCAGAGACCTCTAGTCTTTCCCATTCTGTTTTCCTCTATTTATTTGCATTGATCACTGAGGAAATCTTTCTTATCTGTCCTTGCTGTTCTTTGGAAATCTGCATTCAATTGGGTATATCTTTGCCTTTCTCCTTTACCTTTTGCTTTTCTTCTTTTCTCAGCTATTTGTAAGGCCTCCTCAGACAACCATCTTGCCTTTTAGCATTTCTTTATTCGGGGATGGTTTTGATCACCACTTTCTGTACAGTGTTACAAACCTCTGTCCGTAGTTCCTCAGGCTCTCTGTCTACCAGATCCAATCCCTTGAATCTACTTCTCACTTCCACTGTATAATCATAAGGGATTTCATTTAGGTCATACCTGAATGGCCTAGAGGTGTCCCCTACTTTCTTTAAGTCTGAATTTTGCAATAATGAGCTCATGATTTGAGCCAGAGTCAGCTTCTGACTGTATAGAGTTCTTTTCTGCAGACTGTACAGAGCTTCTCCAAATTAAGCTGCAAAGAGTATAATCAATCTGACTTTGGTATTGTCCATTTGGTGATGTCCATGTGTAGAGTAGTCTCTTGTGTTGGTGGAAGAGGGTGTTTGCTATGACCAGTGCATCCTCTTGGCAAAATATATTGGATTAAATATCATTATTTGAAAAGTTTATCAGTGAGCATGGGTAATCTATCTTGGTCTTAAAGATATTAAGAATTGCATTCCATAGCTACTTAGCAATATTCTATAATTATTGATTAATACATAAAATTTTTATTCCAAATTGTGTCTTTTTTTTTTGTACTATTTTAATTGTTTGTGGTTCCTTTTGATCGTTATCTAGGCTCACAGAACATAATGAGAAGACTGACCTACAGTTTTGATTGTCATAGTTCCTTTTCAGAAATAGCACTATAAGACTATAAATTATTTATGTTCCTATCTGTTTTAGGTGTTTGAGTTCTTCTCAACTATCTTGCCTGGCTAATCATTGCTTTAACTGTAGCGACTTTAACTGTTTACTCCTTAATGGGACTCATTTTCTAGAAGACAAGGTTTTTTTTTTTTTTTTTGGTAAGGATAGATCAGAAAATCAGGAAATGATGAATAAATATGCCTTTATGTGCAAATTTATTTTTTGGTATGACTCTGACATGTCACACTCAGAGATACAGCAAAGATCAGTTCCCTTCGTTTCATCAAGATCACAGGAGTAGGAGTCTGATCAGAGACATTTCCCTTTCACAGAGTTAACATTCAGGGCTAACAGACTGACTCTTTTGCATTTGGGCAGTGCACCTACTGGAATATGTTTTCACATGAATTTCCATGTTGTCCAGGGTTTCATTTCCATACATTTATTCCACACTTTTTAAATTTGTTTACTATTTACTTTATGCCGGGAGCAGTAGTGGGTACTCGAGATGTAAATCTAAATGAGACAGACTCTTCCTCCCAGCTTGCACCTTTTGTTGGTAAAAGCAGGTGGAGGGTCACCCTCTAGTTCAGCGAGAAGTGCTAGCATAGCAGTGATCCCTGGGGGCTTCAGGAACTCAGAGGATTCGGGACCAGTCTCTCAGCAAAGCCAGCTTCTTTGCTATTTAGCTATTCCAAGCAAGAGAGACACTTTTTTTTTTTTTTCCTGAAATGATTTATTTGAAGCCAGACTGGTAGCAGAGATTGAGCTCTGGAATTCCATTACAGTCCTATTTCATTTGATTTGTCTAAAATTATGGAATCATGGGACTCTGACTCCTAGTCTCTGTGGAAGGAATTTCAAGGTCAGGTAGTCAAGGGTTTCATTTAATATTCTGGAACACATTCCCTTTCGGTGATTATTACTCCCCTTACAGCATGCTTACAAAACATCTCTGCTAGAAGTTCACCAGCCATCAGTGCTGACTGGTCTATAATTTTGAACATCCGTCTCCTATCAACCTTTTCCCCATAGGTTTCACAGTGGTATGACCCTAGGTTTTGGCTACTTCCCTGTTTTTTTGTGACAACACAGATATCCATCATGGTTATGTGATCACGTTTACCTGGAAGTTATTCCATTTATTGGCTATAGATATAGATATCAAATTATAGATGTATAATATTATAGTAATTATATTCTCCAGAATATTATTTGCCTGGATTTAAAGATAACTATAGTGAGAAGGCAATGGCACCCCACTCCAGTACTCTTGCCTGGAGAATCCCATGGATGGAGGAGCCTGGTGGGCTACAGTCCATGAGGTCGCTAGGAGTCGGGCATGACTGAGCGACTTCACTTTCACTTTTCACTTTCATGCATTGGAGAAGGAAATGGCAAACCCACTCCAGTGTTCTTCCCTGGAGAATCCCAGGGACGGCGGAGCCTGGTGGGCTGCTGTCTATGGGGTCGCACAGAGTCGGACACGACTGAAGCGACTTAGCAGCAGCATCAGCAGCAGTAGTGAGGTCTTGTCTCAATGTTCCTTTTTTTTTTTTTTTTCATTTTATTTTTAATTAGAGGATAATCACTTTGCAATATTGTCATAGTTTCTGCCAGACTTCAGCATGAAACAGCCCCAGGCATACACGTGTCCCCACCCTCTTAGGCCTCCCTCCTCGCTCCCTCCCTATCCTGCCCCTGTAGCATGTCCCTGAATCATACAGTAAATCCCCACTGGCTATCTGTCTTACATATGGTAATATAACTGTTTGAATGCTACTCTCTCAGGTCATCCCTCCCTCTCCCTCCCCCACTGTGACCAAAAGTCTGCTCTGTTTGTCTGTGTCTCCTTTGCTGCCCTGCAAAGAGGATCGTCAGTGCCATCTTTCCAGACTCCATATATATGCATTAGTATATATTTGTCCTCTCTTGCTGATTTGCTTTACAGTATTGTATAGTAGGTTCTAGGTTCATGCACCTCATTAGAACTGAGTCAAATGCATTCCTTTTTTTAATAGCTGAATAATATTCCGTTGTGTATATGTACCATAACTTCTTCATCCATTCATCTGTCACTGGACATCTAAGCTGCTTCCACATCCTAGCTGTTGTGAATAGTGCTGCGATAACACTGAAGTACATTTCTGTTTTTCAGTTTTGATTCCCTGAGAGTATGTCCCAGTAGTGGGATTGCTGGGTCATATGGCAGTTTTAGTCCTGGATTTTTAAAGAAATCTCCGTACTGTTCTCCATAGTGGCTGTATCAGTTTCATTCCCACCGACAGTGCAAGAGGGTCCTCTCACTTTTCTCTTAATCACGTGTTTTCTTTCACTGTTTGTAGTGTTTTTTCCTCGTGGATAAATAGACACAAAATAGAATTTATTTTGATCTTGCACATATGTTTTAAGCACTAAGCTATGTATCTTATTTGTTATTTTTCTTATTCTGGCATGACTTAATACCATGTTCTCTTTTTGTGAGATTCAGAGATGATTGGAGATTAATGGTGATGATTTTGATGATGAGGATGTGATGCTATAAATAATGATAACTTTAGCCCTCGTGTGATAATGATGATCTATGACATCAGCTACTAACAGATACACTCTCTCATTCAGTTTCCATAAAACCTTTTATGAGGTAGGTATTGCCTCCATTTTATAGATGGATGAATTGAGAGCTTAAATATCTGTTAAGTTGTGGAACTAGTGTTCATATCCAGCCTTATGTAGACCCAACTGCTGCAGCTGCTACTGCTGCTGCTAAGTCACTTCAGTCGTGTCCGACTCTGTGCGACCCCACAGACAGCAGCCCTCCAGGCTCCCCCATCCCTGGGATTCTCCAGGCAAGAACACTGGAGTGGGTTGCCATTTCCTTCTCCAATGCATGAAAGTGAAAAGTGAAAGTGAAGTCAGTCATGTCCTACCCTCAGCGACCCCATGGACTGCAGCCCACCAGGCTCCTCCACCCATGGGATTTCCCAGGCAAGAGTACTGGGGTGCCATTGCCTTCTCCTGTAGACCCAGAGCCATATATATATAACTGTAATGCAATATAGAGATACAAATTTTACATATTTAAATAAAAACTTTATTATATAGCGAGTTCCTGTGTACTTGTTTTGTGGCTGCGCTTCTTACTACTTCACTTTTAACGTTTCAGCATTTTTTGTCTGTAATGCTCAGTTTTCAGGTATTTTCCATTTTGGTGGTAAATGTGGTCTTACTAATTATCTTTCCTAAAATCTGAACCCGTGGCTGACAGTGCCTGATGTGCCATTCATTAGCTCATGTCTCAGCAGCAGCAGCAGCAGCTCATATATAAATAAGTTCCTTTCAATATTCCTCTTGTATGCAGTTTACTGAAATATTTTTTTTATTTTGCTGTTGCTGTTTAGAGACATATATAGAGATGAACATCTTTGTTTACTTCCGTAATACAAGTTAGGGAAGAATGACAGAAAGTACATCAAGAATTAGCCCATCTGTGTTCTTCCATAGTAAATTAGAATTCTAGTAGGTCAGAAGTAGTTGAAGTTGCTCATAAGTCTCTTTTTATAACCTATAAGTTTTGCAATCTGGAAATTATTACTTCTTTATTCTGATTTGATAATCTTTGTATACATTTCTAAAGAATATTGCATTTTTCCTCATTCATCTTATATTAAGTGCTCCTGGAATTTAAATAATATTCTAGGTCCAAATCAACTCTACCTACTTTCGTGAAGTCGTGAAGTTGCTCGGTCGTGTCCGACTCTTCATGACCCCATGGACTGTAGCCCACCAGGCTCCTCCATCCATGGAATTTTCTAGGCAAGCGTACTGGAGTGGGTTGCCATTTCCTTCTCCTAGTCCAATTAATTCTATGCATCTAGCAAATGCCAGGTACTCTACCAGTTCCTGTACATAAAGAAGTAAACAAGGGAGATGTGCTTATTATTCATCTTTCAGATACTTGCTGGAGTGTCTGGAACTTGTTTGGAGTCTGACTCAAATAACAGACTCTTTCTAGGAACTCTGATGGTAAAATAATTCATTACGTAAGAGTAGTAAATTTCAATAAGTGTTAAAAGAGACACCAGAAGATTTTGGAGGCACAAAACAGCTTTGGCTTATTGAGGCTTTTAAGGAAAGATTTTGAAGGAAATGACAGTTGGTCTGACAGCCAATGGAACATACACATGTTGCTTCTAGGTTTTTATTTTGTGCCAAGGACTTTTTTTTTTAATAGGCTTAGCCCAGGCATAGATTAATTCAATAACCATTTCATCCCTGTCTCTTTTTATGACTGTGAGCAGGTTCTCTAATTTTCAGTGTCCATATCAATAAATTGTGTCTAATAGTTTACTGTACATATTCAGTAAGATATCTGTAAATGATTTTGTAAACTATATATTGACTTTAAAATAATTTCTCTTCTTATGCTTCTAATTATATGTAAGATACTGTATGGATTGCAGTGGGAGTACAGCAATTGCTGACCCTGTTCTCTGGTTCCTGCACAGGTTATTCACGTCTTCTTCTTTTTCTCCTGGGTATTTAGAGAAGTGATCTAATAAATCTTGTAGAAAATTTGAAAGTAGAATTATAACATTCAGTTCAGTTCAGTCACTCAGTCCTGTCTGACTCTTTGCAACCCCATGAATTGCAGCACGCCAGGCCTCCCTGTCCGTCACCAACTCCCGGAGTTCACCCAAACTCATGTCTGTCGAGTCCGTGATGCCATCCAGCCATCTCATCCTCTGTCGTCCCCAGATGTCCCAAATTCATTAAAAATATTTTATTGACTGCATGACTCAAGTCTGGTTTTAAGTTTCCTACTTAAAAGTTATGACATTTGAATAACCCTGTATTGCGTTTATTCAACACGTATTTACTAAAATCTATGAGTCACTATATTGGATTCTTAGGATATAGTACTGTCCTCTGTGGTAGCTGATTATGAAGGTAGTGCCATCCCAGAAGTGTTGAAGTACTTGAATGTGAGCCTGTTGATTTAATCCCACAGTAACAGTGTTAAATGATGCTATAGTCTGGATTCTAAGTAGATAAAAGAAACAAGGGGTAACATTTTTTTATGCCTGGGTCTAAAACTGTGGTGGTGGAGAAAACTCTTGAGAGTCCTTTGGACTGCAAGGAGACCAAACTGATCAATCCTAAGGGAAATCAGTCCTGAGTATTCACTGGAAGGTCTGAAGCTGAAGCACCAATACTTTGGCCACCTGATGTGAAGAACTGACTCATTGGAAAGTCAGGCTGTCATTGGAAAAGACTCTGATGCTGGGAAAGATCGAAAGCAGGAGGAGAGGGGAACAACAGAGGATGAGATGGTTGGATGGCCTCACCGACTTGATGGACATGAGTTTGAGCAAGCTCTGGGAGCTGGTGATGGACAGGGAGGCCTGGGGTGCTGCAGTCCACGGGGTCACAAGGAGTCGGACACAACTGAGCAACTGAACTGAACTGAACTGAATACTAATTATTCTAGTTTCAGTGAACATGTGAACCATATGCATTTTATTTTGTTTTAAATTTCTTTAAAGATTTTTTTTTTTTATGTGGACCATTTTTAAAGTCTTTATTGACTATGTTACAATATTGCTCCTGTTTTATGCTTTGGTTTTTTGGCCACGAGGCATGTGAGATCCTAGCTCCCTGGCCAAGGATCAAACCTGCCCCTCTGCTTTCGAAGGCAGAGTCTTAACCATTGGACCACGAGGGGAGTCCCAACATAAACATTTTAAAAGACTTGTTTGTAAAATAAACTCGTATTTTGTCTAGTTTTTTTTTGAATTCCACCTAAAAACTGTTCTGTTTCAAATGGGTGTATCAGGAGAATACTAAACGTTTTAACAGATTATAGAGCTTGCTGCTGCTGCTGCTGCTACTGCTAAGTCCTTCAGTGGTGTCCGACTCTATGCGACCCCATAGACGGCAGCCCACTAGGCTCCTCTGTCCCTGGGATTCTCCAGGCAAGAACACTGGAGTGGGTTGCCATTTCCTTCTCCAATGCATGAAAGTGAAAAGTGAAAGTGAAGTCGCTCAGTCGTGCCCGAGTCTTAGCAACCCCATGGACTGCAGCCTACTAGGCTCCTCCGTCCGTGGGATTTTCCAGGCATGAGTACTGGAGTAGGGTGCCACTGCCTTCTCCAGTGACCAATAGTGTGGATGCCATTCCCAGACCTGTCAGATGCCAGGAGGTACACCCTGCTCTCAGTTTTGTGTTATTTGTTTTTCTTGATCATTTTTTGTGTGTTTCTGACTAAATGTGCATTCCTATGATCTCTCTTCCTGTTTCTCTGTTTCATTCCTGAGATGGTGCTAGGTCTTTTTCTACTTTGGTCATGACTCATCCTGGTTGCCCTATGAAGTGTTTTATTATAGCGCTGGTACTTGCTGCTTTGCTCTTCTTGATATTTAGGGCATTCTCAGTGAAAGAGAAGTCGTGGTGTTTATAGCAGGGACACTGTTGCTTGGCCTTGAATGCCATAGATGAGGCCCTTTTTGTGGCTGCAGATAAAGTCTGAAGGACCACTCTCTCTGTGAATTGCAGTGTCACATCGTATACTGGTCAAATCTTCTCTGGACCCTGACAGAAGCACCCGGGTGTTTTAAAATTTTATTACAATGCACTTAATAACCAGTTGGTATTATTTTCCATGAAAAATCTATAAAAATTACAAAGGCAGTGACATGCTAATGTTGAAACAACTTGCATGTGTGTGCTAAGTTGCATTAGTTGTGTCTGACTCTTTGCGTCCCTATAAACTGGGGCCTGCCAGACTCCTCTGTCCATGGGGCTCTCCAGACAAAAATACTGGAGCGGGTAGCCATGCCCTCCTCCAGGGGGTCTTCCTGACCCAGGAGTCGAGTCCACATCTCTTACATCTCTTGTGTTGGCAGGTGAGTTCTTTACCACTTGTGCCACTTGGGAAGCCCCAAAACACCTTGGGACATTACCAATATACCCAAACTTTCTTGTGTGATCTGTGAACTGTATAAGTATCTCTCCCTTATCAGCGAGTGCCATGGTTTCTGGTTGCCGGTTACACAAAACCCAGGGCGTTAGCTTCTTATACTTGAGGAACTCTGCATAGATTCCTGATCCCAAATTCCTGTAAGGAACTCACCCTGCCTTTGGATAAGGGATGCAGCTAAGAAGCATGGCAGGTGTTTAATGTTTTCAATATGGGAGGTGTCACCCTGGGGACAGAAAGAATGGAAAGCTAGTAAGTAGAGATATTAAGAAACAAAGAGCAATAATAGTGGGGAATTTGAAATAGAAAACATACCTGTTGACATGAGAATGAATGAATGCATTGCATTTGCACCAATGTCTGTCAGACGGACAGGAAGGAAAATCAAAATCTTTGCTTAAAATCCATTTTCTTGGAAGACTAGATCAATGATTTTCTAACTGACTTCTTGAGAGAAATTGGCTTAAAAAATGTGATTCTTATTATGGTTCCAGCCCCAACTTCCACCCTTTTAAACCAGTGCAGCCACTGTTTTATCTATTTGTAGGACTTCCTATAAGGTTTTTATTTGAAGGAGGAAAAAAAAAAAAAAAGAAATGTCTTCAAAAAAAGGAATGCAAATTGTAGAATTAGACTACACACACTCCTCAGAGTTCTTCCTTGTGTTCATGAGTATGTTTGTTGAATAGATGAATGGCTTAATTTCTTGTGGAAAATTTGTTTTTTGTTGGAGATTCTAGTGTATTTGGTAAGATTTTTCCATTTCATAAGAAAATCAGATCAGATCAGATCAGTCGCTCAGTCGTGTCCGACTCTTTGTGACCCCATGAATCCCAGCACGCCAGGCCTCCCTGTCCATCACCAACTCCCGGAGTTCACCCAGACTCATGTCCATCGAGTCAGTGATGCCATCCAGCCATCTCATCCTCTGTCGTCCCCTTCTCCTCTTGCCCCCAATCCCTCCCAGCATCAGAGTCTTTTCCAATGAGTCAACTCTTCACATGAGGTGGCCAAAGTACTGGAGTTTCAGCTTCAGCATCATTCCTTCCAAAGAAATCCCAGGGCTGATCTCCTTCAGAATGGACTGGTTGGATCTCCTTGCAGTCCAAGGGACTCTCAAGAGTCTTCTCCAACACCACAGTTCAAAAGCATCAATTCTTTGGCGCTCAGCCTTCTTCACACTCCAACTCTCACATCCATACATGACCACAGGAAAAACCATAGCCTTGACTAGACGAACCGTTGTTGGCAAAGTAATGTCTCTGCTTTTGAATATGCTATCTAGGTTGGTCATAACTTTCCTTCCAAGGAGTAAGTGTCTTTTAATT
>NW_011488621.1:3098349-3098705 GCF_000754665.1 Bison bison bison
TCGATGTACTCCTTTTCCTATTTGAAACCAGTCTGTTGTTCCATGTCCAGTTCTAACTGTTGCTTCCTGACCTGCATACAAATTTCTCAAGAGGCAGATCAGGTGGTCTGGTATTCCCATCTCTTTCAGAATTTTCCACAGTTTATTGTGATCCACACAGTCAAAGGCTTTGGCATAGTCAGTAAAGCCAATAAAGAAATAGATGTTTTTCTGGAACTCTCTTGCTTTTTCCATGATCCAGCAGATGTTGGCAATTTGATCTCTTATTCCTCTGCCTTTTCTAAAACCAGCTTGAACATCAGGAAGTTCACGGTTCACATATTGCTGAAGCCTGGCTTGGAGAATTTTGAGCATTA
>NW_011488621.1:3098805-3099295 GCF_000754665.1 Bison bison bison
AAATAGTCTGACACGGTTTCCACTGTTTCCCCATCTATTTCCCATAAAGTGATGGGACCGAATGCCATGATCTTCGTTTTCTGAATGTTGAGCTTTAAGCCAACTTTTTCACTCCCCTCTTTCACTTTCGTCAAGAGGCTTTTTAGTTCCTCTTCACTTTCTGCCATAAGGGTGGTGTCATCTGCATATCTGAGGTTATTGATATTTCTCCTGGCAATCTTGATTCCAGCTTGTGTTTCTTCCAGTCCAGCGTTTCTCATGATGTACTCTGCATAGAAGTTAAAGAAGCAGGTTGACAATATACAGCCTCGATGTACTCCTTTTCCTATTTGAAACCAGTCTGTTGTTCCATGTCCAGTTCTAACTGTTGCTTCCTGACCTGCATACAAATTTCTCAAGAGGCAGATCAGGTGGTCTGGTATTCCCATCTCTTTCAGAATTTTCCACAGTTTATTGTGATCCACACAGTCAAAGGCTTTGGCATAGTCCT
>NW_011488621.1:3099395-3106330 GCF_000754665.1 Bison bison bison
TTTCTGGAACTCTCTTGCTTTTTCCATGATCCAGCAGATGTTGGCAATTTGATCTCTTATTCCTCTGCCTTTTCTAAAACCAGCTTGAACATCAGGAAGTTCACGGTTCACATATTGCTGAAGCCTGGCTTGGAGAATTTTGAGCATTACTTTACTAGTGTGTGAGATGAGTGCAATTGTGTGGTAGTTTGAGCATTCTTTGGCATTGCCTTTCTTTGGGATTGGAGTGAAAACTGACCTTTTCCAGTCCTATGGCCACTGGTGAGTTTTCCAAATTTGCTGGCATGTTGAGTGCAGCACTTTCACAGCATCATCTTTCAGGATTTGGAATAGCTCAACTGGAATTCTATCACCTCCACTAGCTTTGTTCGTAGTGATGCTTTCTGAGGCTCACTTGACTTCACATTCCAGGATGTCTGGCTCTAGGTCAGTGATCACACCATCATGATTAATCTACTGTTTTCTATGTGCACCATACTAGAACCTTCAATTTCTTTCCTTTGACTTCTTCATTCCCATTAGTATATAATGATAATGCAGTTTTTTTCAATGTCATTGAATAGGAAAGTGGTATGAATTTTAGAACCAGTTATAGAATTTTCCTAAATCTCTTAGGTTATCTAAAATTTCTTAAATTTTAGCATGCTTACAATTTTGCATGCTAGGCTTCAGCATTATGTGAACCAAGAACTTCTAGATGTTCAAACTGGGTTTAGAAAATGAAGAGGAACCAGACATCAAATTGCCAACATTCGCTGGATCACAGACAAGCAGGGAAATTCCAGAAAAACATCTACCTCTATTTCATCCACTACACTAAAGTCTTTGACTGTGTGGATCATAACAGACTGTGGAAAGCTCTTAAAGAGATGGGGATACCAGACCATCTTACTTGACTCCTGAGAAACCACTGTGAGGGTCAAGAAGCAAGTTAGAACCCTGTATGGAACAACTTGACCGGTTCAGGATTGAGAAAGGAGCACGACAGGGCTGTCTGCTGTCACCCTGTTTGTTTGATCTAAATGCTGAGCACATCATGAGAAATGTTGGACTGGATGAGTTACAAGCTAGAATTAAGATTGGGGAGAGACACAGCAACAACCTCAGATATGCAGATGATACCACTCTAATGGCAGAAAGTGAAGAGGAACTAAAGAGCCTCTTGATGAGGGTGAAGGAGGAGAGTGAAAGAGCCGGCTTAAAACTAAATATTATGAAAACTAAGAACATGACTTCTGGCTCCATTACTTCATGGCAAATTGAAGGGGAAAAGGTAGAAGTAGTGACAGATTTCCTTTTCTTGGGCTCTAAAATCACTGTGGATGTGACTATAGCCATGAGATCAGAAGATGATTGCTTCTTGGCAGGAAAGCTATGACAAAGCTAGACAGTGTTGAAAAGCAGAGACATTACTCTGCTGACAAAGGTCCATGTGGTCAAGGCCATGGTCTTCCCAGTGGTCACGTATGGCTGTGAGAGCTGGACCATAGGAAGGGGGAGAACTGAAGAGCTGATGCCTTTGAACTTTGGTGCTAGAGAAGAGTCCTGAGAATCTCTTGGAAAGCGAGGAGATCAAACCAGTCAAGCTTAAGGGAAATCAACCCTGAATACTACTGGAAGGACTGATGCTGAAGCTGAAACTCCAGTATTTTGTTTCTCTGATGCAAACAGCTGACTCATTGGAAGTGTCTTGGATGCTGGGAAAGATTGAGGGCAGAAGGAGAAGAGGGCATCAGAGGGTAAGATGGCTGGATGGCATCACAGGATGTTCATCCAGATGCAATGGACATGAACTTGAGCAGACTTCAGGAGATGCTGAGGAACAGGGAGGCCTGGCACGCTGTAGTCCATGGAGCTGCAAAGAGTCAGACATGACTGGACGACTGAACAATACAATTTTCTTAAATATTTTCCCTAATTTCTGTATTTTCCACTTTTTATTTACTTGTCAGTAAACTATGATGAGCTTACACAAATTTGACTCTACTAAATATATATACAAGGTAAATTTCCTCATGAATTTTCCTTTCAGTGTTTGTGATAGTATCACTTTATAATGTGCGGTATCTGATAATTCTATAGCCCTTAGTTTTTAACACAGAAAGCAAAATTCGCAACTGACCCTGAGCTGGCATTCTTTTTTATGCATTCAGCGAGTCAAGTGCCCGCTCTTCACCAGGTGTTGTGTTGGCTATATAAAAGTAGGGCAGGTGTGGTTCTCAGCCTACAAAAGCTCACAGCCTTCTGAGAGGAGGGAGGCAGATTAGTAAGTACACGGGTGTTATGTCAGCAGAGAAATCACAGTAAATGGGAGCGAGTCGTGGTTACAAGAAAGCACTTGAAATCTGAAAAGATTTAGATTTGAGACTTGACCGCTGCTCCCAATAGTGTCTTAGACAAGTTGCTTAAGCTTTTGAACTGCTTTTCGTTTTCACAGCTGTAAAATGGCAAAGGATCACCGCCAAAATTTTGTGAGAATGAGATGGCCATGCTTTCTAAAGCATTTTGCAATTCATAACATTCTGTAGAAATTTTAGGGCTCTCTCCCTCTGGTCCTGCTATGTAAAAGCAAATGAAAGTTCACGATATTTATAGGCAGGGGTCAGATGGGGAAGTGTGGAATAAGAATAATATCATAGTTTCCCACAAGTTCCATATAAAGAAGCACTTATATACGCATCCTCTGTGTATACACATTCATTTCCTGTGTTATTCCTTCTTTGGGGCCTATTGTAGAATAGTTACTAGATTCTCAACTAACATGGACAGTTTCTGTGAGGAAACATAGAAAGAAAAGTTTTTCAAGAGTCATGAAATAGCTATTTGAAGGTAATTGCCACTGATTCAGCATGATTGAAATCCAAATGAAAAAACTGGTTGGAAAAAGATTGTGATGTGTTCCCTTATTCATGCTCTAGGGCCTCCTGTTAAAAAGCAAAACAGTTGTTCACCTCAGGTAGGCACATTTTATATTTTTACGAACTGCTAAGTGGATCATCTCAGCATTAAATGGAACTATACTGCTATGACAAATTTCCTCAAAGTCTTAAAATGACCATTATTCCATTGTAGGAGGGAACTTGGGAAAATTGGGTGTCAGATGGGTAGAAATATGATGCCACAAAATGATCCCTGGGTAAGGTGGCAGGAAACCTGTTTCTTATGTAATTATTTGACAATTTCACTGTGTTGTCTGATCTAAAAAATGATACAGGTATACTAGCTAATCTGTAAAACTGCTTACAATACTGTGACTATATAAAAAGTTGTTGAACTTCAACTTGAATTTCACTTTTTTTTTCAACTGAAGAAAGTTATGTTGAAGAATAGCATATTCAGTAATACTCAGATAATGTTAGTCTAAACACATCTATAGATCACAGAGTCAGAGGGAAATTAAGACTTTATCTAGTCTACTAGGTCTTCAGTTCAGTTCAGTTCAGTTCAGTAGCTCAGTCGTGTCTAACTCTTTGCGACCCCATGAATCGCAGCACGCCAGGCCTCCCTGTCCATCACCAACTCCCGGAGTTCACTCAGACTCATGTCCATCGAGTCAGTGATACCATCCAGCCATCTCATCCTCTGTCGTCCCCTTCTCCTCCTGCCACCAATCCCTCCCAGCCTCAGAGTCTTTTCCAATGAGTCAACTCTTCGCATGAGGTGGCCAAAGTACTGGAGTTTCAGCTTCAGCATCATTCCTTCCAAAGAAATTCCAGGACTGATCTCCTTTAGGATGGACTGGTTGGATCTCCTTGCAGTCCAAGGGACTCTCAAGAGTCTTCTCCAACACCACAGTTCAAAAGCTTCAATTCTTCGGTGCTCAGATTTCTTCACAGTCTAACTCTCACATCCATACCATACATGACCACAGGAAAAACCATAGCCTTGACTATACAGACCTTTGTTGGCAAAGTAATGTCTCTGCTTTTGAATATGCTATCTAGGTTGGTCATAACTTTTCTTCCGAGGAGTAAAGCATCTTTTAATTTCATGGCTGCAGTCACCATCTGCAGTGATTTTGGAGCCCCCCAAAAATAAAGTCTGACACTGTTTCCACTGTTTCCCCATTTATTTCCCATGAAGTGATGGGATCAGATGCCATGATCTTTGTTTTAGCTGGAGGTTTCAGGAGGGACTTTAAAAGTGGGCAGGAGTGTTTTTGTTTGTCACAGTAATAGGGACACCCCTAGAATTTTGGGGGACAGTGATGCTAAAGTCTTACAATGTTGGGAATTGTCCTACATGATGAAGAATTATCTTTTACAGAATACCAATACCAATTCAGAAAAAAAACAGTAAAGCAAACTCTCATTTTATAAATGTTGTTGTTGTTTAGTCTCTCAGTAATGTCTGCCTCTTTGCAACCCCATGGACTACAGCACACGAGTCTTCCCTGTCCTTCCACATCTCCCAGAGCTTGCTCAAACTCATGTCCATCGCGTCAGTGATGCCATCCAACCATCTCATCCTCTGTTGTCTCCTTCTCCTCCTGCCTTTAATCTTTCCCAGCATCAGGGTCTTTTCCAGTGAGTCAGCTCTTCACATCAGGTAGCCAAAGTATTAGAGCTTCAGCTTCAGCATCAGTCCTTCCAATTAATATTCAGGATTGATTTCCTCTAGGATGGACTGATTGGATCTCCTTGCAGTCCAAGGGACCCTCAAGAGTCTTCTCCAGCACCAGTTCAGCACCAGAACCAGTTGGTTCTCAGCTTTCTTTATGGTCCAACTCTCACATCTATACATGACTACTGGAAAAACCATAGCTCTGACTATATGGACATTTGTTGGCAAAGTAAGGTCTCTGCTTTTTAATATGCTATCTAGGTTTGTCATAGCTTTTCTTCCAAGGAGTCTTTTAATTTCATGGCTGCAGTCACCATCTGCAGTGATTTTGGAGCCCAAGAAAGTAAAGTCTGTAACTGTTTCCATTTATTCCCCATATATTTGCCATAAAGTGATGGGACCAGATGCGATGATCTTCGTTTGCTGAATGTTGTGTTTTAAACCAGCTTTTTCATTCTCCTCTTTTTCTTTCATCAAGAGGCTCTTTAGTTCTTTGTTTTCTGCCATAAGGGTGGTGTCATCTACATATCTGAGGTTACTGATTCTCCTGGAAATCTTGATTCCAGCTTGTGCTTCATCCAACCTGGCATTTCACATGATATAATCTGCATATAAGTTAAATAAGCAGGGTGACAATATACAGCCTTGATATATACAGCCAGTCTGTTGTTCCATGTCTGATTCTAACTTGCTTCTTGACCTGCATACAGGTTTCTCAGGAGGCAGGTCAGGTGGTCTGGTATTCCCATCTCTTTAAGAATTTTCCAGTTTTTTGTGATCCACACAGTCATGGCTTTAACATAGTCAATGAAGCAGAAGTAGATGTTTTTCTGGAATTTTCTTGCTGCTTCTATGATCCAACGTATGTTGGCAATTTGATTTCTGGTTCCTCTGCCTTTTCTAAATCCAGATTGAACATCTGGAAGTTCTCAGTTCACGTACTATTGAAGCCTTGCTTGGATAATTTTGAGCATTACTTTGTTATCGTGTGAAAAAAGTGTAGTGGTATGGTAATTTGAACATTCTTTGGCTTGGCTTTTATTTGGGATTGGATTGAAAACTGACCTTTTCCAGTCCAGGGGCCATTGCTAGTCTTCCCAATTTGCTGGCATGTTGAGTGCAGCACTTTCACAGCATCATCTTTTAGGATTTGAAAGAGCTCAGCTGGAATTCCACCACCTCCACTAGCTTTGTTCGTAGTGATGCTTCCTAAGGCCCACTTGACTTCACACTCCAGGATGTCCAGGATTCTAGGTAAGTCATCACACCATCATGATTATCTGGGTTATGAAGATCCTTTTTGTTTTGTTCTTCTGTGCATTCTTGCCACCTCTTCTTTATATCTTCTGCTTCTGTTAGGTCCATACTGTTTCTGTCCTTATTGTGCTCATCTTTGCATGAAATATGAGACATGAGATATAATGATTGTGAACATTGAGTAAATTTGTGACTGACCCAGGTTTCCTCTGACAACCAAGTTATCCAACTCCATTTCTTTGTTTCTTAAAGCCCCTGTTGTCAGCATAGATTTGCTTTCCACCTACTTTGGGAAACTCCACCACCAAACTTTTTGGACAAAAGTTGTCTAAAATGTAATGTGATTTGTCAGCTTTTTGTTCTGATTGTATTACTGAATATTTTCTTCCAAAGCATAAGTCTCCCTGTAGTCATGGATTAACCAATATTACATTCTCAAAGAACAAAGATAAAATGATATGCTTTGTTCACAACTGAATTATCAGTGCCTCATGCAAGTTCTGGCTTTCATAATACCTTGAATGTTTGGAACCTTAGCTGGGAAATCCAGAATGGATTTGGAGTTAAAGGACCATAATTAAGAGCTTGTCCCAGCTAAATTACTAGTCTTATGAATTTGTAGAGTCACTTGACCTCTCTATAACTCAGTGTATTTTTTTTCTGGACAACAGAAATGTTAATTTCTACCCTGACTTTGTCTATCTGAGAACTGAGTTTGAGGATTGGTAAGAATGAATGCTTAGTCACATTGGTTATATTCAAGTTAAGCTTTTCTGCAGTAAAGTTGAAGAGTATTGCTTCTAGCAAACAGTTGCTTGGTGGTGATTTAGTTGCTAAGTCGTCTCTGACTCTTGCGACCCCATGGACCATATAGCCTGTCAGGCTCCTCTGTCCATGGAATTCTCCAGGCAAGAAAACTGGAGTGGGTTGCCATTCCCTTCTCTTAGGTAATAGCAAATTTACAGGTCTCTAATTATACCATACAGTACTCTTGCTTGGAAAATCCCATGGACGGAGGAGCCTGGTAGGCTGCAGTCCATGGGGTCGCTAAGAGTCAGACACGACTGAGCGACTTCACTTTCACTTTTCACTTTCATGCACTGGAGAAGGAAATG
>NW_011488621.1:3106430-3157926 GCF_000754665.1 Bison bison bison
ATGCACTGGAGAAGGAAATGGCAACCCACTCCAGTGTTCTTGCCTGGAGAATCCCAGGGACGGGGGAGCCTGGTGGGCTGCCATCTATGGGGTCGCATAGAGTCAGGCACGACTGAAGTGACTTAGCATAGCATAGCATAGACATATTTGGAGAGGGGTAATACCCAGTAATATCCTGCCAAATCGTCAAAAGCTCTCAGGGCTTTCTTGCCCTGGTATATGAAACTGTAATCCAAATTTCTTTATACATTTATGTATACTATCTGTGATATAGTTTGAGGCAGTCTTTTTGCAATACATCCATATTATAAAAGCCCTGTGTTACATAATGTTTAGCTATCACAGAACAGCCACATTACCACTACTGTGTAATAATGACTAATCCATGACATGGTAGTTATGTGCCTGCAACCCAGGAGATTCTGAGCATAGCAGAGCATTCTGAGCATGGCCTAAGTCATATCTCTGAGAATTGTTGAGAGAATTGAGATAATCACATGTATGTGCCTGATCCTGAGATGCTCAGTTTGTCATGATTCTTCCTAGTGTTTACTCTAGGTTTCTAATGTTTAACGCATGCAGAATACTTGTATATTATAAAAAATATGGACTTATTTCTGTCAAATTGTTATCAGCTTCTTTCCTGTATCTAGCACTAACCTAAAGTGATAAATACCTATATATACAAATACACATATGATAATTATATACAACTGTATACTTTGGTGTGGAGGTTGTAAAAGAAAATTATATCCATGCACATCATACATTTTTTAGGGGATTTGTAAGCACCCACCCCTGATTGGGCAGTGTTGTTGGTTGGATTGTGATCCCACAAACTTTATATTTTGAAGTCCTAATCCTCAGTTCCTCAAAATTTGACCTCATAGGGACAACAGAGATTTTACAGAGGTAAGTAAATTAAAGGGAAATCATTCGAGTAGGCCCTAACCCAATTTAACTGGTGTCCTTATAAATAGGCGAAATATGGAAACAGAGACATGCATAGAGGGAAAATGATATGAAGAGCCATAGGGTGAAGCTGGCGTGTACAAACCAAGGCGAGAGGGCTGCAACGGGCTCTTCCCTCAGTCCTCTGAAGGCTCTTCCCTCGGTCCTCTGAAGGCTCTTCCCTCGGTCCTCTGAAGGCTCTTCCCTCGGTCCTCTGAAGGCTCTTCCCTCGGTCCTCTGAAGGCTCTTCCCTCGGTCCTCTGAAGGAATTAGCCCTGCTGACACCTCGGTTTTGGACTTCTAGCCTCGGGAACTATGAGACAGTACATTTCATCTGTTAAGTCATTCAGTCTGTGGAACTTTGTTACTTCAGCACTATCACACTAGTATGCAGAGAGGGTAGGAATTATCCTCACAGGGCCCCTCTCTGCTGTGGCTTTCGTGTAATTTAAGCTTTGCTCTTAGTAATATGGCAGAACAGTTAATATATGCTGTAATACATCTGAAAGGATAAATCACTTTGGAAAATTGAAGTCAGTATAGCTGGACATCCAAAAAGAAAAGAACAGTTGAATTGCTTTTTTAAGGAAATTGCATCTTTCTTTGTGTTATGCTTGTTTTTGAACATGTTTCTTGAGACAATGGAAAATGACATTATTATAATGCATGGAGCAGAGACTCTTGATTCTCACACTTGCTTTCCAATATTTATAATTTATGTAAAAGTGTGGTAGCAAAGATAGTGCTGTATAGGCCTGCCTCTTGAATTCAAAAACTTTAACTTACTCCAAAATTGCCAATTACCTGAAATGACAGCTTTAAAACCAAGAGTTTTGAAATGCTTGCAAAGCCGGAAGAAATTCAGAAATCTAAAAAGGAAACAACCAGTGGCCTATATAACTGACACTGTATTAATGGAAGCCAACAAACCTGAATTGCAGAGTCTGCTGAGAAGGGAGCAGTTCTTCCAGCAAGGAGCCTCAGGGTGTGTACTTTCTGCCAAATGGATGCAGAAACAGTAAAGAAGTGGGTGGATCAACCTCTGTTTCTGCTGAAGTTCCAGAACAATGTTTTCGAATTGGTAGGTAGTCTATTTACCATGCCAAAGTCATAGAAAACCTTGAGAATGAAATAAACTTCAAACAGTCTGCAAAAAGGAGATGTTAAAAAAATACTTACCTTTCCTAGCTTTAATAAGTGTAGACATAGTTTTATTTCTTTAATCAAACCTGTCGTGTGACTCTACTCTAAAAAATGTCGGGCAGTCTTCTTTAGAGCTAAATTTAAGTAAGTTTTATTATTTCTTAAGAGGGTTATGCAGGTCACGAAGCAACAGTTAGAACTGGACATGGAACAACAGACTGGTTCCAAATAGGAAAAGGAGTACGTCAAGGCTGTATACTGTCACCCTGCTTATTTAAATTGTACGCAGCGTACATCATGAGAAACACTGGGCTAGGGGAAGCACAAGCTGGAATCAAGATTGCCGGAAGAAATATCAATAACCTCATATATGCAGATGACACCACCCTTATGGCAGAAATTGAAGAGGAACTCAAAAGCCTCTTGATTAAAGTAAAAGAGGAGAGTGAATAAGTTGGCTTAAAGCTCAACATTCAGAAAACTAAGATCATGGCATCTGGTCCCATCACTTCATGGGAAATAGATGGGGAAACAGTGGAAACAGTGTCAGACTTTAGTTTTTGGGGCTCCAAAATCACTGCAGATGGTGACTACAGCCATGAAATTAAAAGACGCTTACTCCTTGGAAGGAAAGTTATGACCAACCTAGATCACATATTCAAAAGCAGAGACATTACTTTGCCAACAAAGGTCCGTCTAGTCAAGGCTATGGTTTTTCCTGTGGTCATGTATGGATGTGAGAGTTGGACTGTGAAGAAGGCTGAGCGCTGAAGAATTGAAGCTTTTGAACTGTGGTGTTGGAGAAGACTCTTGAGAGTCCCTTGGACTGCAAGGAGATCCAACCAGTCCATTCTGAAGGAGATCAGCCCTGGGATTTCTTTGGAAGGAATGATGCTAAAGCTGAAACTCCAGTACTTTGGCCACCTCATGCAAAGAGTTGACTCATTGGAAAAGACCCTGATGCTGGGAGGGATTGGGGGCAGGAGGAGGTAACGACAGAGGATGAGATGGCTGGGTGGCATCAGTGACTCAATGGACGTGAGTCTGAGTGAACTCCGGGAGTTGGTGATGGACAGGGAGGCCTGGCATGCTGCGATTCATGGGGTCGCAAAAGTTGGACACGACTGAGTGACTGAACTGAACTGAACTGAAGAGGTTTATAGCATGGCTTCACAGATGACTTCTCTCAAAAATTTAGAGAAGAGCCAATGCCTATCCTTCTAAAACTCTTTCAAAAAATTGCAGAGCAGGGAACACTTCCAAACTCATTCTATGAGGCCACCATCACTCTGATACCAAAACCAGGTAAAGACAACACACAAGAAATAAAATTACAGGCCACTATTGATGAACATAGATGCAAAAATCCTCAACAAAATTCTAGTAAACAGAATCCAACAACATATTAAAACCTCATACACCATGACCAAGTTGGGTTTATCCCAGGGATGCAAGGACCCTTCAATATATGTAAATCATTCAGTGTGATACACCATATTAACAGATTGAATGATAAAAACCATCTGATTATCTCAATAGATGCATAAAAAGCCTGTGACAAAATTCAGCACCCACTTATGATGAAAACTCTTCAAAAAGTGGGCATAGAAGGAACTTACCTCAGTTTAGCAAAGGCCATTATGATAAGCCCACAGCAGGCATTATTGTCAATCGTGAAAAACTGAAAGCATTCCCTCTAAGATCACGAACAAGACAAGGGTGTCCATTCTCACCACTGTTATTCAACAGTTTTGGAAGTCCTAAGTACAGCAATCAGAGAAGAAAAATAAATAAAAGGAATCCAGAATGGAAAAGAAGAAGTAAAATTTTCACTGTTTGCAGATGACATGATACTATATATAGAAAACCCTTAAGATACTATCAGAAAATGATTAGAGCTAATCAGTAAATTTAGCAAAGTTACAGGATACAAAATCAATACACAGAAATCACTTGCATTCCTGTATAATAACAATGGAAAATCAGAAAGATAAATTAAGGAATCAATCCCATTCAGCATTGCAACAAAAAGCAATAAAATATCTAGGAATAAACCTACCTAAGGAGACAAAAGAGCTGTACACAGAAAATTATAAGACACTGATGAAAAAATCAAAGATGACATAAACAAATGGAGAGATATTCCATGTTCCTGGGTTGGAAGAATAAATATTGTGAAAATGACTATCCTACCAAGTGCAATCGACATATTCAGTGTGATCCCTATCAAATTACTAATGGCATTTTTCACAGAACTAGAACAAAAAATTTCACAATTCATATGGGAACACAAAAGATCCTTAATAGCCAAAGGAGTCTTGAGAAAGAAGAATGAAGAGGTAGAAATCAACCTTCCTGACTTCAGACTATACTACAAAGCTATAGTCATCAAGGCAGTATGGTACTGACTGGCATGAAAGCAGAAATATATATCAATGGAGCAAGTTAGAGAGCACAGAGATAAACCCATGCACCTATGGGTACCTTATTTTTGACAAAGAAGGGAAGAATATACAAATGATCAAAGATAGTCTCTTAAGTAAGTGGTGCTGGGAAAACTGAACCACTATGTGTAAAAGAATGAAATTAGAATACTTCCTAACACCATACACAAAGATGAACTCAAAATGGATTAAATGTAAGACAAAATGTAAGACCAAAAACTATAAAACTCTTAGAGGAAAACATAGGGAGGACATTCTATGGTATAAATCACAGCAAGATCCTCTATGACCCACCTCCTAAAGTAATGGAAATAAAAACAAAAATAAGTGGGACCTAATTAAACTTAAAAAGTTTTGCACACCAAAGGAGACTATAAACAAGGTCAAAAGACAACTCTCAGAATGGGAGAAAATAATAGTGAATTAAGCAACTGACAAAAGATTAATTTCCAAAATATGCAAGCAACTCATACAACTCAATATCAGAAAAACAAACAGCCCAGTCAAAAAGTGGGAAAAAGACCTAAACAGATATGTCTCCAAAGAAGACATACAGATGGATAATAAGCACATGAAAAGATGGTCAGCATCGCTCATTATTTAGAGAAATGCAAATCAAAGCTACAATGAGATACCACCTCACACCAGTCAGAATGGCCATCATCAAAAAGTCTACAAACAATAAATGCTGGAGAGGTTGTGAAGAAAACGGAAGCCTCTTGCATTGTTGGTGGGAATGTAAATTGATAGAGCTACTATGGAAGACAGTATGGAGATTCCTTAAAAAACTAGGAATAAAACCACCATATGACCCAGCAATCCCACTCCTAGGCATATACCTTGAGGAAAGCAAAATTGAAAAAGACACAGGTACCCCAATATTCATTGCAGCACTATTTACAATAGCTAGAACATGGAGCAACCTAGATAACCATCAACAGATGAATCGATAAAGAAGCTGTGGTACATATACACAGTGGAACATTACTTGGCTATGAAAAGGAACACATTTGAGTCAGTTCTAATGAGGTGGATGAACCTAGAACCTATTATACAGAGTGAAGTAACTTAGGAAGAGAAAGATAAATATTGTATGCCAATGCATATATATGTAATCTAGAAAGACGGTACTGATGAATTTATTTGCAGGTCAGCAATGGAGAAACAGACATAGAGAATAGACTTATGGACATGGGTTGGGGCAGGGAGGTAGGAGAGGGTGAGATGTATGGAGAGAGTAGCATGGAAACTTACATTACCATATCTAACACAGAGAGTCAATTGTAATTTGCTGTATGAACTCAAACATGGGCTCTGTAACAACCTAGGGGTGGGATGGGGAGGGAGATGGGAGGGAGGTTCACGAGGGAGGGGACATATGTATACCTATGGCTGATTCATGTTGATATTTGGCAGAAAACAACGAAATTCTGAAAAGCAATTATCCTTCAATTAAAAAATAAATTAACTTTAAAACGATTAAAAAAAAGGTTTATAGCTTTTATGTTTCCCATGCCTACTTTTTTTCTATTAACAATGTATCTTTTTACTGCAAACAGTCCTGAGTGTTTATTTTTTATATTAATACTTTCATTTGTTTGTTTCTGATTTTGGGGGAGAGTTGCTCTTTAGCTTGAATTGACCAGAATTCAACTTTATTCCCAAACATTGAAATATTTGTTTAGTCCCTGTGTTAGCCCTGGGATACACAAAAATGTGACATAGTCCTTTGTCTTAAGGAACTCAGTCTTTAGAGATACTTAGTTACTACCTAAGTAGTCCTGACTAGGTTCCTTTCTGAATTTTTTTCAGGTGTTTATAACCTGACAGGTTTGCTCTGGGAATTATAAGATGTGTATCATGCTAGGTATAGTGCTCAGTACATAGGATACATATGTATAAATAAATAGGATAAATAACAATAAATATTGTTATTCTTCCATCTGTGGTTGATTACATGGCATATTATACATATGGGATGTATCTAATCTATAATGGAAAGTGCTTTAAGGTTCAGTTCACTTCAGTCGCTCAGTCGTGTCCAACTCTTTGCGACCCCGTGGACTGCAGCACGCCAGGCCTCCCTGTCCATCACCAACTCCCGGGGTTTACCCAAACTCATGTCCATTGAGTCGGTGATGCCATCCAACCATCTCATCCTCTGTCGTCCCCTTCTCCGCCTGCCCTCAATATTTCCCAGCATCAGGGTCTTTACAGATGAGTCAGCTCTTCGCATCAGGTGGCCCAAGTATTTCAGCTTCAGCTTCACCATCAGTCCTTCTGTAGTATTAGAGATGGATGATGATTCCTGATTTGCTTTTCCAGATATCTTTTGGCCCAGTGGTTGGTAGAGAGTCTGAATTGGAGAAGGAGTCTTAATTGAATGGCTGGGTGGAAAATACATCCTGAATAGTAAAGTAGAGAGAGAAGTATTGATTATATAGCAGTGAAAAATGAGTGGTAGAACAGGAGTTCAGGGGGTTGTAGTTTAGAAATATAGTACAGTTTTAAATTGTAGAGGTTTTTTTGCTCCCTCATAAAGCTGGACTGTTGAACATATAATAACATTTTTTTTTTCTGGGATGGTATTATGACTGTCCATGTGAAATAATATTTGAATCAAAGAGGCATATTCAATTGGTTGAAAAGTTTCAGCCCATTGTGAGTTACTACCTAACACTAGATCATAGTAAAACGATTGTTTATAGTGACGCCCTTACTTAACGCGTAGGGGAATGATTAAATCGGGATCAGTACGTTCTGCTTAGTAAAACTAGGACATTTATACAATGTTGAAGGCTTATTTCAATAAAAGTGTTAAGTATTCTCAGCATTTTCCTATGACAGGCTGGACTGAGAATTTTTTTGAGTATGAGGTGTTTCTTGAAATGCATTCATTTTCTGAGATCACTAATGTAAAAATTTGCCATTAAGTATATTGGAAGCATATATGACTTAAAACAATAATGCCCTTCAAATGGGTATAATTTACTTGTAAGGCATTTATATATTGAAGTCTGGTTGCCAGGGGTTAAACTACATGTTAACTGAGGAACATGACAGAATTCGTTAATGAAACATGAGGATTTTTATATTTTATATATGCTTTTATATGCTTTATATATGCTTTTTCCTAATTTTTAATCTATATTACAGTTCCTAAATCTCATCTGTCATTGGTTGAAACATTAATTTTTATTTTCACTAATAGTTTGGTCTTATTTAATCAATTTTCCTTCTTGGTAGTAGAAGAGATAATTCTTTTGGATATTATGTTTAAATGGATGTAGTCATTTATGATATTAGACAATGGAGAGATAATATGCTGAATGCTCTGTTGGAATTATATACAGTAGAAAAATTTTAGCAATTATTTTAGCAACCTATTCAGAGACTTTGAATAAATAACTATTCAGAGACTTTGAATAAATAATAAATAAGAGAAAATACAAGTCTTTTGGTTTAAAAGCAAGAGGAATTGATGATGTCTTAAGAAAGTCAAGGAAAATAGGTCTTTTATCTTCACTATGCTTTCATTTGTTATTTTATTTTGCAAAAACAAACATAGACTCATTAACTGCTAGTGTTTTGTGAAATATTTGATATTACCATGCTGATAAAAATTTTACTTTTTTTTTTGAAAAGCAGTAGGACAGTATATAGAAATGCAGAACAAATGTGAAAAATGAAACATAACTTTTATTACTTCCAGTATTCTTAATGGTCTGTTTTTTTTTCCAATGATATATTTGTGAGCCTGTTTTTCCTATTCCCTAGTATACACTTTTTCCATATGTAGCTTTTCACTTCACTTAGTCAACTAAGTTAAACTAATACTTTCTACCTTTTGTAGCAACAAGTAAAGTTTTTCTTGGGTGCAGAACACGGAGCCAATGATGTAGTTACTTATTTTTCTATGACTTGTTCACATCAGTTTACCAGGATGACTGAACTCTTAAGGAATCCAGCTTCGAGTCAGACTGTTTCTGGTCTGGCTGACAAATGATGGGGAAGGTGGGATGCTCCTTAGTGCCTAGAGCTGAGGGGTAGGATCAACATGGAACATGGGCGTTTGTACTTCTTCCTAAAATAACTTTCTAATAATTAGTATTTTTTCCTGTATGCTTTGTATTTAATGCAGTCAGTGTTAGATTGTTAACATGACTGTAATCCTAATTGTTAGGAATTTACTTCTGTTATAAATAAGGATAGGGTGGATCGCTCTGTACAGTTCAGTTTTTCTGCAAATTTTAATTGTCAAGGATTTTGAGGATAAATTATGCAAAAATCTATTACTATTTTAGATTGTGGTAGATTTTACTATCAGTAGAGGTGTAGCAATATAGAATTAGGGATATAAAAATATAAAATGCCTTAGATCAGATCAGATCAGTCGCTCAGTCATGTCCGACTCTTTGCGACCCCATGAATCGCAGCACGTCAGGCCTCCCTGTCCATCACCAACTCCCAGAGTTCACTCAGACTCATTGTCCATCAAGTCAGTGATGCCATCCAGCCATCTCATCCTCTGTCATCCCCTTCTCCTCCTGCCCCCAATCCCTCCCAGCATCAGAGTCTTTTCCAATGAGTGAACTCTTCGCATGAGGTGGCCAAAGTACTGGAGTTTCAGCTTTAGCATCTTTCCTTCCAAAGAAATCCCAGGGCTGATCTCCAAGTTGTATACAAACTTCATCCTTTCCAGTATATGGACCTTATCATTTTCATTTTTGTTTTTCTAACAGAATACTTCCATGAATATTTGACCTAATATACTCTATTCTATTTGAGATATTTCTGATGAGAACTCATCCAGTTTCCTAGCTTAACCAATTTTCTTTCCCCTAAAGCTATAATTTTGGCATGACATAAAGTATCCAGATGGTTATAATAGAGATGTTATAATGTAGATAGTATCTGTCTCTGGCTCCCTAAGGATCCTGCTTCTGGACTAAGACAGACATGAGTTGAAACAATTCAGCTACTAGACAAGGCACTTATCTCTTAGGGTGGCAGTCTTCATTTTCTTATCTACAACATAGAGATGATGATTGGTGAAAGGAAGAAAGAAAGGGAGGAAGGAAGGAAGCTTGCTCCCACAGGCAGTCACCACATGAAGTCCCTTGAAATTTTATGGTGATTCTAAAATTCTCATGTTGTTCTAAATGGGAGATGAAATCTCTGAATCATGACTATGCAATTTATATGTTACATGTAACTCAAATATTTTTATTTCAAATTATTTTCTATAAGTTATAGTTCTTTATTTTTCACTTTTTTCCCCTGTAGTATTACAACTTCTATACATGCCTCCCCTCTATATAAATAAGTGGCAAATTTCTAAGCTCTTGAGATAGGAGAACAATGGGAACATGATTCACTTTGACCAGGTCAGAAATAAAAATGTATTTGGAGTTATAAGCCTTTACTCTTTTCTCTTATTGTAAACAGTTATTGAACACTTACTGTGTACCGGGTCATATGGAAATCACAGGGTATGGTTTTTCTCAAAAGGCATACTTTTCACGATAAGGGTTTATTTAGTCTTGTTTCTTTAGTGATGCCCTTTGTTTTAGGACAAACGTCTACTAAGGTAGGGGAGATTTAGAACAAGAGAATGAAGGTTTAAGCAAAGAGTAATCTTTCAAGTCAGGGAAAGACCTGGTGCATTGTTAGACAAGAATTAGTATGCCTTATAGCTGACTCACTGGAAACTCATTTTGGTAAGCTAGTCATAGTTTTTGAAGTTGAAAGTCTATTTTAGCTACTGATCTTAAGTATAGGTTTCTGACTGCAGAACTAGGGGCATTTTAATCATCACTCATAAAGGCAGGCAAGAAAGGAAATTATATACTAGCCTAGTTAGGCTTCAGTAGTACGGGAACTGAGAACTTCCCAGATGTACAAACTGAATTTAGAAAAGGCAAAGGAACCAGAGATAAATTGCTGACATATGCTGCTTCATAGAAAAAGCAAGAAATTAAAAAAAAAAAATCTACTTCTGCTTCATTAACTATGATAAGGCCTTTGACTGTGTGGATCACAACAAACTGGAAAATTCTTAAAGAGATGGAAATACCAGACTGCCTTACCTACCTCCTGAGAAACCTGTATGCAAGACAAGAAGAAACAATTAGAACCGGCCATGGAACAACAGACTAGTTCAAAATTGGGAAAGGATATTGTCAAGGCTGTATATTGTCATCCTGCTTTTTTAACTTATGTGCAGAGTGCATCATGCCAAATGTCAGTCTAGATGTATCCAAGCTGAAATCAAGATTGCTTGGAGAACTATCAGTGACCTCAGATATGTAGATGATACCAGTTTAATGGCAGAAAGTGAAGAGAAACTAAAGATACTCTTGATGAAGGTGAAAGAGGAGAGTAAAAAAGCTGGCTTAAAGCTCAACATTCAAAAAACTAAGATCATGGCATCTGGTCCTATCACTTCATGGGAAATAGATGCGGAAAATGTGGAAACAGTGTCAGATTTCATTTTCCTGGGCTCAAAAATCACTGTGGACAGTGACTGCAGCCATGAAATTAAAAGATGCTTGCTCTGCTCCTTGGAATAACAGCTATGTCAAACCTATCATCCATATCATCAAAACTATGGTTTTTCCAGTAGTCATGTATAGATGTGAGAGTTGGACCATAACATAAGGCTGAGTGTCAAAGAACTGACACTTTGGAACTGTAGTGTTGGAGAAGACTCCTGAGAGGCCCTTGGACAGCAAGGAGATTGAACCAGTCAATCCGAAAGGAAATCAACCCTGAATATTCATTGGAAGGACTGAGGCTGAAGCTGAAGCTCCAATATTTTGGCTACCTGATGTGAAGAGCTGACTCACTAGAAAAACCCTGATGTTGGGAAAAATTGAGGGCAAGAGGAGAAGGGGGCAACAGAGGATGAGATGTTTAGATGGCATCACTGACTCAATGGACATGAGTTTGAGCAAACTCAAGGAGATAGTGATGGACAAAGAAGCTTGGCATGCTGCAGTTCATGCAGAATCGAACATGACTTAGCAACTGAACAATGACAACAAGCAGAGGCGTTTATGCAGGCAGCTTGGACAGCAGTGGGGAAGAAGATTTGAAGTGTGATTGTGTGTGTGTGTGTGTGTGTGTGTGTGTGTGAGATTGTGTGTGTGTGATTATGTGTGTGAGATTGTGTATGTGTGTGGTTGTGTGTGTGATTGTGTGTGTGACTGTGTTTGTGACTGTGTGATTGTGTGTGTGAGATTGGGTGTGTGATTGGGTGCATGACTGTGTGTGTGTGACTGTGTGGTTGTGTGTGTGAGACTGTGTATGATTGTGTTTGTGACTGTGTGAGATTGTGATTGTGTGATTGTGGTTGTGTGTGGTTGTGTGATTGTGATTGTGTGTGTGATTGTGTGTGATTGTGTGTGTGTGACTGTGTGGTTGTGTGTGGTTGTGTGTGTGTGATAGAGAGATAGGGTGATTACGGAAAGGTAGAGTGAGAAAGGAGAAGGGAAGAAAGCAAGATGACGACAAAGGGACACATTTGTGCTTACGTCAGTGGCTGGTATTTTGTCTCAGAGAAAGCCGTCAGAATTGGCCCTAAAAGAAACTTTGCCTGTTTCTTTTCTGCGTGTAAGCTGCTGTTTAGTTGCTCAGTCCAAGCCAGGAAACCAAGCACACAGATGTGTGAACAGGGGCGAGGAGAGCGGCGGGAGGTCCGCAGGGCGGCCTGACCTGTGCTGGTGGAAGCTGGTCCTGCTTTCAGGAGCGGTGACTTCTGGCTGGTGTGGGAGGAGCCGGTCAGGGCTCCAGAGCCCTCGAATACTGAAGGGCTTCAAGAACCAACAAATGCAGCTCAGGGAGGTTTTCGATAGTAGTGGGTATTCCACTTTTTATATTTAATTATATCTTATCTAATATGTTATATTTTACTAAATTTAAACTAATGTTTTCCTTTAATTGACATGTGGTCATTTTCATTTATATGGCAGAAAGTACATGTTCAAAATGTGGTTGCTTCCAAAGTCTATCACGTTACTATTGGTGTCTAGGACGTTTTCCTACAAGTAGATCAGATCAGATCAGATCAGTCGCTCAGTCATGTCTGACTCTTTGTGACCCCATGAATCGCAGCACGCCAGGCCTCCCTGTCCATCACCAACTCCCGGAATTCACTCAGACTCACGTCCATCGAGTCAGTGATGCCATCTAGCCATCTCATCCTCTGTCATCCCCTTCTTCTCCTGCCCCCAATCCATCCCAGCATCAGAGTCTTTTCCAATGAGTCAACTCTTCTCATGAGGTGGCCAAAGTACTGGAGTTTCAGCTTTAGCATCATTCCTTCCAAAGAAATCCCAGGGCTGATCTCCTTCAGAATGGACTGGTTGGATCTCCTTGCAGTCCAAGGCACTCTCAAGAGTCTTCTCCAACACCACAGTTCAAAAGCATCAATTCTTTGCTCAGCGTTCTTCACAGTTCAACTCTCACAGCCATACATGACCACGGGAAAAACCATAGCCTTGACTAGACGGACCTTTGTTGGAAAAGTAATGTCTCTGCTTTTCAATATGCTATCTAGGTTGGTCATAACTTTCCTTCCAAGGAGTAAGTGTCTTTTAATTTCGTGGCTGCAGTCACCATCTGCAGTGATTTTGGAGCCCAGAAAAATAAAGTCTGACACTATTTCCACTGTTTCCCCATCTATTTCCCATGAAGTGATGGGACCAGATGCCATGATCTTCATTTTCTGAATGTTGAGCTCTAAGCCAACTTTTTCACTCTCCACTTTCACTTTCATCAAGAGGCTTTTTAGTTCCTCTTCACTTTCTGCCATAAGGGTGGTGTCATCTGCGTATCTGAGGTTATTGATATTTCTCTCAGCAATCTTGATTCCAGCTTGTGCTTCTTCCAGTCCAGCGTTTCTCATGATGTACTCTGCATATAAGTTAAATAAACAGGGTGACAATATACAGCCTTGACGTACTCCTTTTCCTGTTTGGAACCAGTCTGTTGTTCGATATTCAGTTCTAATTGTTGCTTCCTGACCTGCATATAGGTTTCTCAAGAGGCAGGTCAGGTGGTCTGGTATTCCCATCTCTTTCAGAATTTTCCACAGTTTATTGTGATCCACACAGTCAAAGGCTTTGGCATAGTCAATAGAGCTGAAATAGATGTTTTTCTGGAACTCTCTTGCTTTTTCCATGATCCAGCGGATGTTGGCAATTTGATTTCTGGTTCCTCTGCCTTGTCTAAAACCAGCTTGAACATCTGGAAGTTCACGGTTCATGTATTGCTGCAGCCTGGCTTAGAGAATTTTGAGCATTACTTTACTAACATGTGAGATGAGTGCAATTGTGCAGTAGTTTGAGCATTCTTTGGCATTACCTTTCTTTGGGATTGGAATGAAAACTGACCTTTTCCAGTCCAGTATTTTAAAAGAAGATTGAGCCTAAGTAATTAATCACAAAAAGTCTGACTGTTAAGGAGGAAAACAAATTATGCTTCAAGGCTTTTTCATCTTTTAAGCTTTTTTGTTTTTGTTATTCTACACAAAAATGTTTATTGAATAAAAGAAGATTTTGGTAAAATAGCATTTGTCTTATGATCAGAAGACCTAGGTTCCTATCTTAGGATTTTTAGCTATATAACATTGGACTCAGGAGCTTTTTGAGCTAGAGTAGTTGACATCTAGTCTTTTCAGCTCTACAATACTAGTTCTATTAGAGTAACCATAAACAAATCTTTGGAGAATATTAAATTGATGTTAAATATCATTGGCAGAAATTTTTGTACAGGATGTTTCTGAAAATAAAACAGAGATTGTGGGCCAAATGGAAGAAACTGTCCCAGTTTCTGCAACCTAGAACTCTTTAACCCATTCAGTGAATGGATGGGCTCTTCCAGGGACTTTTTGCTGTCTAAAAATTACTCTGAATCACTGAATCATAGAGTTGACTCCAGAAGCTTTTGGCGAACGTTGAAGGACACAGCATGAGTTGAGACTAATGTTCACCAACAGTAAACCTCCGTGTTTCTTTGTTATTATAGGAACCTCAGGGAAGCAGCAGTGTTGAAGCAGAGGAAAACCTTAATTTGGTCAGAAAAGCGGGAAGATGCTGTTTCATTAGGCATGCTATTCTCATTGTTCTTCTTGCCTTCATTCACGAAAATAGTATTGTTTGAAGGGAAATGTGCAGTAGCATCTCTGTCTATTTAGGGGCAGGTTTGACGTCAGAAAGGACAGGATACTGATTTGAAATTTGTTAAACAACATGAAAGCTCTGTTTATGGATTGATTTCAACAATAATGGTGGAATCACAATGAATGATAGTTAAATATAGCTGTCCTGAAGGATTATCAACTTTATTTCAAAGGTCCTTTTTGTAATTTTTAACTTTAGACTTACCTATTTTCAGTAACTCTAGCTGTGTGCAATCTTTTAACAGCCTATCATTATTGAAGGACAGAAAAAAATCTTAGAATGAGGTTCGTATCACTATTTCCTTTAAGTTTTATTTTGTTCTTGAGTCCCATAGGCCATTTTAAAGTTGTTAAAAGGGATAACGCAAGTTGAAACAAAATTAAACTGCAGTCCTTTTATGTTCTCACTTCTCTGGTCTTAACAGTCTAGTTTTAGTTTCTGTCCCAAAAGGGGTCAACAATTCAGCAAACATGGAAGTTCTGCTACTTGACAAAGCTCAATTATGCCCGGGGGGTAAATATGTTTAAGCCGTGTGCTTCAGTTCAGTTCACTTCAGTTCAGTCATTCAGTCATGTCTGACTCTTTGCGACCCCATGAACTGCAGCACGCCAGGCCTCCATGTCCATCACCAACTCCCGGAGCTTACTCCAACTCATCTCCAATAAGTTGGTGATGCCATCCAACCATCTCATCCTCTGTCGTCACCTTCTCCTCCTGCCTTTAATCTTTCCCAGCATCAGGGTCTTTTCCAATGTCAGTTCTTCACATCAGGTGGCCAAAGTATTGGAGTTTTAGCTTCAGCATCAGTCCTTCCAATGAATATTCAGAACTGATCTACTTTAGGATGGACTGGTTGGATCTCCTTGGAGTTCAAGGGACTCTGAAGAGTCTTCTCCAACACCACAGTTCAAAAGCGTCAATTTTTTGGAGCTCAGCTTTCTTTATCGTCCAACTCTTACATCCATACATGACTACTGGATAAAAACATAGCTTTGACTAGATGGACCTTTTTTGGCAAAGTAATGTCTCTGCTTTTTAATAAGCTGTCTAGGTTGGTCATAACTTTTCTTCCAAGGAGCAAGCGTCTTTTTAAATTTCATGGATGCACTCACCATCTGCAGTGATTTTGGAGCCCCCGAAAAATAAAGTCTGTCACAATTCAGCAAACATGGGAGTTCTGGTACTTGACAAAGCTCAATTATGCCCTGGGGATAAGTATGCTTAAGCCATGTGCTTACCTGGGGGAATATTTGAGTACCCTTGGAATTTTCCACAAAACAAGATTATTTTAAAATGATGGGGTAAGTGAAAAATGTTCTTTGTTTGACCAGACTTTAGTCAGGCTCCTGAATCTTCTCCTGGGCCCATCTGTCTCTTCCTTGTACAGTCTAGTTTTATCATGAACTTGCTAAGTCAGTTTAATCAGAACTCCACCTCCTGCCACCATATCTGCTCAGGTTCCTCATCTGTCACCATCTTTCAAGTGATGGCTGATGCCCTTGGCTTGTCTTCAGTAAGAATCCTGTTAGGTTGGTTTAGCCAAAACCTCCCCTGACTACCCTTCAGGGTTCATCTTGGTATTTTCCATCCGTGGACTCCCTCTCTGCTTCTTGGCTCTTGGCACTTGCCCATGGTATATTTGGAACTGAGCTCAGTTCTATACTAAGGTCTCTTACCCCTTATTTCCATAGTCTCGAATAAAATTTGTTTTTCACTGTTTTAACTAGTGTCCAGCTCTGTTTTTTCCTTTGACAGTTTTGGTGCTTCAGCTTAGGTAGGATCAGACTCATCATTGGAACCCCAGACCACTCACCCAGGACCCTAAGTACACACCTTTGAAACCTTTGTTTTCACTGCTGACTGACTGGAGATCTGTTGGTGAGACTGACTCCTAAACCTTTGCTCCAGACAAACATATGTTGGAGCTGGTAGGGACAGATTTTGGTTTTTAAGATTCCAAGTATACACTAAAAGCTGACTCAGAATCCCAGATAAGCAGAGGCTGAGATGGATTCTTAGACTACTCCATTTCTAAGGGGCTAATCTCTGGAAGGAACAGAAGCTGTGTTAGAGTTACTGTTTTACTCTGATGCTTTTGCAGAAGTGTTTTACCTAATAAGAGATTCTTGCAAAGGACTCTGACGAGTACAGATTTCTAATAATGTTACCAAAGTGAGTAAAAATCTCCAGAACTCTAATGGAAAAACTGGATTAATAAAACTGCCATCTCAAGATAAAGCAAGCCAGATATTAAATGTGCATGGAGCTAAACAAGCTGATGAAGTTAATTGTAATTTTGTGGCTCTTTATTTGAAACATTGCTGATTCTTTAATTTTTTCCAGGTTTAAGACATTTTTTAAAAAATTCTCTTCTCTTAAGCTATAATTTAGAGCAATTTAGTAAATGTATCTTTGTAAACTGAAGTTAAACAGCTTATCTTTTTCTCCCTATATGATCCTTCCAGAGTTTAGAAACTTGTAATAAGTATTCTTATTTTCATGGAAATATATTTTTAGTGTAAATTTAATATGAATCTGTTCTCTTTGTAACACCTCACCATTGGAAAATTGCTTATTTTGCCAAGACTTTGACTAGAATATCATATTTGAGAAAGCTGTACATATAATTAAAGGTGACAAACATCTTTAAGGAACTGTGATTGATTTTATAGAGTCAATAACGTCTTCCTTCAAAAAATGATCTGGTGTTTTCCTGTTAGTAAAGTTAGTAAGGAAGGTCACTTGTTTTAGGACCAGGAATTTCAGGATAGTTTGGGGATCTGGAGAAGGAAAGAATTCCCTCAAACATATAGGTATTGCAGGTGAACTCTGAAGGTGAGCTCTTGGCATGTCTTCCTACACTCAAGAAGCTTTTAAAGGTCTAATCTGAGATTGCTTATGGGAACTTCCAGTAGAACAAATTCTGAAGACCTATGTTGTCAATCTCTATTCTTGCTGCATTTGTGTAAATAATCAGCCCAAGCTTAATGAAAATAGACTTATTTTGCAACACGGTAACCTTACTTTGACCATCTTTAGTAGAAATGTTCAGTCGCCAAGTTGTGTCCAACTTTTGGCGACCCCACGAACTGCAGCACGCCAGGCTTCCCTGTCCATCACCATCTCCCTGAGTTTGCTCAAACTCATGTCCATTGAGTCAGTGATGCCACCCAACCATCTCATCCTCTGTTGTCCTTTTCTCTTGCCTTCAGTCTGTCCCAGCATCAGAATCTTTTCCAATGAGTCAGCCCTTGGCATCAGGTGGTCAAGTATTGGAGCTTCAGCTTTAGCATCAGTCCTTGAATGAATTTTCAGGGTTGATTTCCTTTGATCTTGGTGTCCAAGGGATTCTCAAGAGTCTTTTCCACCACCACAGTTCAGAAACATTAGTTCTTCAGTGCTCAGCCTTCTTTATGGTCCAACATTCATATCCATACATGGCTACTGGAAAAACCATAGCTTTGACTATATGGACTTTGTCAATATAAACAGATAGAAATAATGGTGATTATAGAAAGAAAAATTGTTTCAGTAGAAAACTATAAGACACTCTAAAGGATGTTAAATTCTAGTCCTGTTCATTGTCTTTAAGGCTTTGTTATTTATCCCATAAACTGGACTTGAATATGAATTTTTCTAGTTTCCTTTAATATCTGCCTGCAACTATCCAAATTAGTATTTCCAATTTTTCTCCTTTCTTACTTGGAATGATTGGGAACTAAAATTTTCTTTTTCCAAGGCCCTGCAGTCTGAAGCTGGATGGCTTCATATAAACTTTAAAGAAATCCACATAACAGGTCATGTGTGGGCAAGCTTCATGCCCATAGGTGTGTGAGCTCAGAAGGTTCCCTGGAGTTCCCCATGCCAACACCAGAGACAGTCAAATGCAGACCAGGAATTCCACTGGGTTACCAGTGCTGCCCTCACTGCACCATCTAATGATGCTTCAGGTTTGCCATCTAGAAATCTCCCTAACTGGCAGCCCACTGAATTCAGAAACTGGATTTCTAAGCGCTAGCCTTTGCTTTTCCTTTATTTTCATAGAAACTCCCCTCATTAAATGCCTGACTGCTAGCATCACCTGGCAAAGACTCTCTACTACCAATTCCCAACAGATGATTCAACTGGTCCTTAATGAATGAAAGGCAACCTGATGAGAAAAGGACTTTTGTCGTTCAAAGGAAAGAAGTCTGTTCCTTCTTTCCTTGGACAAGAAGTGGGACTGACAAATTCTGTGTTTAGTCAAACTCTAAGTAGGCTCTTGAACCTTCTCCCAGACCTGTGCACTTTCTTATAAAATAAGTTTTTAGCAAGAACCCTGCTTGGTCAGTTTAACCAGAACACCCCTCCCCTCCAAATATATGATCACCTTCAATATCTGATCAGGCTCTTCATCCCTGTCCCTCCAAGCAATGCCTGATCACACTGGCCTGTCTTCAGCAAGAATTGTATTAGGTCTGTTTAACCTAGAACTCTAACCCCTGATGCTTACTCTTAGTAATTTTTCATTTACTAAATAATCCCCAGTCCCAGCCCCACTCCTTGGCTGTAAATTCCTGCTTATTTGGGCTGCATTTGGGATTCTCCTGATCGAGCGTAATAGTCCTAAAAAACAATTGTTTCGCTGCTTTAACTACTATCCAGGTCTAGTTCTTCTTTGACATAAGTGGGGAGGTAAAGGTAGCCCTGGGAATTCAGAACTCAGAGACCCAGGAACCATGCTCTTCTAGGTCACTGCCTGGATTGATATTGAAGTGTGTTCTCTACTTCCCATCTTCCCAGGCTCTGGTAGCCCTCAGAAGTTTTCCTTTGCATCAAGTCCTTTTCACACGGGTGCCTTGGGCCCTGCTCCTGTGCTCTTCCCCCAGATCTCTATCCCAGGGTCTCCAGAAACTGCTTCTTCAGATGTTGATCACATGTCCATAGAGCGGTTGCTATATTGGATGGCCATGGGCAACAGGGACCGTGACTAATCCAGCTCACTCTTGGGAAGGACTCGTGAGGGCCAAGATTGATGCCTGGCATTGGGGAGCTTTAATAGTACCAACAAGAGCATGTTTTAGCTTCTGATGCTGTGTGGTGGTGCTGGTTTAGTGACCAATAGTTAGAACTATGACTGTGTGTTGGATTCAGGGAAAATTTATTTAATTCTAAATGTCTTGGGACTTCTCTTCTTAGAGTGGGAAGGAGGTCAGAATCCTACCTGAGACAGTTTTATTTAAAAGGAAAAAACAAAGCATTAGGTTACATGACCACATATGTAAAGTATTTAACATTAAAGATTGTTATGGAAAATCCATTTGACCATTTAATTTTAGATTTTGGAAAGAATATTAGCCCATTTATTTTACTGAAAACTTTGGTTCTTATTAGTTATAAGCTAATAAGACATTAGACAAAATTTTATAATAGAATTAATAAAATTGTCCTTACAAATACAAACGTAGTAAACTTGTTAGGTCCTTTCTTTGATGAAGAAAGTGATAGAAACATTTTGTCTTTATTTTTAAGTATTTGGAACATTATTTATTATAATCTTCACTTGGAATAAATGGGTTAAAAATTCTGTCCAGAAAATTCACAAGCTGAAAACGGAGATGAGCTGTTTGAAGAAGATCAGGAACACCAGGTGCAGACATTACAAAGATAAGCTGGGATAACCTTGAGGTTCAGCCAAGGGGAGAGATAGGAATGACCTCTGAATAAGTGAAAAGATAGAGTAAGAGAAAATGAAACTAGCATTTGCAGAAAAGTTCCTTAAAGCCATGACTACAGAAATGGAGATCTAAACGATTGGACTTCACCATTTTCAAAAAAGGACTGCCCATGCTGTATATTTTACTGGTGAATAAATTAGACTTTTACTCAACAATTCATTAGTGTGTATGAGTGTGGGAATTTCCTGTGTTTGATGCATATACATAAAATTGTCTAAAGTAGCCCTTTGCTTTCTACTCATTTTGGGCAAATAAGGATCTATCATTTTTAATTAAATGGTCAAATCTTTATTTACAATGAATGCTGTTCAAGAGGTAACTCTGTTATATTAGAGGAAAGCTTTGCTTTTAGTTTTAAAATCTTTTTTTTTTTTTGGTTCAAAATCAACCTCTACTAGTGATCCAGACAGATCATTGGATCTCAGAGAAGCTGTTTTCTAACTGTAACTTAGGATGTGTGTGTGTGTGTGAATTCTTTCTTGGTTTTTTTCTTATTTTATTTTAGAGTAAATTTAGATTTACAGAAAAGTTGTGATGATAATACAGATAGTTCCTATATTCTTCAGAAAAAAATTTGCTCTACTATTAACATCTTACATATGTATAGTGTGTTTGACACAATTAATTGTCCAAGATCTATAATCTGTTATTAGCTAAAGTCCACACTTTATTTGAATTTATTTAGCTTATCTGTTGTCCAGCTTTTGTTCCAAGATCCCATTCAGGACACCACATTCCATTTAGTTGTTCTGCTCATCTCTGCTGTGATGGCATTTTCTTAGATTTCCCTTGCTCTTGATAACTTTGACAATTTTGAAAATTATCAGTCAGATTTTTTTGTCGAATGACCCTTAATTGATATTTGTCCAGTGTTTTTTTTTTTTTTTTTCATGTGGATAGATTAGTGTTACAGGTTTTCAGAGGAAGACTACAGTGGAAAAATACCGTGTTCATCACATAATATCAAGATTATATACTAACACTGTTGCTAATTTTGATCATTTGGGTGAAGTTTTGTACTATGAGATTAGTCTTTTCTCCCCCTTTTCATACTGTACTCTTTGGAAAGAAATCACCATACATAGCCCACATATCAGAAGGTTGGAGTTATGCTTTACTTTCAAGAAAATAACTATTTTATGATAGAGATTGTTACAACTAAATGCATATAAACAAAACTGTGTATAAAAGGCTTGGGAAATATGCTGTATTATTTAAATAAATATTATTAGTGATGGTCATCATAGTAAGACTGTCAAAAACATGCAAGATATGCTGTCAAACAGCATCTCTGCAAGTAACTTACAACTCAGTTATAAAGCTGAGGGAATAGATGAAAAGCAAGAAAATAATATTTTGATTAAGGAAACAATAGTCTTTCTAAATAAATTCATTTCCACTGTTTACCAAATGTTGACAACTAGTTCACAGAGATGTGCTCATTTATTTTTCAAATTTACTGCCTAGTTGGCATATGCTTTTTTCAAATCTGGTTTGTGCCAGATAAATCATTGTCCAATTTGCATTATCCTTTTACATACCAAGGTTTTATAGACTCTTCCTTTACAGTCAATTTTTCAGTGTAAAATTGAGTGATACAAAAATATGGAAAAGTGCAACGCTATTATTATTTTATTTTATATGTGTCCATTGGATCTGAAAAACAGAACAGGGAGTAAAAGCAACTCTTCACAGGTACCTCAGTGGTAAAGAATCTGCCTGCCAAGGCAGGAGATGCAGGAGACGTGGGTTCCATCCCTGGGTTGGTAACGTCCTCTGGAGGAGGAAATGGCAACCTACTCCAGTATTCTAAAAATCCCATGGACAGAAGATCCTGGCAAGCCCCAGTCCACTAGGTTGCAAAGAGTTGAATTTGACTGAGCATGCACACACATGTGGTAAGAATAAGTGACTGCAGCCACCCAGAAGTGTGTGGAGATATATATATATATATATCCTGAAACTTCAGTATTAAGGGAATATCCATGAAGAAAATTGCTTCTCAGTGTATAAGCATACTCAGTGTTCATGTAACAAAAACTACAATAGTTTTATAAGAAAACAGTCACCTTTGTAATTCATTTTGCCAGAAAAGTTCTGGTAATATCTTTAAGGGTAAAAAACACAATGAATGGAAAACACAAAAATAAAAGTCAAAACTTTAAATTGTCATTACCTAGAAATGAAAGTTGGTTGAACCAGACACAATACATTTATAGATATTTATGTGAAATGTTGAAAATAAAGTCTGTGGTTTTTAGTCATTTTTACATAGAAATAGTATTAAACTGACAATGAAAATCAATGGTACATATTATTTTGCAAATATTTAAGTTTGGAGAGTTCCTGCAACTAATTAGATCCTAGCATTCGCAATGATTGGTTTGGAATTTTGAGACCAATGGAGAATTCCTTAAAATCCAGAATAAGGTTATTATTCAAGCCCTTTGTGGTCCTTCAACTTGAGAGGAACCAGGAGCTAGTGGAACACTGATTTGGATTTGAATCCCAGCTGATTTATTTATTAGCTGTGTGATTTTCAAACAACTCATTAAGCTGTCCTGTACCTGTTTTATAAGTTTAGAGTTACAAAGAGGATGTTTGTGAAGAGACCAGTACACAGTAGGTGTTTGATGAAGATAAGTGATTATTGGGAGTTACATTTGCTACTGACCTCTAGTAAGAGCACTGCTTCATATATCTTCATTTGAAATTAAAAAAATAATAATGCTTTCCTTCTATTTTGAGAAAGTGTGTATTAAAATTATCTGGGTTTCTCAGGCTAGAAGAACATATATCACTCTTAGAAATTAATGTTGCAATTAAGTAAGCTTTGACTGGGCTAAAGTATTAATGCTGGATATTCTGAGAATTTTAAGTTCATTTAATTATTTAATTTTTATTGTGCACTTAACATGTTTTGGGTGTATAATTAAAATTCTGGAAAACAATGTGAAATAAGGTTTAAATTCCTAAAATTCGGCTAAATTTTGTTAAGTATCAGCTGTTTTTTGTTAAGAGGCAGGAAAATACTTGTTTCTAAAATTTTGTTCGTAAAAATGCTGTTCAACTTCACTTTTACCTAGATCTTGATATTAGATTTTGAAACTTTATTTTTTCCTTCTTAATGTTTGAGAGAGCAGTGGTTTGTTTTTACAAAGCTGAGAAAATAGTTCAAAGGGGAAATAAAGTAAGATGCATTTGCTACTGAAAAGCTGAAAGTGTTGCCAATAATGAAAATCTTTCTGTTTAGTTGTAGTGATTGAGAAAACAGTTGGAGAGCTGTAATTGTCCGTTAAGATAATGAGCACCATGAGCTAGAAACAGCGTGTGTGGAAGAGGGGTAATACCCAGCACCATGGAAAAATCTGCAGCTTTCAGAGGGTCATAAAAACTAGAGGAGGATAAAACTATACCAAAGAACTACAGACACTGAAGGCTGACTTAGTAGATTTCAGGGACTTCTTACTGACAATCTTGTACATACTTATCATGAATTTTAAGAGAAAAATATTTTTGTTATTTATCAACTGGCCTTTTGCATATTTTATATTAAATTAGTTATCATTGATAATTTGCTCATTACTTTACAAAACAATCTGATTTGCTAGTTGAGCTCCATTTATGATTGGCCAAGGAAAAATAAGTTGATCCCAAGAAAAAATAAAATTGTTCTTATTTGATTAAGTGGTTTCAAAATGAAATTAGTAATATCACGTTTAAATTGTTATGACTTTTTAGTTAAGAGTATGAAAAACTTGGAAAAACTATTAACTATAAAACTATTAACATTTCAAAAGAAAAATTATTGTGTCTTCTATGTTCTGTCATTGTATCAGATACTTGGAATTAAAAATTAAGAAATACATGATACTTATGCCCAATCTATTAAGCAAACAGATTGTAATCTTGGGCAATACATTTGATATAGCTGAGCTTTATATAGAGTTTTGCAAAGTTCCCAGTTAGGGAACTAAGTATTAATCATTTCTAAAGTTGGATCATGAAAATACAATAGAAATTTGTAAGGCAGAAATGGCGCATTTGAGACATTGACCATGTCTGTTTAGCCAAGATATTAAGAGAGGAAATAATTTAGGGATGGGATAGGTGTTCTATGCAGCTAGAGCATGTTTTAAAAGGAGGGGAAATAGTAGAAGCAGCTGATAGATGTATGTTTGCTTATACAACTGGACTATTAATGTGTGCAATTGGTGCCAAAATAAAAGAAGTGAAATATTTTGGGAACTTTATACCTAGTTTTTGTCCTTTTATATAGTTCATGAGGTTCTCATGGCAAGTATACTGGGGTGGTTTGCCATTCTCTCCTCCAGTGAGTCACGTTTCATCAGAACTCTCTGTTATGACCCATCCGTCTTGGGTGGCCCTACGTGGCTTGACTCAGCTTCATTGATTTATGCAACCTCTTTGACATGACAAGGCAGTGATCGGTGAAGGAGATATAAGTTAGAACCCTGTGTGGAACAACTGATTGGTTCAAGACTGAGAAAGGAGTACCACAGGGCTGCCTGCTGTCACCTGTTTGTTTAACCTATATGCGGACCACATCATGAGAAATGCTGGATGAGCTAAAAGCTGGAATCAAGATAGGTGGGAGAAACATCAACAACCTCAGATACGCAGATGATACCACTCTAATGGCAGAAAGTGAAGAGGAACTAAAGAACCGCTTGATGAAGGTGAAGGAGGAGAGTGAAAGAGCCAGCTTAAAACTAAATATAAAAAACAAAACCCAAAAATCATGATCATGGCATCTGGCCCCATTACTTCCTGGCAAATAGAAGGGGGAAAGGTGAATGTAGTGACAGATTTCCTCTTCCTGGGCTCTAAAATCATTGTAGATGGTGATTGCAGCCATGAGATCAGAAGAGGATTGCTTCTTGGCAGGAAAGCTGTGACAAACCTAGACAATATGTTGAAAAGCAGAGACATTACTCTGCCAACTACGGTCCACGTAGTCAAGGCTATGGTCTTCCCAGTGGTCACGTACAGTTGTGAGATCTGGACCATAAAGAAGGCAGCAACACCAAAGAATCCTTTGAACTGTGGTGCTGGAGAAGACTCCTGAAAGTCCCTTGGAAAGGAGATCAAACCAGGAGATCTTAAGTGACATCAACCCTGAATACTTGTTGGAAGGACTGATGCTGAAGCTGAAGCTCCAATATTTTGGTCATCTGATGTGAACAGCTGACTCATTGGAAAAGTCTCTGATGCTGGGAAAGATTGAGGGGAGAGGAGAAGAGGGCGTCAGAGGATGAGATGGCTGGATGGCATCACTGATACAGTAGACATGAACTTGGGCAAACTCCGGGAGATGGTGAGGGACAGGGAGGCCTGGTGTGCTGCAGTCCACGGGGTTGCAAAGAGTCAGACACGACTGAGCGACTGAACAACAAAATACCTAATTTACTTAAACACTTTAGTGCTTGTTGAAAAGCAAACAAAATCTTAGAATGGACTTTCTAGCTGAGCTCACTTGCTTTGGAATATTAGAAACACATCTTGTTTGATAAAGAGATGGTTCCTTCTTGCTCCCTTTTCTCATAGGTTTTTCTTTTTCTCTACCCTTAGGGCTCTGTCTCAGACTTGTAAGGTTTCACAGCTACACAAAGGAGTTCTTGTTACTTTTCCTTAAAGCCACAGTCTAGAGGCGGTCTTGGCTGAGGAAGGGGAATGATACTCCAGAGCAATATTTGTCTGGCTGGGGAAAGGACGTTCGTAAGTGTCAGTTAATGTAATGTGGCTTCTACTCCTGAATCAGTTTCAGTCAAAAGTCCCTCGTGACATAACTATTTTGAGTGGCAAGGATACCCCAGGAGTCACGAAGGGTCGGTGTTCTCATTAAAGTTTAGGAGATGAATCTCTTCTTAAGGCTGGGAATGTGGTGTTAGCATAATTGTAATATCTAAACAGTCCTCACTTCTTCCTTGCATGTTTTCTGTGCTTCAGTTCACCCATTCTTTAGGCCTCTGTTGGACCTAAAGGCTCGTAACAAATAACTCCATGCTCTAGGCGGTCCCTTCTTTCTGATCAGTACCTAAGATCTTCATTCTTGCCTCTCTGGCTTTCAAATTTAGCTTTTTCCACAAACCAACCTCTCTGTCCCCATCGGATATAAGTATTTTCTGCCCACCCTTCTCCACCCCACACATTTTAAGTGACATTTTGAACCTTGACTCTTCTGTGTATCATGTACTTTTATCTGCGTCTACAGCCTTGCCTCTGGTATGAGGGTTTCTGGTTCCAGGGATCCCTGAGTCACTCTGAACTTCTATCTGTCCCAGTCAGCTAATGTAAAGAGTTGTGTTGGTAGTAGGCTTTTTTTTTTTTTAAGGAGATCAAATATAAAATTTCCCCAAAATCATAACAAGCAGAATTTCAAATTAAGTTTGATGAAAATACTCTTTTAAGTCCTAGATATTGGTCATAATACTTTTAACTGTATTATGATTGGGAAACACATTAAAAGTTTATTTTTAAACATGTCCAACACAGCCCCAGCAACAAATTCTTTTCACCAACTTCTGCCCAGATCTCAGTTCGTTTTTTCCAGTTCCCACACTAGGCAATTCCTTCTGTGTATGTTATGATGAGCATACGTATTAGAGATTATTATCTTCTGAGCCCCACAGTAGGAATATTGGAAGCACTAGAAATCATAGGGCTTAAGCCAGGAGGTTCTGGAAATGATAGCTCTCCAGGTAAGAAGGAAAAGGGACACCAGGTAAGAGGGAAAAAGAACACCTATGGGAACTTATGCCTTTGATGAAGGTTTTGGCTTTTTTTGCCTCTAGCTGTCTACTTCATCTCTGAAACTTTTCTTTACATTTTCTATTTATTTTTTCCTGATGCTTTCTGAGGATACTCCTTAACTGATACTAATTCACTAATCCATTCTTCTACCTGAATCATTACACTCCTCAACCAATGTGTTGAGTTTATTATATCCACAATTATATTTTGTGCATTTACTATCTCCAGTTGTATTCATGTTATATCTTTTTATGCCTGTATAAATATTAAACTTCTCATATATTTGATGATATTTAATATACTTCTTCAAAATATTTGTCCTTCTGGTTCATTAATTCTGATTTTACGGAGTAGATGGTTTTGTTTATTGTCTTCCTTTTGCACAGATTGTGTTATAGGTGGGTGGAACCTCCAAAGATCATTAGCTAATGAAACCTCAGACTCAGTGTATGTCCCCAGTCTTTGGAACTGTGTGTGTGCAGGCCATCTTGCTGACTCTGTCCCTGCCCACTATTCAGTTCGAATTTTGTTGGTCTGAGTCTATGGCCATACCACCCTGAACGTGCTGGCTCTTGTCTAATTTAGTTGGTCTGACATGGGGCCCAAGTTTCCGTTTCTCAAAGCTGCCTTGGTGGAGTCAATGTGCAGCCATGTTCAGGAACCTCAGAACCTGATCACTGTGAGAAGGAAATGCTGGGGGACAGATGGGCATCCCTACTCTGCAATGTGTTCCATGCAGCGGGGAATGGCAAAGAAGAGGCTAGTGAGTGCTCCGCCCTGAGCAATGCGAGGCAAAGGGAAAACCAATATCCTCCAGCCCACACCACGTCCGTAACCCAGGACTTGCGCCTTCACTGGCCTGCACAACCTAGATTTGCCCTGGGGATTTCCCACTTTTTCTTGTCAATTTCCCTCTCCTTTGTGTGCCCTCTCCTGGACTGACAGGCAGACATTTTTGTTGGGAACTGCAAGTGTGAATCTCTGGCTTGTTAGCCTTTCCCTGTGAACAGTGGCAGAGAATTCATAGGAACAACCACTGCTTCACAAGGGCAGACTCATGTATCATCTGTTTCCCTGATGGCTGTCACTTCTTTATACCACCTTGGTACCTTGTCATTTGTTATAATGATGATAATTTACATGATTTAAAAAGCTGTAAAATTCTTAAAATGGCAAGATTACATATGCTTTATAGTAGGAAATATATCTGTTGAATATTTCTACTTGAATATTCCAATGTAATTTCTTAAAATTGTTAACACATTATTTAAAAAGTTGCTGCTGTGGTAAATGCTGATTTCTGAGTATATTTTAAACATGTTGTGAAGACTTTAGATAATCATAATGAATATTATTGACTGCTACACTATGTCTTTGTGTTTCTTGGAACTGTTTAACAATTGTATTCTTTGTTTGTTTGGTCAGTCGCTCAGTCATGTCCAATTCTTTGCCACCCCAAGGACTGCAGCACGCCAGGCTTCCCTGTCCTTCACTATCTCCCGGACTTTACACAAACTCAGTGTCCATTGAGTTGGTGATGACATCCAACCATTTCATCCTCTGTCTCCCGCTTCTCCTGCCTTCAATCTTTCCCAGAATCAGGGTCTTGTCTAATGAGTCAGCTCATCTCATGAGGTGGCCAAAGTATTGGAGCTTCAGCTTCAGAATCAGTGAGAGTTTTTTCAAGAGAACACAGTGGTCATAGTAGACACCTTCTCCCAACAGCAAAAGAGATAATTATACACATGGACATCACCAGATGGTCATCATCAAAATCAGATTGATTATTTTCTTTGCAGCTGAAGATGGAGAAGCTCTATACAGTCAGCAAAAACAAAACCTGTTGCTGACTGAGGCTCAGATCTTGATCTCCTTATTGCCAAAATCAGACTGGAATTGAGGAACGTAGGGAAAACCTCTGGGCCATTCAGGTATGACCTAAATCAAATCCCTGATGATTATACAGTGGAGGTGACAGATTCAAGGGGTTAGGTCTGATAGACAGAGTGCCTAAAGAACTATTGACCAGGGTTTATAACATTGTACAGGAGGCAGTGACCAAAGCCATCCCAAGGAAAAAGAAATGCAAAAAGGCAAGATGGTTGACTAAGGAGGCCTTACAAATAGCTGAGAAAAGAAGAGAAGAAAAAGGCAAAAGAGAAAGGCAAAGGTATATCCAATTAAATTCAGAGTTCTAGAGAACAGGAAGAAGAGATAAGAAAGCCTTCGTAATATTCTTAATTAAAGTGAAGTTGCTCAGTCGTGTCCGATTCTTTGCGACCCCACGGACTGTAGCCTGCCAGGCTCCTCTGTCCATGGGATTTTCCAGGCAAAAATACTGGAGTGGGTTGCTATTTCCTTCTCCAGGGGATCTTCCTGACCCAAGGATAGAACCTGGATCTCCGGCACTGCAGGCAGACTCTACCATCTGAGCCACCAGGGAAGTCCAATAGTTGGCTATTATTATTATTAGTTGGTTATTATTACTGTTCCTTATGGCCTTCAGAATAACTGCTTTCTCTGATTCTCTGGCTTATTCTGTAATCATTTAAATAAAGGGATACTCATTATATTTAGGATCATATAAAAACTAATACACTCAGAGTGAGACAATTTTATGAACAAAATTCAATACAAAATTTTTTGAATTATTTTAATTCTGAGGATCAGTGCTTGACAAATTTCTTGTCTTCAACTTAAATCCAGATAGTTACATTTGCTATATTTAAATAACCACTAGATGAGAGAGACAATTACTCTAATTAAACAGTTGCTGTTGTCTCCTGGTGTATTTCCCTTAAACAATAATAGACTTGAATTTCTCCCTCCACTCATTAGCTTATAAACAGTTTTGTTTTTTTTTTTAATCTAGGGTACATTACCGATTCCCATAACAGATACTATGATGATTCCATGAAACATATCCATAAGCATCTATTATCTTTTAAAGTGAATGGGCTGGATAGTGCTTACTCAGTGGACTTTGTATAAAATTGTCTTTATACAAGATGATATGTCATGAAACTGAAATTTTCTTTTCAACCATCTTGAGAATTGATGTAAGATTGCTAGACAATCAGACTTAAAGGTGATCAGATTAGACGTCTGCTCATAGTTTTCCCTATACGCAAAACTATATATACTCTTAGTCTATTTCTTAGGGGTGTTTTAAAAGCGATATAAAGGTGCACATTACTGACCTGGAAATAACCAGGTTATTTGATGGATTCCATTTTCTAGATATAACAACTGGTTCATTAAAACATTTGGTGTGCAATTTGACAAGTCAGCTGAATGTAAAATATTAAACTAAAATATAAAAATGTTTCTTATAATCTCCAAATAAAAATTTAAATATCTTTATAATTATTTCATTTTTTAAAAATCAAGGCACTGTTATATGGAAATAAAGCATGCTGACTTCACCTAGATACTTGATTAAAATAGGTCATTTCACCATTCTGTAATGTTTTCTGTCATGCATGGCTTGCACAGGAAACGTATTCATGTTATAAAGTGTGATTTGTGCCATCATACCTTCCAACAGGATAATGCCCATGAGGAAAATAAAACATATCATTAAATTTAAAAAATATTCTCTTAGAAAACAGCCAGCTCTGATTAGTCAAAATCTTGGAAAAGCGAATGTCGGCACTATTTTAGCTAAAAATGGAAATAGATTGCTTTATACACAGTGCTTATCAAAGGTCATTTAAAATGTAATCTGACTTTGCAATCCCTTACTTCATATGTTTCTTTAGAGTTCGTGACCTAGTAGAACACAGGAGATTGAGAGTAGCAGCATCATGTAATCCATGCCACAGGATCCTTACATATTTTTTCATACACAATGGAAACACTATTGCATGGACTTCAAAATATTAATTTATTTTCAAAGACGTTTAAACACTCAGGATCAGTTCAGTTCAGTCGCTCAGTCGTGTCTGACTCTTTGTGACCCCATGAATCGCAGCACGCCAGGCCTCCCTGTCCATCACCAACTCCCAGAGTTCACCCAGACTCACGTCCATCGAGTCAGTGATGCCATCCAGCCATCTCATCCTCTGTTGTCCCCTTCTCCTCCTGCTCCCAATCCCTCCCAGCATCAGAGTCTTTTCCAATGAGTCAACTCTTCGCATGAGGTGGCCACAGTACTGGAGTTTCAGCTTTAACATCATTCCTTCCAAAGAAATCCCAAGGCTGATCTTCTTCAGAATGGACTGGTTGGATCTCCTCGCTCAGGATAGGCCATCTTTTAAATAAGGTTTTACCTGTATTATTTTATCAGATCATTGGTTGTTCTTTTATTTGATGTTTAACCTGCTACAAAATTAATTTTATGTTACTATATTGTCACTCTGGACTTTTTTATACTTAGAAGTTGATTGAATTTTGTTTTTCCTGTGAGCTCTAGAATGTTTTACTAAAACCTGAATGTAGTCAGCCTATTTTTGACCATAATTGACTGATTTTCTCCCATCTAATAGAGGTCCCCATTAAATAAAAGTGGTAAAAGAGGCCATCTTCAGAGTACATTAAATGAATCAAAATTCTACATTGCTCGTCTGGTAAAAGAATGATTCCTTCCAGCTTTGTTGGATCTTTGCCCTTATTTTGGTGGAATCTGTGGAGAATCTTTTCTCTATCTCGCGAAGATGTGGTCGTCTGTATTCCTTTTATAATAGGGTAATCTCATAGTATCTCACCTGTACTTTCTTCCTCTGAGGCAGTTCCAGTATTAAAGCCTTTCTGTTTGCACTTACACAGGCTCTCCCTGGGAGAGACTAGCTCACCTGTCAAAATACCGTAACTGGTGATTACTAGCGCCTCCAGAGACAACGTCTGTACTACTGCCAAATTCAGAAAGTCTGAAATTTTAGCAACTGCTAAGGTCATCAACTTCTACCATCCTTAGATTCTTAATCATGGGGGATGGCTTTTATAGTTATTGGTTCTCTAGTGGAGTGGGCCTTTTATGGTAAAACTGGGATGTGGGAATATATATATATATAAAAACATATATAAACATATAAACATATATATATAAACATATATATATGTTTATACACACATATGTTTATACACATTAATATGTTATATATATAAACATATATGTTTATACACATATATATGTTATACACATTAATATGTTTATGTACATATATAAACATATTAAACATATATAAAATATGTTTAATCAGAAGAATTTCTATTCTAATATGTGGGTATTGAGAGCCAGACCTCTTAGCCATGATTGGAAAAAAAAAAAAAGATACCTCAACACTGAGAGAAGAAAGATCAGGTAAAACATATGGCAAAGAAAGAATAAAGATTTTGTGTTAAAGGCTCAGGGAAGAAAAGCAAATTAAAATTAAACCAGTATGGGCCTTCAGCTTCACATTCCAGTGTATTGATGTGGATGCGAAGGAGCTAAGAGAAGTTTCCCTGGAGCTGAGGACATGTGTTGGGCCTGAGGTTTACTGATAGCCCTTGGAACATAAATCCCTGGGTATCAGGGAGATATCTAAATAATATCTGTGGAGACTAGAAAGGATGATAATTGAGTAATAGCACAAGAGTTTTCAAAATCTTTATGACACATAATTTTGTTCATGTCTATGAAACTCATGAAATTAAAAGAGATGTTACAACAGAGTAGTTAAGAGCCAAGACTCTGAGCAGCACTGTTTTTTTCAAAATCTAGGTCTCTCTTTTACCAGCTCTATAATTCTGGGCAGGTTATTTAACTTCTTCTTTGTCTTGGTTTTCCTATGTTAGAGTGTGTAGCACAGGGCTATGGTCAGGATCAGTTAAGTTGATTAATGTAAAGTATTAATACTTATAAGAGTGCCTGGTACATTAAAAAAAAAAGATGCTCAATACATGTTAGCTAAAAATGCCATGAGAGTAATTATGGTATTATATTGTTATAAAAATATTATAGTTATGAAAATACTATAATGTTATAAAGGAAAAGGGAATTTGACCTGTTTTTATCATCTAGCCTTGAATTACTCATCCCCAAGTAGTTTTCAGAAACTTGCTCTTAGATTTTGATAAGGAGTTTATTTTCAGGTCCATTTCAGGACACATTTAAGATACTGCAATACAATATATTTTTTATAAATTCACAACATAAGAGCAATTTCTTATCTTTTGTTTCCCAATTTATAAAACTTTTTTGAAGTAGATAAGGAAGAAAACTCTACAGATGAGAAAAGTAACTCTGGCTAGAAGCCTATATTTATGAGCATGTGATTTGATAGAGAATAGAGCCAGCATCAGGCCAGAAAAACATTTATAATTAGAGTGGTGATCATCTATTGCCTTGAGCATGGGAAAGATCATAAAGTTAATTTTAAAGATTCTTTACTAGGATTTTTCACAAGGTAAATAAAAAATAAAGTTTATTTTTACCTTTAATAATAATAAAATCTGATAACTAATTTACTTTTGTAAAATACTAAATTACAACTGTCTTTTGCTTTTGTTGGAGAAGGCAATGGCACCCCACTCCAGTACTCTTGCCTGGAAAATCCCATGGAAGGAGGAGCCTGGTAGGCTGCAGTCCATTCTCTTGGCAAAACTCTTGTTAGCCTTTGACATGCTTTATTTTGTACACCAAGGCCAAGCTTGCCTGTTACTCCAGGTATCTCTTGACTTTCTACTTTTGCATTCTAATCTCCTATGATGAAAAGGACGTCTTTTTTTGGTGTTAGTTCTCGAATGTCATGTAGGTCTTCATAGAACTGTTCAACTTCAGCTTCTTCAATATTAGTGGTTGGGACATAGACTTGGATTATGGTGATGTTGAATGGTTTGCCTTGGAAACCAATAGAGATCATTCTGTCGTTTTTGAGATTGCACCCAAGTATTGCATTTTGGACTCTTTTGTTGACTATAAGGGCTACTTCATTTCTTCTAAGGGATTCTTGCCCACAGTAGATATAATGGTCATCTGAATTAAATTCACCCATTCCCATCCATTTTAGTTCACTGGTCCCTAAAATGGAGAAGGCAATGGCACCCCACTCCAGTACTCTTGCCTGAAAAATCCCATGGACGGAGGAGCCTGGTAGGCTGCAGTCCATGGGGTCACTAGGAGTTGGACACGACTGAGCGACTTCACTTTCAGTTTTCACTTTCATGCGTTGGAGAAGGAAGTGGCAACCCACTCCAGTGTTCTTGCCTGGAGAATCCCAGGGACGGCGGAGCCTGGTGGGCTGCTGTCTATGGGGTCACACAGAGTTGGACATGACTGAAGTGACTTAGCAGCAGCAGGTCCCTAAAAAGTCTATGTTCACTCTTGCCATCTCCTGCTTGACCACACACAGTTTACCTTGATTCATGGACCTAACATTCCAGGTTCCTATGAAATATTGTTCTTTATAGCATCAGGCTTTACTTTTGCCACCAGGCACATCATTCAGGAAATCAACCCTAAATATTCATTGGAAGGACTGATGCTGAAGCTGAAGTTCCAATACTTTGACCTCCTGATGTGAAGAGCTGACTCATTGGAAAAGACCATGATGCTGGGGAGACTGAGGGCAAGAGGAAAAGGGTAAAATAGAGAATTAGATGGTGGATAGTATCACCAACTCAGTGGACCTGAGTATGATCAAGTTCGGGGAGATAGTGAAGGACAGGGAAGCCTAGCATACTGCAGTTCATGGGGTCACAGTCGGATATGACTTAGCGACTGAATAACAACAACTTGGTTAAGATTTGTCTCAAATGAATGGCTTTAAGAGTAAATTTTAGCAACCTGAGCTTTAGAGTATCTTCAACAGCAACTCAAGGACTCTTACCTAGAAAGCAGCTCATTATTCATCTCTTTTGAGCAGTTGCCCAAATGAAACAATGGTGTCATACATTTTATTAACATGCAGCACAAAAATCCCTGCTTACTAAACAGTTCTGAGTCCAGGAAAGCCTTGGGCCTTCTTCCAACTATTAATGTAGAAAAAAAAAAAATTACCAAACTTACCTACATCAGCAGAAAGCAAATACCTAATGCCATTCCATAATAAATCTGAGTATTCTTGCCCTAAATGCAGCTTTTTAAGCTTCTACAATCTTATTCTAACTCCATCCAGATTCTACTGTTGATCATGATGACGAGAAATAAAATTAGAAAGACAAACATGACAGGAATTAAATGCCGTTAGTCTCAAGAAGGCCCAGAGAAGGCAATGGCACCCCACTCCAGTACTCTTGCCTGGAAAATCCCATGGAAGGAGGAGCCTGGTAGGCTGCAGTCCATGGGGTCGCTGAGGGTCGGATACGACTGAGCGACTTCACTTTCACTTTTCACTTTCGTGCATTGGAGAAGGAAATGGCAACCCACTCCAGTGTTCTTGCCTGGAGAATCCCAGGGACGGGGGAGCCTGGTGGGCTGCTGTCTATGGGGTTGCACAGTTGGACACAGCTGAAGGGACTTAGCAGCAGCAGCAGCAGCAGTCTCAAGAAGGCCGCTCCTGCTGTTACTCATAATCACATACGGATCCTTGAATGTGGTGACCTGAGGACCAGGTGTTGACCTTTACCTACCTAGGGCATCAACACTCCTGGAGTCTTTTCCTCTGGCTTTTCTACAGCTTGTGTAGAGTGGAAGTATCTCTGCCTTCCAAAATCCTGCCACAGAGAATGATTTTGATGGCATCTAATCAAAATCTAGACTTCAGCAAACATATATAACCTTGGGAATATATTTATCTTCCTATCCTCAAACTGGTTGACAACTGTAGCTTTCACTTTGGGGCACCATTCTTTAAGCCTGAGAATTTGGGTTTGGGAGGAAGATGATAGCTTATTGAAAGGACTGAGCACTCACATTCTGGAGAATGTAAGATCCAGTAAAGCATTCTTGCAAATATATTTAACATTGGCTTACAAGATCACAGGGCATTTACTTTTAGATATGTTAAAGACATATAGGTGTACCATCATTATCCAACCAAATGATTGTCTAGTCAACCTAAGGTCATTTAAAATAAAATGAAGTGAAGTCGCTCAGTCATGTCCGACTCCTTGCAACCCCATGGACTGTAGCCTACCAGGCTGCTCCCTCCATGGGATTCTCCAGGCAAGAGTACTGGAGTGGGTTGCCATTTCCTTCTCCATTAAAGGCTTGGGTAATATATGTTACCAAATAACATTCTTCCCTCATTTTTTTTTTCCCACTTCTATAGGGATATAAGGATTAACTACCGTCTGTTGGCTAACATGAGGAAGGTTAAAGATCAAGATTTTCTAGTCATAGCCTTTAAACTGTGACTATCCAAACCTTTATTATTGTGGCTTGTTGGCTCTGATTAAGTTGTTCTATATTTACAATTTCAGAGTACTGTTTTTACTTTAGAAGGGACTCAAGCCATGATTTTGAGAGTCCATCCAGCACTCAGACTGGGAGTTCACTACGCCTGAGCGGAAGTTATGTGGGCAACTCAATAACAGTGTGTGTCTGTGGACCTGCACCCTCTACAGTTTAGGAGAGCTTGGTTTTGATTCTTCTCTTGGTGCACAATTCTTTGTATTGCCATGTCTGCTCAAGGGAAATATACTTAACTTTATTGTAAAGTATCATTTGGCTTAAAATATCTCCTCTTCCACTGCAATCTTTGTCTGGAAGTGTCCAAAAATTAAGTTTTGGTAAGGCAAGGTAACTATCTAACCATTTGACAATTCACCTAGAAATCTTGCCTAGAATTTTGTCTTACTATAAAATGTAAGACACAGATGTTAGCCACAAAAGTAAAATAGACACAAACTGATAAGCAGAGTTTTTTCATGTTTAAATACTACTAACTACAATTGTGGGCTCTATGCCTGTCATGATTAAGAGAGAAAAATGTATCTGTTTTATTATTTATTTCAAGATTTAACAGGAGTTGTTTCTAAGTTTCCTTTCTTATTTTCTATCTACATCTAAAATATTGTATATATTACCCTGTGGCTTAAGTAAATATTGTGTAGTTTCTAATATGTCATTTTTTTCACCTTTACCTATTTATAAAAGACATAAAATTATAATATTTTAAAGCATACAATGTGATGATTTGATATACATTGTGAAAATTTTTCTGCAGTTGGAGTAATTAGCACACCTATCACATCAGATATTTATCATTTTTTATAAGAATACAAGTTCTACTCTCTTAGCAAATTTCAGTTATATAATACAGTATTATCAATTACAGTCACAAGGTCATGCAGGAGAACAAAAGATCTTATTCATCTTATAACTGAAAATTTGTACTCTTTTACCAGCCTCTCCTAATTTCTTCTACTTCTTGCCCTTGGCAACTAGCATTCTGTTTCTGAGTTTGAGTTTCTGTTTTCGAGATTTTACATACAAGTGATGCCATGTAATATTTGTTTTTCTCTGTCTAGCTTATTTCACTTAACATAATAGTCTTCAGGTACATTCAGATTCTAAATGGCAGGAATTCCTTCTTTTTAAAGCTGAGTAATGTGCTACTTTGTATGTCACATTTTCTTTATTCTTTCAAACTCATGGCAGTTAGATTGTTTCCACACCTTGGCTATTGTGAATAATATTACAGTGAATATGAGGGTGCAGATATCTTTTTGAGATTATGGTTTCATTTCCTTTACTTCTTTTCATTTACTTCTGGATGTAGATCCAGAAGTGAGATTGCTGGATCATATTCTGGCTCTATATTTAATTTCATGAGAAGACTCCATAATGTTTTCCATAGTGGCTATATTACTGGGGTGACCAAAACAGTCATTTAGTTTTTTCCCATGAGATGGCTCTAGTAGAGTTTAGTTTTCTTAAATTTCATTTTAAACAATTTTGTTACATTGTATTGTGACAGCTATCATATCAGCATACATTTAAAAAGGATTTATCAAAATATCTGCACTTACGTTTAGCCATGGTAATATTGAAGATGGAAAAAAAATTCAGACAGTACACTGAATCAGGAGAAAACATTTGCTATTGATATGACCGATAGGCATTAATATCTAAAATATATACACAGTTCATACAACTAAAAAAATAAACAACCCTACTAAAAATGGGCAAAAATGGAATGTAGGTGGACAACAGACACTTGGAAATACGCTCAACATCACTAATTGTCAGGGAAATGCAAATCAAAATCACAATGAAATACTGCCTTATATATGAATATCTTCAAAAGGACACTAATAAATGGGGGCAGAAATGTGGAGAAAGAGAGCCCTGGTACACTCTTGGTGGGAATGTAAATTGATGCAGCCACTGCAGAAAACAGTATGGAAGTTCCTCAGAAAACTAAAAGTACAGCTACCCAGCAGTTACACTCCTGAGTATATATCTGAAAAAAACAAAAACACTAATTTGAAAAGGTGCATTATTTGCAACTTCCAAGATATGAAAGCAAACTTAGTGTCCATCAACAGGCATATATATATATATGGGTAAACATGAATGGATGAATGAATAAAATATCAAACTGATGAATGGATAAAGATATTTATATGTGTGTGTGTATGTGTGTGTATATACGTATAGATATACTTTAGTCGCTAAGTCATGTTCAGCTCTTTTTATGACCCTCCATGGACCGTAGCCCGCCAGGTTCCTCTGTTCATGGAATTTCCCAGGCAAGAACACTGGAGTGGTTGCCATTTCCTTCTTCAGGGGTTCTTCCCAATCCAGGGATAGAACCTGCATCTCCTGCATTGGCAGGCAGATTCTTTACCATGGAGCCACCAGGGAAGCCATATGTACAGATACTGAGTAGTACTCCATATCGGAGGACGCAGTGGCACCCCACTCCAGTACTCTTGCCTGGGAAATCCCATGGACGGAGGAGCCTGGTAGGCTGCAGTCCATGGGATCTCGAAGAGTCGGACAAGACTGAGCGACCTCACTTTCACTTTTCCCTTTCCTGCATTGGAGAAGGAAATGGCAACCCACTCCAGTGTTCTTGCCTGGAGAATCCCAGGGACGGGGGAGCCTGGTGGGCTGCCGTCTATGGGGTTGCACAGAGTCCGACACGACTGAAGCGACTTAGCAGCAGCAGCACTACATATATATATATATACACACACACACACACACACATACACGTATATATATATATACATATATACAATGAAGTACTATTCAGTCATAACAAAGAGTAAAATGGGAATTTTGCCATTTCCAGCAACATGAATAGACTTGGAAGGCATTATACTAAGTGAATAAGTCAGATAGAGAGAAATGTAATATGATATCATTTATATGTGGAATCTAAAAAGTCCACAAACTAGTGAATCTAAAAAAAAACAACAAACTAGTGAAAATAGAAACAGCTTCACAGTTATAGAGAACATAGTATTGGAGAGGGAAGAAGGGATGGGACAGTGTAGAGTCAGAGGACTGAGGGGTGCAAGCTGCTGTGTATAAAATAAGTTACAGTTATATATTGTGCAATGAGCGAGTGAAGTTGCTCAGTCCTGTCCGACTCTTTGAGACCCCATGGACTGTAGCCCACCAGGCTCCTCCATCCAGGGAATTTTCTAGGCAAGAGTCCTGGAGTGGGTTGCCATTTCCTTCTCCAGGGGATCTTCCCGACCTGGGGATTGAACCCAGGTGTCCTGCATTGCAGGCAGACGCCTTACTGTCTGAACCACAAGGGAATCCCAATATAATTAATATTTTATAAAAAAACTACCGATGGAATTTCAAAAAGCGTAGAGCTTAGGCTCTTAAGGGTATAGCAGTGATAAAAGCTTTCATAGTCATTTCTAAAAAGCGACACTTCATAGTTTTCTCTCCAGTGGTTCTCTAATATACTTGTAGAAGGAAGGCAATGGAAAACCAAGGATATAAATAGCTGAGCTCTCCACAATGGGGCCTCCTGCCTACTTTCCCTGTTCAAAGAAAAGAGGAGACACCGTCTTGCAATAAAGGCTTCATAGACAACTGGGCTTTTCTAGTGACAGTCGGCATTTGATGACCCACATCTCTTGGTTCTTCTTGTTGCCAGTGATCAGCCTGGCAATGATGGTGAAATGGGAGCAATTAACTAGATGGGGGAGGGCTTCCTTTAACAGTTGAAGGGTACCGCCCAGCACGATTCCAAAGACTTGTAGTGTTTTTAGTGTGGGGGTTTCTCCAAGTTCAAGTGAAGTTTCAGGTATTAATGTCGTAGCACTGACTGAGTGATAGGTGTTGGAGGTAGTTGAGTTAGTAAAATTCTGGAAAGCAGTCATTTTTCAGCATGACGTTATCACTTAAGTCTAGGTGGACAAGATTGGGACATCTTCCAACTAAGGTAGAGACACCTGATCTCTGCAGATCCTCCAGGTGCCCGCTGAGAGGCATCCGGGTGGTGGTTTCCAACTAAGGTAGAGACACCTGGTCTCTGCAGATCCTCCAGGTACCCGCTGAGAGGCATCTGGGTGGAGGTCTTCCGGCTAAGGTAGAGACACCTGATCTCTGCAGATTCTCCAGGTACCTGCTGAGAGTCATCCGGGTGGTGGTCTTCCAACTAAGGTAGAGACACCTGGTCTCTGCAGATCCTCCAGGTACCTGCTGAGAGGCATCTGGGTGGAGGTCTTCCGGCTAAGGTAGAGACACCTGGTCTCTGCAGATTCTCCAGGTACCCGCTGAGAGTCATCCGGGTGGCGGTCTCTAACACGTGTGCCACAGCCATCTGTACGTCTTTTCAGTGAGGCCACAGCACCAAGAGCAGCTCAGCTCATCCGGTCTGGAACAGCTGTTCAGCAAAGTCTCTGGGGCAGATTGAGAGAATCCAGAACACCCAGAAAGGTGTAGACACCATAGATTTGTGTTCTGAGCAAGATTATCTACAGTGGGATCTGAAAGCCGGATGCCCTCCAGGCTGAGATGCTGCAGCTTGGGGCGGTGAGACCGAAGGCCATGGAGGGTAGACACACCCATCAGGGAGTTCCGCAGGCGCAGGTGCTGTAGACGAAAAGGGCCGAGATGTTCAACTAACGGCTGGTCCATAAATGATCCTGGGCAGCAGAAGGCAACCACCCCTCGGGACAGCAGTCTACCAACCACGTCTGGTTAGAGGTTTATGCTCGAGAGGTCTATGGTCTGCCAGAGAGACTCGTCAGATGGTAGATGATACCATCTCTTACAAACACTGGAGACTTTCAGGAGTTCAGGGAGGCACAGACAGGTAAAGACTCTTAGGAGTAGCTCATCTGGAAGGGAGTCCCAAGAAACACCTGGCAAGTTCTCTCGGTTTGCCTTAGGTCTGCGGACAGTCACAAAGTCCTTGTCATTCCCTTTGCTTTTCGGCCGTTTTCATGGGGGCGAATGGGGGGCTCTGTGGGTGGCCCAGATCTGAAAGCAGTTTCTGGGGGCTGTTCTCACTGTTCGTGGGAGATGTTCATGCTTTTTGAAATCTTAGGGAGAGTGAACCTATAATTTCAAGATACCTTAAAGAGCAAAATTTGAACCACATCTTTTATCTCCCCCTGTCTCCCCCCACCCCCAAAAGTAGACAGGTGTTAACTTTCATTGATCTTTTCTATTTCCTTTCTAGTCACTATTTAAATTTTTCCCATTCTTACCTTTTTTAGTTTCATCTATTAGCTTTGGGCCTAATGTGTTCTTCCTTTTCTGATTCTTTTAGATATGTAGTTGTTTAATTGAGATCTCCTTTTCCTTAATGTAGGCATTTATGACTGTGACTTTCCTCTTAGATGGAATTATGCTGCATTCAATAAGTTTGTATGTTGTGTTAGCATGTTCATTTGTCTCAAGGTATTTTTTTTTAAATTTCTTCTATTAGCCATTGGTCGTTCGGTAGCATATAGTTTAATCTTCACATATTTGTGAATTTTCCAGTTTCTTCATTGTTATCGATTTCTAGTTTTGTAACATTTTAGTTGGAAACTATATTTGATATTATTTCTGTTTTCCTAAGTTTATTAAGACTTATTTGTGATCTAACACATGATTTAAGTTGGAGAATGTTCCATATTCTTAAAAGGAACGTGGAATCTGCTCCTGTTGGATGGACTCTTCTGTGTACATTTGTTAGATATATCTCGTCTAACATGTATAATAAGACAAATTTTTTAATTGGTTTTCTGTCTGGATGAACTAGCTACTGATGAAAATTGGGTATTGAAGTCCCATTCTATAATAGTATTGCTGTCTATTTCTGTTTTTAGGTTTGTTAATGTTTACAGTATATATTTAGTTGGTCTGAAGTTGGGTATATACATATGTAAATTTGATTATATGTTCTTGATGAATTGACCCTTTATAATTGTATCATATTCTTTGTCTCTTATTACAGCTATTTGCTTAAATATTTTGTCTGATATAAGTATAGCTATGTCTGCCTTTTTTTGTTTTCCTTTTGCATGAAATATCCTTTCTCATTCCTTCACTTTGAGCTTAAATGTGTCCTTAAAGCAGAAGTGAATCTCTGTATGCAGCATGTAGTGGGAATTGTTTTATAATTTATTCAATGAATCTATGTCTTTTAATGTGAGAATTTGTTTACTTACGTGTTAAGTATATGTGGACTGATGTATCCACACTATTAGTTGTTTTCTGGCTCTTATGCAGTTCCTTTATTCTTTTCTGCTGCTTTTTATCTCTTGCTTTGCAATTTGATTATTTTTATTTTTTTTGTAGTGGCATGCCTTGATTTCTTTTTCTATACTTTTTAAAGTATCTAGTAGGTTTTTGTCTTGTGGTTTCCATGATACTTACCAAAAAAAAAAAAAAAACTTACAGTGATAACAGTCTACTTTAAACTGATAACTTCAAATGCAGAACAAAGCACTACATTTTTACATGTCCCCTCAAATTTTAAGGTTTTGGTGTCATATTTATACTGTATATCCATTAACAAATTTTATTATAGTTATTTTAGTCCTTTTGTCTTTTGATCTTCATACCAGTATTATATTTAACCACCACCATTATAATATTTCCTCCCTCATGGCTCAGATGATATAGAATCTGTCTGCAATTTGATCCCTGGGTCGGGAAAATCCCCTGGAGAAGGAAATGGCAACCCACTCTAGTATTCTTGCCTGGAAAATCCCATGGACAGACGAGCCTGGAGGACTACAGTCCCTGGGGTCGCAAAGAGTTGGACACGACCGAGTGACTAGCGCTTTCATTTTCACTTTCATGATATTATTATAGTGTTCTCAGGTAGCGTGGTTACCTTTACCAGCAAGTTTTATACGCTCATCTGTTTTTATGTTACTGATTAGTATTCTTTTATTTCAGCTTGAAGAACTCTCTCTAATGTTTCTTGTAAGGTCAGTTCAGTGATGTTCAGCTTTTGTGTTTTCTTTCTTTTTTTTTTTGGAAAACTACTTCTCTCTTTCTGAATGGCAGCTTTCATGGGTGGAGTATTCTTGGTTGAGTCTTTGTTTTTTTTTCCAGCACTATTAATATATCATCCTTTGCTTTTAAACCTCCAAGGTTTCTGCTGAGAAATCTGCTCACAGTCTTAAAGGTTTTATTTTCTATATAGCAAGGTTTTTTTTTGTTGTTGTTGTTGCTTTTAAGATTCTCTCTTTAACTTTTGCCAATTTAATTATAATGTAATTAGTTATAAGGTGTCTTGTTGTGGGGCTCTTAAGTTTTATCCTGACATTATTTAGGCTTCCTGGACTTGGATGTCTTGTTTCTTTTCCCAGATTAGGTATTTTTCAGCCATTATTTCTTTGTGTTAGCTTTTTGACATAAATGTGTGTGTGTGTGTATATATATATATATGTATATGTATATATAGTCACACATATAAATATGCTCTGCTTGATGGTGTCCCATATACCACTTAAGCTATCTTTATTCTTTCTCACTCATTTTTCTTTTCCCCCTTTAATTGGATGAAGTCCATAGCACTGTCTTTGAATTTTCTGATCTTTTCTTCTGCTTATTCTAGCTGTGCCTCTATTGAATTTTTCAGTTCAATGGTGTGCTTCAGTACTACAATTTCTGTTTCTACTTTTCTCTCTAGTGAAATTCTCATGTTCAGTATTTGAACTCCTTACCTTGTTGAGCATATTTTTGACTGTTGATCTGAGCTCTCTATTTGGTAAATTGCTCATCTCTATTTTATTAATATTGGTCTCTGAAGATTTTTCTTGTTCTGTTGTTTGAAATATATTCTTTTGTTTCTTGATTTTCCTTGCATTTCTGTTACTATTTTTTTTTAATATTTATTTATTTATTTTTGGCTGCACTGGATTTTCATTGCTGCCCATGGACTTTCTCCAGTTGTGGCAAGCAGAGGCTACTTTTCGTTGCAGTTTGTGGACTTCTCATTGAGGTGGCTTCTCTTGTGAGGCTCAGGATCTAGGTGCACGACTTTCAGAGGTTGCGTCCTGTGGGCTCTGGAGTGCTGGCTCAGTAGTTGTGGCTTGTAGGCTGAGTTGTTCCATGGCATGTGGAGTCTTCCTGCATGGCATGTGGAATCTTCCTGCATGGCATGTGGAATCTTCCTGCATGGCATGTGGAATCTTCCTGGAACAGGGATTGAGCCCATGTCTCCTGCAATGGCAGGCGGTTTCTTACTCATTAGACCACCAAGGAAGCCCTCTGTGTTAGTTACTGCCCAGCGGCAAAAACAATCATTTATTCCAATCCTTACAGACTGGTCTTACGTAGGACATGAACCTTGTCAATAAACCTAGCTCAGGCTCCTAGTTACTGCTCAAGCCTTTCTAATTGTCCAAACCACTGTCTTTGTTCTTCGTGGCTGCCAGTACTTGAGGGTGTTGCAGGAGCCTCAAGACCTTTCAGTGTTCTGAAGAGGAGGATTGCAATCAGCACCTAGATGCAGGCTGATTAGAAGCCAGATCCTCAGGCAGCAGCTAGGCACATATGCAGTTAACCACACAGTCCTTCCAGGCAGAAACTGGGAGGTGAGCATTATTGCCTGCTCCTTCTGCACTGAATCTTTGTGATATAGTGTGGCAAGTGCTCACAAACCCATTAACTACTTCTTTGACTTAGTTCTCTGAGCCCCACTGGCTATCAGAGATACATGATTTAGGGACCTATTCCTTGAATGGCAGCTGTAAACATTGGACCCTGGATGTACACAGTTTTTATCCGATACTCTGAGGTGTTTTCCTAACATACAGGCAACTTGGCTTTATTGTTGGAAGGAGCTTTAGGGAGAAGACAGGAAAGTGCCCACTAACTGCCCTGATCTCTGAGGAGGCTCACATGCAGTACAGTATGAAGATGCATGCTCATTAAAAACTGAACCCTCAGGCAGCAGCTTGTAAAGCTGCATTCAGATCCTTTCCAGGGAAAGCCTGGGAGATGGTAGTGCTTGCCAGCTCTCTCTGTGCTGAGCCTTGTGACAATAAATGTTGCAAGCGCTCGTGTTCCTTTTAAGAACTGCTTCTTTGCAAAAATAGTGTGAGACTCCTGAATGCAGGAGTTGGGGCTTCCCGGGTGACACAGTGGTAAAGAATCTGCCTGCCAGTATAGGAGACTCAAGAACAAGAATTCATTTCCTGGGTCTCCGGAAGATCCCCTGGAGTAGGAAATGGCAACCTGTTCCAATATTCTTTCTTGGAAAACTCTGGATAGAGGAGCCTGGCGGGCTACAATCCATGATGCTGCAAAAGAGTTGGATACAACTGAGCGACAGAGCACACATCTGAACGCAAGCCTTGTTTACTTTCGAGCTAGGTGTTTCGGGAGGCCATCACTCAGGTGGGAGCTCTAAAAGTATGGACACCAGATATGTGTTCCAAACCCTTTACTCCCGGAGAGAAGCTGGGAGTTGAGGGTTGCCTCCAGATTATATGGCATTGTGCTAGGTGTGGGTTTTAAAGTTAGAGTGTGTCTCAGCTTTCCCTACGGATTTTGGTGTGTGATTTTCTTATTTACCCCATGTGAAGAATTCAGTGAGCTCTAGGTATACCTGTGTACATTCAGTGCGTATATAAGAGGAGGGAAATAGGTGCCTATTTACTATTTTGGTCCAGTCCCTTAAAACCTCATTAAACTGAAAAGTATATGTACTTCAGTTGTTCAAGTAATATTTAGATTAATCTTTAAGTTCTTATGCTTTGCTACAGCAAAAACATGTATTCTAAAATATCATCATTAAGATACTTACCTAAAATTTTAAAATCATATAATCCTTAGTATCTTTGGGGTTTTTTTTCATTTTCATGTTTGTTTTTTTGTTCCAGTTTTCTACACTGAATTACTCTTTGTTATCTTTGCTTATTTTTTTAATTTATTTTTAATTACAGGATAAATACGTAATCCAGAAAGGTTAATTTTGGATTATGTTGGATTTGCTTCTGTGACTTTAATCCTTATCTTGCTGCTTTTGTTATGAAAGGCATACGTAAAGGCCTGCCTCAGGGAGGTAACCTGACTCTGCCCACCCTTGAAGGATGGTGACATTCTTGAATTCTTTGTGTGGCAGAGGGCATGGTGTCCCTCCTCAGCTGCTGACTGGCATGGCCCAGAAATTCACATTTGGGCAGGCCAGAACCACAGAGAGATATGACATCTTTGTTTGTTGATATGAGAGAAGATATTCCATTTCACACCACCAATGAAATGACTGTAAGGAAGTGAGACTAACACATCCCCTTTCCTATGGCTTGCCATTCTAGGAGACAGTTGCGGGAATTGTTCCATCTCTCAGTCCTCCCCAGATCTTAGCCACCCCATGGACTGCCACATGCCAGGCTTCCCTGTCATTCACCATCTCCAGAGTTTGCTCAAAGTCGTGTCCACTGAGTCAATAATACCAACCAACCATCCCATCCTCTGTTGTCTGCTTCACCTCTTGCCCTCAATCTTTCCCAGCAACAGGGTCTTTTCCAATGAGTCAGCTACTTGCATCAGGTGGCCAAAGTACTGGAGCTTCAGCGTCAGCATCAGTCCTTCCAGTGAATATTCAGGACTGATTTCCTGAATATCATGGCATCTGGTCCCATCATTTCATGGCAGATAGATGGGAAAACAATGGAAACAGTGACAGGTTTTATTTTCTTGAGCTCCAGAATCACTGCAGACGGTGACTGCAGACATGAAATTAAAAGACACTTGCTCCTTGAAGAAAAGCTATGACAAACCTAGATAGCATATTAAAAAGCAGAGACATTACTTTGCCGACAAAGGTCCATGTAGTCAAAACTATGGTTTTTCCAGTAGTCGTGTATAGATGTGAGAGTTGGACCATAAAGACTGAGCACTGAAGAACTGATGCTTTTGAACTGTGGTATTGGAGAAGACTCTTGAGAGTCCCTTGGACTGCAAGGAGATCAAACCAGTCCATCCTAAAGGAAATCAATTCTGAATATTCATTAGAAAGACTGATGCTGAAGCTGAAGCTCTAATACTTTGGCCACCTGATGTGAAGAGCTGACACATTAGAAAAAACCCTGATGCTGGGAAAGATTGAAGGCAGGAAGAGAAGGGGATGACAGAGGATTAGATGGTTGGATGGCATCACTGACTCAATGGATATGAGTTTGAGTAAACTCCGGGAGCTGGTGAAGGACAGGGAAGCCTGGTGTGCTGCAGTCCATGGGGTTGCAAAGAGTTGGACATAACTGAGTGACTCAACTACAACAAGGTTTGTCAGAGCTTTTCTTTCAAGGAGCAAGTATCTTTTGATTTTGTGACTGTAGTCACTGTCTGCAGTGATTTTGGGACCGGAGGAGGTAAAATCTGTCACTGTTTCCATTTTCTCCCCATCAATTTGCCATGAAATGATGGGACTGGCTCCCATGATCTTAGTTTGTTGAATATTGAGTTTTAAGCCAGGCTTTTCACTCTCCTCTTTCACCTTCATCAAGAGACTCTTTAGTTCCCCTTCACTTTCTGCCATTAGGGTGGTATCATCTGCATATCTGGGGTTGTTGTTATTTCTCCCCACGATCTTGATTCCAGCTTGTGATTCATCCAGCCCAGCATTTCACATGATGCATTGTTTGCAGGAATTAAATGGTCTTGTTACTTTGTTTCCTCACCTCCCCATCTCTGATCCATAAAAGGAGCTGGCATTCAGACCCTGACAAGATGGTGTTTGAGGCACTAGCCTTGAGGATTTCCTTGGCTCAGGTGGTAAACAATCTTCCTGCGATTAGGGAGACTTGGGTTTCGATCCCCTTTTTGGGAACAGCCCCTGGAGAAGGGAATGGCAACCCACTCCAGTTTTCTTGCCTGGAGAATCCTATGGACAGAGGAGCCTGATGGGCTACAGTCCATAAGGTTGTAAGTAGTCAGACAGGACTGGGTGACTTAATCCTTTCACTTTCAGCCTGCCATCTCTTGGTCAGCCAACTCCCGAGTAAAATTCTTCCCTTGTCTCACCACCTTGTCTTGGATTTATTGGCCTGTAATGCGGTAAGCACAGCAGTCTTGGACTCTGTAACAAATGCTTTACAATATGGTGTTGGTTTTTGCTGTACAATGACACAAATCAGCCATAAGTCTCTATATATTCCCATCTTGAGCCTCTCTTTCTCACCCACTCCTACCCCATCTCTCTGGGTCGTCCCAGACCACTTGGCTGAGCTCCTTGTTTCATGTAGCAAACTTCCTACTAGCTGTCTGTTTTACACATGGTAATGTATATATTTCAATACTACTCTATCTGTTTGTCCCACCCTCTCTTTCTCCCACTGTGTTCATAAGTTCATTCTCTACATCTGCATTTCTGTTCTTGCCCTGCAAATAGGTTCATCAGTATCATTTCCTAGAGTCCATATATATGCATTAACATACAATACTTTTGCATATTCATTTTAGCTAAAAAGATACTTAGTAACAGTGCTTTTTCTTTACATTTAAAATCATCTCCTTCAGTCACAATATAAAGCAAAATTAAGGATAAGCATGTGTTAACTTTTGGTAAACATTTTTTTTCTGAAAATTAATTGATTATTTTATCTGTGGGGTGGTATTATTCAACCACAGTTTGCTCACAGCTTATAATTTTTCTTGCATTTTATATATATGATATACAAAGTACTTTTACAAAGTTTTTTTGTTTAGTATGGTAATGTTTTGAAGGAGGTATCTGGTGGGGGGTATCTGGTGCTTTGTAATGTCCCTGAGACGATGTGGTCTTTATACGAAATGGAAATCTTACCATAGTTGGTCATAAGCTTGGCAGAGAGTCCTATATTTCACTAGACTTTCATTGGTGGCCTTTGATTATATTTATGGGTTTTTTTTTTTGAAAGGCAATATAATTTTAATATATTTCATTAAAATCAGTTCTTTTAATAATTATAAAAAAAAAATTACTGTTAGTGAACCACACTTGGATATGTTGGCCTGCATGCAGTGAAGTCAGTCTACTGATGCTGGGTTGTGGTGAAGGGAATGCAGGATTTATTGTGGGACACCAAACAAAGAGTCCAGGGCAGCTAGTACTCCAAACACCAGAGCTCCCTGGATGGGTTTCTTGAAAGCGTTTTTCAAGTTCATGTGGGGGGTACAGTGGTTACGGGTTATGTAATCAATTCATGCACAGTTCTCTGATTGGTTGAGGGTGAGGTAACAGGGAAGTGTCATAGGGGTTAACATTATTGATTCTTAGGCTCCAGTAGGCCTGGAGGCTATGTGTGCATGGTCATCAAATAGTTAACATTTTCCATTTCCTGGGAGCTTTAGCATGTGTAAAGTGACTCTTAAAACGTGTATCAGATACCATTATTTATGTACTTCAGAGATGAGCTAAAGAAGAGGATATTGGGGAAGAGTCTGTCCTGGAAAGGGCCCTTGTTGTTGTTATTGTTCAGTCGCTAATTCATGTCCAACTCTTTGTGACCCCGTGGACTGCAGCACACCAGGCTTCACCGTCCTTCACTATCTCCCAGAGTTTGCTCAGATTCATGTCTATTGACAGTGGTGCTATCTCACCGTCTCATCCTCTGCCGCCCTCTTCTTTTGCCTTCAATCTTTCCTAGCGTTAGAGTCTTTTCCAATGAGTTGGCTCTTCACACCAGGTGGCCAAAGTACTGGAGCTTGACCTGCCCTGCTCATTTACATGACCTGGTTGGGAATTGGGAAGCAGAACTACTGCTCATAGGTTGTTTCATGAGCATAGAAATGTGGTTAAAAGGTGGCTTTTCCTTAGACATATTTCTTCTGGGTTAAAGTGACTCCTGGTGAAATAATTTTCAGCGTTGTTCAGTACTCCTCTCTAATGATTAAGATCATGTACCCACAGTCTTACATCTCCCTAGTGAGTGTTGTTCAGACACATGAACAATTTCCTTGTTGGGAAAATCCTTATGCTCATAAATATTTGCTTCAGATTTGTTAATATGCAGTAATGAATTTAACTTCTGTTGACTTAAGAAATAGTCGCAACCTAGAAGTTGAGAGTTATGTTTTATTTGGTGAGAATTTTAGGACTTCAAGCCTGGGAGAAGGCATCTCAGATAACCATGAGAGAACTGTTCTAAGGAGGTGGGGGGAGGAGTCAGGTTAAATAGAAGTTTGAACAAGGAGCAGGTAGTCTAACATCAAAAGATTATTATTAATTAAGAAAATCAGATATGTCAAGTTAAGGATTTTCACAGTGTTCTGTGTATAGGAAGATGCAAGAGCCTGGGCCTAAAATCCTCCCTCTCATATGATCTTAGCTATCTGGGGCCAGCATCCTGCAATTTGGTTTTTCACATCCTTAGTTCCTTGCTCAAGTAGGAGTGGTGGCAGCCTGATCACAGGTATGGTTTTTCTTGGGCACCCACTGGGCTCAGAAATTCACATTCGGAGGACCGGAGTCACTGATGACTGTCACATCCTTGTTATTGATATGGCAGGAAATCCTTCATTTTTCACCTCCATGCAAGCAGACATTTTGTGTGATTTGTTTACTTAATGAGAGTCAGACTGGTGACTGGTCAATAGCAAGTACTACATCGTAGATCCTCATTAAGTATGTTATTTTTTCGACTGGGGAAAAAAAAAATACAACCTAAAAGTTGAGAGCTGTGTTTTACTTGGTGGACAAATCTGAGACGTTGAGCCTGAAACACAACATCTCAGATGATGAGAAGCTGTTTTGAAGAAGAAGTGGGGGAGCCAGGATATATAGGAGTTTTTGCAGCAAAGCGAGATGGTTGTAACATCAAAAGATTACTGCTAAGAAAAATAAGCCAGATATCTCAAGTTAAAGAATTTAGTTCTTTGTGTGTATGAAAAAATCCAAGAGTCTGGTCTCACTGATACCACCTCAGCTATGTGGGACCAGTATCCTGTGCTTCATCATCCTGAGTTTCCTCAGGGTGCCTCGTGGGCGAGGGTGGATGTGTGGCTGTGCTG
>NW_011488621.1:3158026-3158941 GCF_000754665.1 Bison bison bison
GCTGAGTTCTTGCTGGGCTTGGCAGTGGGCAGTCCTCTTTGCCTCCATCCTGAGTCTCCCTCAGGGGTCACTGAGGGATCACTCTCTGCAAGGCTGTAATGCGATGGCTTCATGGAAGCCGCACCCTTTGTTTACAGACGGAGCAGGCAGTGTACAAACTCACATGCAAATGATGAATGGTTGCCTGACTGACTGAATGAGTGAACAAGCACGACTGGTCCAAGCTAAACATTGCCTTTCCACAGTAGACGTGTTGATGATGTTTCTATGCTGACTACTATAAACTGTGGAAAATTCTGAAAGAGATGGGAATACGAGACCACCTGATCTGCCTCTTGAGAAATTTGTATGCAGGTCAGGAAGCAACAGTTAGAACTGGACACAGAACAACAGACTGGTTCCAAATAGGAAAAGGAGTTCGTCAAGCTGTATGTTGTCACCCTGTTTATTTAACTAATATGCAGAGTACATCATGAGAAATGCTGGGCTGAAAGAAACACAAGCTGGAATCAAGATTGCTGGGAGAAATCTCAATAACCTCAGATATGCAGATGACACCACCCTTATGGCAGAAAGTGAAGAGGAACTAAAAAGCCTCTTGATGAAAGTGAAAGTGGAGAGTGAAAAAGTTGGCTTAAAGCTCAACATTCAGAAAACGAAGATCATGGCATCCGGTCCCATCACTTCATGGGAAATAGATGGGGAAACAGTGGAAACAGTGTCAGACTTTATTTTTTGTGGCTCCAAAATCACTGCAGATGGTGACTGCAGCCATGAAATTAAAAGACGCTTACTCCTTGGAAGGAGAGTTATGACCAACCTAGATAGCACATTCAAAAGCAGAGACATTACTTTGCCAACAAAGGTTTGTCTAGTCAAGGCTATGGTTTTTCCTGTGGTCATGTATGGATGTAA
>NW_011488621.1:3159041-3198365 GCF_000754665.1 Bison bison bison
TGGACTGCAAGGAGATCCAACAAGTCCATTCTGAAGGAGATCAGCCCTGGGATTTCTTTGGAAGGAATGATGCTAAAGCTGAAACTCCAGTACTTTGGCCACCTCATGCGAAGAGTTGACTTATTGGAAAAGACTCTGATGCTGGGAGGGATTGGGGGCAGGAGGAGAAGGGGACGACAGAGAATGAGATGGCTGGATGGCATCACTGACTCGATGGACGTGAGTCTGGGTGAACTCTGGGAGTTGGTGATGGACAGGGAGGCCTGGCGTGCTGCGATTCATGGGGTCGCAAAGAGTCGGACACGACTGAGCGACTGATGTAATCTGATGCTGAATACAGTTGTGTTTTTCCTTATTTCAAGCTAAGGGGTACATGATTGTTCCCACCTACAATGGAGAACATAGAAAATGCCATAAATTGCTCCTTCTTTTTTTTTTTTTTGGTCAGATTCTTGTTCAATACTAGGAAATGTCTTTAATACACTCACTATTTAATTGAACTTTCTTGGTATAGGGAATTCTCTGTTCATTAAAGTATTTATTAATCTTACAATCAATTTGATATAAATTTTTCTTCTTGTAACAAAATTAATTTTAAGTGATCCTGTCATGTTGCTCATGGTACAATCAGGCTGTAAAATTGATTGTTCTGCTAATGTGGTTTCTTTGGGGGCTTAAACCAAACTCACTGACTCATTTATCCATTCATAAATCGAGGCATTTTGGAACACCTACTCTATTTGAGTCATTATCCTAAGGCCAAGAAATGCAACGGCTTAAATGTCTGTGTCCACAGACATTCAAAGTCTAATAGGGGAGGGAATCACTGTGGTTAGTGAGTCAAGCACTCAAGCATGGGGAGCATGTAGGCAAGGCATCAAAACCAAACCAGGAAACCATAGTGTGCTTCTATAGGAGTTGGTGAGTTAGCTGGTTTTTGAAGAGACAGCTCCACACTAGCGCTATAAAAAAACATGCTTTTTCTGAAAAGTGAGGGCAGGTGTACAAGAAGAGCAAAAAGCATCTGTGAAAGCATGGAGAAATAAATAGGACAGTGAACGTTGTAGATTGCTGTTAGTAATACCTGTAAGTCAGGAGCTCTCTATTATACGGCAAACATTTGTGTGGTAGAAAGGGCGGAATGGCTCCCTCCACTTTTTATCATATTAAACTCTCCACCCAGGTAGTTTCATTCAGTCCCAAGGGAAATGCACGTGTTTATCATGAATGTGTGAAGCACTGTACATGCCTGTTGGTGGACTACAAACTTAGCTTAAGTGCGTTAAGCAAGGTTTTGAGAAATGGAATATTTCCTGCCATATCAACAGAGAGGATGTCACAGATGTCAGTGACTGCAGCCCTCCAGAGTAAGCTCGTGAGCCCTAACGGCACTCAGGAAGGCCAATGCTTCTAATCTAGCAGCCATCAGACTTCAGTCACTCATCGAGCTGAAATGAAACTCGGAATGTGAAAAACACAGGGTAACCGGCCCAAGAGAGGTGAGGTGCATATCAAAGAAGTGATTTCAGTGAGCCCAGACCCTTGTATCTTTCCATACATAGAAAAGTACTAATTTCCTTAACCTGGGATATCTGGGTTTTTTTAAGAAACAATAGTCTTTTGATGTGCGGGCTACCTGCCCTTTGTTGCAAAACTTGTATATAACCTGGGTGCTCCCCTCACTTTCTCAGAGTTGTTCTCTCGGAGTTACTTGAGATGCTGTCTCCTGGACTTGAAGTCCTAAAAATTCCCACCAATTAAAATATAACTCTCAACTTTCAGGTTGTGAATATTTTTTTAAGTCAACCGTTTCAGGCAGAACCCATTTTTTGAGAATATAGTAAGTTAGACTAAAAAAAAAAAAAAAGAAAAAGAAAAACATGTTTGAACATTTAAAAGCATGCTTCTAAATGACTCAGAGATTAAAAAAAAAATCTTTATGGAAATGATAAAGTGTGAACTGAATGAAAGCAGTTACTATGAAACTGACGGGTGTCATTTTGGGGGACTCTGAAGAGCTCCAGTTCTTTAAGTCTCCGCACAGGAGAGAGTTCACTGAGAGGCAAAGTGATAGATAAGAAGTGGTTTGTCAGAACAGGACACTCGTGAGGCTGACACGTGAGCAGGCAAGAGGGTACCATGCCCTGAGAACTTAGTGGCTGCAGCTTTATAACCAAAGCAGAAGTGGGGAGGGGAAGACCTTTGTCTTTCTTGAGCAGATGTCATGCTTCCATCCTCAGTTCCTCTACCGGGTTGAGCACGGGAGTTTTCTTGTCCCTACATTGTCAAGCTAGGTTCATAATGAGTTTGTTGACTTTTTTTATGTGTGCAGAGAACCTGTTCTAACTGACAGCTCCCTGGGCAAGATGTGGGGCCCACGCCCCCACTGTGTTATTGTTTGGGGACATGTCTCACGTTTTTTGTTGCATGGTTTTGTTGCTAAGCGTGCCTACTTGGGTTTGAGGTTAAAAATCATTAACTGACAGGAGTCTCTCACAGTTTTTGTACTTACAATGCCCTACTGAGATTGCATATTTAATCATCTCTTTTGAAAATTCCATGGACAGAGGTAGCCTGGCGGGCTACAATCCATGGGGTCACAGAGTCAGATAGGACTGAGTGATATCACAATGACACAATAAAATTTGTCCCTTTACTCTGTCCCTATCAACTCATCCATGTGGGTTATAGCTGAAGTAATGCATTCGAAAAACAAATTTATACCCAAATGCTGCATTAGAAAGAATAAAAGTTAAAAATTCATTAGCTAAGCATTCAACGTAAAAAAATAATAGCTAAATATATCCAAAGATTTTAGGAAGAAGGAAACAGTGAACATAATTCATAAATTTATGATGTAGAAAAAACAAGCACATGATACAATAAACATAGAATAAAGTGGATCCACAAAGACTCATTCATTTTTGAAAAGCTAATAAAAATAGACAAATCTCTGGTAGGATTAATAATTTAAAAAAGGAAGGCTCAATTACACTGGAAGTAGATATGTAATGTTTGCTACAACAGAGGCTGAACCACTAACAAGAGAATATTATGCCAATAAGCTCAGCAAACTTAGATGGACTGGAACAATTTCTACATCACTGCAGTGGCCTTAAAATCAGTCCTCTAGACTAGTTTCTCAAGTCCTCTCTGTTCATGATCGACACAGTAAAATGATCCGTTTACAGAAAAATGTAATCATGTTACTCTTCTGCCTAACTACAAGCCAAAAATGATGTCTTGCTAGCCTAAGGGGAAAGGATGCTTCCTGAAAGAGACATCATCTTGGTTCTGCCTCTCCATCTTCATCTCTTCCTGCTCTGTCCTTGCTAACTGCTTTCCTACCACATTATTTTCCTCCCCAACTATTGCTAAAATACACTGAGTTCCTTTAGCCTCAGGCTCCCCACCATTGATATTCTTTCCATAATGGAACTTTGTTTTTTCCACCACGTTCTCTTTTGTTGTTCAGTCACTCAGTCGTGTCTGACTCTTTGCAATCCCATGGACTGCAGCATGCCAGGCCTCGCTGTCCATCACCAACTCCCGGAGTTTTCCCAAACCCATGTCCATCAAGTGGGTAATGCCATCCAACCATCTCATCCTCTGTCGTCCCCTTTTCCTCCCACCTTCAATCTTTCCCAGCATCAGGGTCTTTTCTAACGAGTCAGTTCTTGCCTCAGGTGGCCAAAGTATTGGAGTTTCAGCTTCAGCATCAGTCCTTCCAATGAACACCCAGGACTGATCTTTAGGATGGACTGGTTGGATCTCCTTGCAGTCGAAGGGACTCTCAAGGGTCTTCTCCAACACCACAGCTCAAAAGCATCAATTCTTCTGAGTTCAGCTTTCTCACATCCATACATGACTACTGGATTCCCATCAGCCTGTTTTTTTCTAGTTAGTACTTTTGAACGAATTAAAGATGGAATGAAGATGTTTAAAGGTCAATTGCAACGTATTCATTTTACACAGAGATTTTGAACATGTCTTTATTAACATATGAATAGCATACAATAAATTGCATGTATATAAAACGTACGATTTGACAAGTTTTGATGTCTGTATAATCCCATTTTGTGACTGTTTCTTTCTGCTTGTCCCCTTAGTACCAAAACAACCACTGACCTGGTTTCTGTAGTACAGATTAGTTATAATTTTACTGAGATCTAAAAGCTGTCATTCTGTATAAACTCTTTTGTGTCTGGTTTATTTCATTCAGCATACTATTTTGAGATTTATCCATGTTGTGTTTATCAGTACTTCATTCATTTTAATTGCTGAGTCGTACTCTATAACAAAGATGTAACCAAGTTTATGTCTTCCTTGTTGATGGATTTACATAGTCATTTCTCCATGACTTCCTTCTCCACAGAAATAGTAGTAAGAAAGTCTGCATATATTGGAGATAAGGAAACAGCAAATACTAAGTTTAAAAATAGGGAAACAAGTATAATTCTATTTATTCTAGATATTTTTCAATTAGTAGTTGTGAATTATCACATACAGTTCTGAAAATTGCCTGTAATCATCGGCATGGGTTTTGGCTACAAGAAAACTAAAGAGAAATATTGAATATTGGTAGAATCACTAATTGCTATCTCTTTTTAAAAAATTATGATAACTATGAAACTGTGTGTTTAACTTCTGTATTGGAAATCTTCTAAAACTATAGTTAAAAGTCATAAAGACAGTGTAGAAAATAGCATTGAATATAATCACTTTACTTTTGCATGAAAAAAAATATTTCTTTTAGATTAACCTGTCCTTTACCTATGGTAACCCATAGATAAAAGGGGTATGAAAAAGTCATTTATTATTCTTTGTGTATGTATTATGCTAACATCATCATTTTTTTCTGATGTCAAGTCTTAACCATAAAATAAGTGATCTTAAGTAGGGACATACTGCATCTTTTTTATTTTTTTGTCCTTAGTTTTGAATTTAATTGGCTTAAACTATATCTATTTATATGGAGAAACATCTATCAACATCTGTTTATCAGCATCTTCTTTTAGAGTAGTGCTAGTCCAAAGAATGAGTGAGAAGAGAGTGAAAGCAATACCCCCTGTCTGTTTTTTGGGCTTCCCTGATAGCTCAGTTGGTAAAGAATCCATCTGCAATGCAGGGAAATGATTTGAAGGAGAGAAAAGTCATCCAAATAAAAAATGTTCACAAAGATGATAGAATTTTCATATATATATATATATATATTAGTAGACATATAGTAGACATATAGACTTGTAAAAACTTACTCCGATTGCAAAGAAAGAAAATTTAATGCCAGACACTGGGGCTTGACTGAGAGAGACAATTGGTAAGGCAATGCTTCCTATGTCTATGATGTCAGCTGATCATTCTTGCAAGAAGAGCTAGTTCAGGTATCTTTGGCACGGCTTCAAATATGAAAAATTCAAAATGTTAAAAGTAGAAGTATGGAGGAGAAATAGAAGGGAAGTATGATAATATTGCCATGTTTGTAGGTAATTGACAATTCTTAGTTGTTGACATTTGATTCCTAGGCTTAGTCCTCCAGTTATGGAAGGTGACTTAGCTGTAATTCTAACTTGTTTAACTGATGGTTTTGATGTATTTACTCTCTCCCATCATTTAGGTTTAGTGATATAGTGAAGTCGCTCAGTTGTGTCCGACTTTTTGCGACCCCATGGACTGTAGCCTATCAAGCTCCTCCATCCATGGGATTTTCCAGGCAAGAGTGCTAGAGTGGATTGCCATTTCCTTCTCCAGGGTATCTTCCCCACCCAGGAATTGAACCCAGGTCTCCCGCATTGCAGACAGACACTTTTACCATCTGAGACACCAGGGAAGCCAGCTCTCATATAAGGGCTGGGTCTCCTGTGCTAAGGCACAGATGGTCGAGACAAAGGTCACTCACCTGGGAGTTCAGACCACACACGGGTCCAGGAAGCTGTCCTCTGATCGGGCACAAACCACTTTATTCCCATGCAGTGATTAAGAAGGTAGTCAAAAAAATCTTGGTTTGCAGTTCTTTCTCATAGTATTATTTTTAGGCTCATGATTGGATTATTTGATATCCTTTTAAGACTCAATAACCACATCTAAAAATGAGAAACTGAAATTTAATAAAATTCCTGATTGTTTGGATATTAAATAAAAACACGTGTTAATGCTCTATTATAATGCCCAGTGCAGAGTGTGTGTTCAGTTGGTGAAGACTGATGGTGGCACCCATATTGATGATTTTTTTAGATTGTCCACAGTGCCTTTTCCTTATCACTCACTCTTCCCTGGATACTGCCCCTGTGCTGAAGTTAATAATGTGAAGGTAAAGAAAAGGGGCATCTTCTCAATAAAGCTCTATTAATAAATAATATTTAGTTTATAAAGTGCTATATACACATTTTCTTGCATAATTATTTTAAAATGTGCAAGTGCTGGGTTAGCCAAACTTTTTGTGTTTTTCTGTAAGATGTTACAAAAAACCCGGATGAACTTTTTGGCCAACCCAATTTACATCATCGCCCTATTTTACATAGTAACAAACTAAACATGCAGAGGGAGAGAGACTTTAAGGAATTAGTGGAAGCAGTTGTGGAGGTTGGCAGGTTCAAAATCTGCAGGCCACCGAAGACCCAGGGAAGAGTCGGTGTGTCCTCTAGGGTCTGAGGCAGTCTAGAAGCAAGCTTCCATCTTTCCTAGGCGAAGACTGGCTTTTTCCTTTCAAAGCCTTCAACTGATTTGATGAGATCTACTACATTATGAAAAGTAAAGCTGCTTAACTTAAAGTTTATTGATTTAAGTATTAACTCCTCTAAAAGATCCCTTCATAACAACATTTAGACTAGTGTTTGACCAAGTGTCTGGGTGCTGTGGCCAGCCAAATTGGCACACAAAATCAACTCTCGCAGCTGGTTAGTGGTAAGTTGACCTTTAGGTCCCCAGGATATAGGTTAGGAGTCACTTCTGTTCATTTCTCATCTTCCTCTTTCAGGGTTGCGTAACAGACACCTTTCAACAGCTGTTCGTGCCACCAGATTAAGGAGGTCATGTGCCCACTCACAGTGTAGGCCTTGTGCAGCCCTGTGATTGCAGCCTCCAGGCATGTGATCCAGAAAGATGGAGAGTTTGTATGTACATCACACAAGTTAGCTTTGCAAAATGGGGACTTTCTTAATAAATCCCTGACCTTTTTTACCTATGCTTTAAAAAAATGCCTAAGAGTAGAAAAGTGTCATTTTTATTAACATTAGTATATAATTTCTATATTTGATTTTCATCTTTTTTTTTAATTTATTTTTATTTTTATTTTTTTTATTTATAAAAGAAAATCCATCCTGAACCCTCCTCCCTCCTCCCTCCCCATACCATCCCTCTGGGTCGTCCCAGTGCACCAGTCCCAAGCATCCAGCATCGTGCATTGAACCTGGATTGGCATCTCGTTTCATACATGACATTTCACATGTTTCAATGCCATTCTCCCAAATCTTGCCACCCTCTCCCTCTCCCACAGAGTCCATAAGCCTGTTCTATACATCAGTGTCTCTTTTGCTGTCTCGTATACAGGGTTATCGTTACCATCTTTCTAAATTCCATATATATGCGTTAGTATACTGTATTGGTGTTTGTCCTTCTGGCTTACTTCACTCTGTATAATAGGCTCCAGTTTCATCTACCTCATTAGAACTGATTCAAATGTATTCTTTTTAATGGCTGAGTAATACTCCATTGTGTATATGTACCACAGCTTTCTTATCCATTCATCTGCTGATGGACATCTAGGTTGCTTCCATGTCCTGGCTATTATAAACGGTGCTGTGATGAACACTGGGGTACACATGTCTCTTTCCCTTCTGGTTTCCTCAGTGTGTATGCCCAGCAGTGGGATTGCTGGATCATAAGGCAGTTCTATTTCCAGTTTTTTAAGGAATCTCCACACTGTTCTCCATAGTGGCTGTACTAGTTTGCATTCCCACCAACAGTGTAAGAGGGTTCCCTTTTCCACACCCTCTCCAGCATTTATTATTTGTAGACTTTTGGATCGAAGCCATTCTGATTGGTGTGAAATGGTATCTCATAGTGGTTTTGATTTGCATTTCTCTGATAATGAGTGATGTTGAGCATCTTTTTATGTGTTTGTTAGCCATCTGTATGTCTTCTTTGGAGAAATGTCTATTTAGATCTTTGGCCCATTTTTTGATTGGGTCATTTATTTTTCTGGAGTTGAGCTGGAGGAGTTGCTTGTATATTTTTGAGTGTATTTTTGATTTTTGAATGAAAAATTATAATCTATTCTACTTAGTGTTAATTTTTTACTTTTTTCCAACTGAATTAAAAAAAAAAAGAAACCAAAAAAGAATTATGCAAATTATGCAGATAATTAAAATGGTTTTAACAAAGGATTTATGGTATATCATCATCTGGTTTGTCTTCATCAAAAGGACTGTATTTGAACAATAATAGGCACTTTAGAGGAAATTTTTAGCATTTTAATAATCATGTAGGTATGTGGTTTACATCTGTGGAAACAATGTTTCCTGTTTCTCTTCAGTAATCTGTCTACTTTTTCTTTTCTTGCTTTAGTCCTTTTTTCTTCCTTCTTTACTTTCTTCCTTTTTTCTTTCCTTCCTCTCTCTCTTTCTTCCTTTCTTTTTTTAATACTGTACTGTTTTCGGAGAACATATACTAGATAATGAGATAATGGTTTGTATTTTTATCTCTGCACCTCAAAAATTTTTCTACAATGAAGTGAGGTAAACATAATTAATATTTATTTTAGTAGAATATTTCAATGATAAAAATTAAAACTTGAAGCTGACTCTTTGTAAAAAGTAGGTAAACCAATTAAAAAGAAAAAGATTTTAAATTGATTTTTGGGGCATTTCATTTCTTCTATCACAGTATTTTCTCGCTGGCTAAAGAAATATCATAAACTCTTAAACATATTTCAAAGTATTGCCAAAGTTGCACATACATGTGGGATGAAAAATACTGATGACTAGAAGACAAAATGTAAAAATCTTATATGTGATCTCCATTGATATATGGGTTTTCCCTTTATAAGTGGTGCTGATGATCTAGATCATTGCTTGTCTAATCCAGAGTATGGTGAGGAGACAGGCAGGATGGCCTGTCCTATACCTGTCCTATGGTGGGCTCCCCGCATTCCAGTGGAAACAATTCATCTCCCTATAATTAATATCTTTTTACAAGGCTAGTGAACAAAGTGAAAGTTGCTCATTGTATCTGACTCTTTGCAACCCCATGGACTATACAGTCTGTGGAATTCTCCAGACCAGAATTAATGGAGTGGGAACCTTTCCCTTCTCCAGGGGATCTTCCCAACCTAGGGATCGAACCCAGGTCTCCCACATTGCAGGCAGATTCTTTACCGTCTGAGCCACCAGGGAAGCCCAAAGAACCTAAAGGTATGAAAAATACTATCTTTCCTAAGAGAGTTATAAGATTTCTGGCTTCACTTTCACCATTTCTTGTTTGGACCAATTTAGACTGAGTGAGTGGAGTGAAAGTCACTCAGTTGTGTCCAACTCTTTGCGACTCCATGAATTGAACTATACAGTCCATGGAACTCTCCAGGCCAAAATACTGAATGGGCAGCCTTTCCCGTTCTCCAGGGGATCTTCCCAATCCAGGGATCGAACCCAGGTCTCCCACACTTTAGGCGGATTCTTTACCAGCTGAGCCACCAGGGAACCCCTATAAGGCTGGAGGGAATGCATTAACTTTGAAGTTCTTCCTGTGAACTTTAGGTTAACTTATGCCTCAGTTTTCTTTGAGAGAGGGAATGGCGTACTGTTTTCTGTGTTATGTTACTTATAGTAACTAGTAGGAATACTAACTGGAGAAGGAAATGGCAACCCGCTCCAGTGTTCTTGCCTGGAGAATCCCAGGGACAGGGGAGCCTGGTGGGCTGCCGTCTTTGGGGTCGCACAGAGTCGGACACGACTGAAGTGACTTAGCAGCAGCAGCAGCAGCAGCAGGGATACTAACTGGCCGATATCTTCTCTAAGACATAAGATTACTCATACTGATAGAATAATTTGCCTGTCAAGGCATTCATTTTCAGTCTCCGAGAGCAGGCAAATGCACACGCAGAGATCACAGTTTTATCCTCTTTAGCAAACACTTTGTTGCATCATGCACATATAGGAGACAAGATACAATTAAGAAAAGCTGAATTCAGTAATGTGAATTTGACTCAGCCCAGTTACTAGCTAGATGTATGTCTTTGAGCTAAAATTCATTATGTTCATGCTTTTGTTTCTTCATCTATAAAATAAGACTGTCGGACTAAAAGAGTTTAAGATCTGGCCACCTCCAAAACTCTTGTCAGAAGTTTTATGGAAAATCATATGGAAAATGGTCTTGTCCGTAAAATAGAAATGCCAAAATTTAGGGAGATTATTAGTTACCAATCAATCTGATGCTCGTATGCTCATTTATAATTAATTTATATAAGACTCTGAGCAATCTTTGAAATAATTTTTTTATCTCTGAAAAGAGAGATATTTATAACCTGGACTGACCTTCTTATATGACAGAAACTGTAAAGTATTATATGAATGCATAGGTTTTTTTGCTACTACTAATTCTGGGAATACGTTTTAGAGCAGGTGAGATGAGTGCTGGCCCAGTAAGTCAGCAAGGAGAGAGAGAGAAAACAGATTCAGTCTGGGGTCAGTTTTAATCACGTATTCTCATTTTAGGCAGGACCTTCTTCCGTCGTGATTATTGCCACCAGCAGCTAATGTCACCAGCAATTAACAGTTGCAGAGTGCTTATTATATGCCAGGCACCGTTCTAAGCACATTACATTTAATCCTCATGAAAACTGATTGGGAGACATACTTTAGGTCACAGCACTAACTGTAAAGTGGTCCGTTCGGATTCCATTTCAGGTTGTTTGAGTCCAGAGACTAGACTCCCAACCATTGTCCTACACTACCTCCTGATTGCCCTGCTTTGCCTCCTCTGTTTTACATGCTCTTCGTATGCTTTCCGCCTCCAATTTCCATCTCTATGCACAAATTTTTCACTTTTCACTTAAAAATTCCTATTTTTAAAAAAATCATCAGTTTGAAGGTTAAAAAGTTGGTTTAGTTTATTGCTTGTGCATTTCTTCTAAGAAATCCAATTTGACTAAGTCCAGTTTGACTGAAGACACTTAAGCCCATGTGGAAGTTGCTTCACTTGGATGTTATGGGTTTTGAAAATAAAACATGTAAAACTTAGTTAAAGTCATTGGGTATAACAATCTATATTTTAACATAGATTTTTAACACAGTATTTTTTTTTTAATCAGTGATTCTTAAATTTGGGGGTGATACAGAATCCTTCAGAAAGTTGAGCCTGTGAAATCTCTATGCCAAAAGAAAGAAAGAAATGTATATTGACACAATGTTTTCACACACTTCAGGGAAGTTGCGGCAGTCTGAAGCCTTCCCTAGGGCCATGGGTTAAGAACACCTGATCCAGGGTTGAAGCTTTATTTATTCACACATGGTAACTTGAGTAATGCGGTAAGCTTTTTATATTCCCTTCTGAGACATTTAAAAAGAGAATGAGTAAATGGAATAAAAGGCAGTGTACACTCTGGGATTTTAAAGGACATCTAGCGCCTTTCCTCCGTTCGTCTCTGACCTTCCTTACTGTCCTTCTTTATAGCAGGTCTGCATGACTGAGTCACAGGGGCTGAAAGGGCCCAGTGCTAATTATGTCTGGAAATAAAGGTCAGAGTCTAACCCTGAATTGTCTATATTTGGCCTAAAGACTTTTGAAAGAAACAAAAGATCCACTGCAGTTAAAGAACGGTCAAGGAAAGAACAGTTAGTTAAGTGATTAAATCAGAAAGCAGTTATTAAGTTAAAAACCATTGCTGGGGAGACCCATAGAACCCTGAGCCATTCAATCTGAAAGAGCTTGGATACGTAAGTCACAAGGCCAATGCTATTCCTGAAATGGGTGGCTAAGAAAAGTAGTTGTGTACACTTCGTTTGGAATATATCATACTCTTGCCAAAATACTTTAACTTTCATTAAACTCTCAGGAAAACATGAATACCACATTTTAGATCTGTGGCATATTTAAAATTCTAGTTTATATTTCAGATGAAGTTAGTGCTTCAAGATGACAGACTCCCATGAATAAACATATTTGGTTAATTAAATGAGTTTCTAAGTAATCCATCTGCTATTTGGTAATATGAGCACAACTCCACTTTATGTTGCTTTATTAAGGATAAGTGATTTGAGGTTTTTTTCCATCTCTAAAAAATGAGCATAAATAGATTTTATTTATTAAAGCATACAGTCAGTGAAACTCTGATTTAATCATTCATTGCTAGGTTAAAAAAAAATCTGTAATTGAATAGTGCTGTTTGTAACAGACTAGACTTACCTGCTTGAACTTGTACCTAATATATGTCAGTTTGTATGTTTGGCCATAAAACAGAATCATTACTGTGAAATGACTAGACTTGACACTAACCTTGGGGACCTTTTATGTAAAGCAACTGAGTGACAGTAGAAAGCCCAGTGCTGTTGTATCCTGTATATTAAATATTGGTTCATGTGAATAAATTTCTGTATGAGAAGTTTCCCTGCTAAGGGAAAGCTGTTTCCCACATTTCTTTTGTTAAGTCTACTTATTCATCATTATTCAGCGTTTATTTCAATATTGCTTTGTGCAGAGGGGCCCTGTCTCTGACACTGAAGAGCCCAGCTTGTGTTGGTGGTTTAGTCTCTAAGTCATGTCCAGCTCTTGCAACCCCCTGGACTATAGCCTGCCAGGCTCCTCTATCCATAGGATTTTCCAGGCAAGAATGCTGGAGTGGGTTGCCATTTCCTTCAGAAGCTTCAAATTTATCTTGATAGGCAACTTGGTGTCTCACATCTACTGAATGTTTCTAGGTACTGAGTATTCTGCTAGGAATATTCATATTTTGTTTAATCCCCAATGGAAAATTTCAAAGTATGTGTATTTTTTCCCCCTATTTAACAGAGGAATAATCTGTGCCTTAGAGACCTTAAGTAATTTGCCCAAGTCACTTAAGGTAAGTGGCAGAGCCAGGGTTCAAACCTGGATGCCCTTGACTCCAGAATCTTCCTTATTTATTATACCATGATCTGACCTTTAACCTTAGGAAGCTGATTCTAGAAACAGTGGGTCATCAATAAAAGAAACCAGGCTGTGAGAAATGTAATGAGAAATGAAATCAAAGTACTACTTAGAGCTTATCCGGTGGTCCAGTGGTTAGGAGTCTCCAGTGCAGGGGGCGCATATTCAGTCCCTGGTCTGGGAGCTAAGACCCCCCATGCCACGCCTCAGGGCCCACAACTACTGAGCCCACACACCACCACAAAGATCCTGTGTGCCGTGGCTAAGAGCAGACACAGCCGAATAAATAAATGCACACTTCTTTTTAAAGAAATACTATGACTGGGAACACATGGAATGGGTCTTAGGATCAGTGCAAAGATCAAAACAGGGGACTTGGCCCAGATGTTACTATTTCCAGAAGAAAGACCTTCCTTTTTAACTAGTGTACACTTAGAGGATACCTTTAATCCATATGATATACAAAATTTACATATTATGCATTATTAGCTTATATTAACCACTGCTTTTTCTCAAGTTGTTTTGTGTATGTGAATGCGTCTTTTCTTAAGTAGATTCTAAATTCACTGAAAGCAAGAATTGCCTCTCTTACTGTTAATCCTGTTCCACACAGCCTTAACTGGATACTATATAGAGTTGATGCTCGAAAAGAAATTGTCCATTTATATTGAAAGTCTGTTTGCTGTTTATATTGACAGCGTTTGATTCATTTCTTTGTGTGAGATAGGTATTGGACTTGATGTTGGCTCTATTGCCAGGAAAAGTGTGCTTGCATCATAGTCATATTTAGTTAGTTTGTAAATGTGGCCCCGTATCCAGAGGACAGGAAGAGACAAAGGAGAGAGGCAGACCACTCCAGATTGGTAGGTAGCAAGTTTATTAAGTAAGGGAAATTACTTGTGAGCCCTTGCCATCGGTGGCCTCCAGAGAGTAGATCTTCAGAACCTTTGAGCTTGTATAAGGGACTTGACTGGAGTCAGTCATGTGTGTAGTCTGAATAGTCTCAATGCTACATGCCTGTCTCAGGGCTGTCTTGGGGCAGCTTCTGGGAATATGGAAGGCATATTCCAAAGACAGAGGAGGACGTGGGGAGCCCCCAGTAGCCCAGAGGCAGCTCTTAGTTCAACTGGTGATCTCTTGATGAACTCCCCCAATATTAACATTAGATGTGAAGGGGACTGGAGTGCTTCCTCTTAAGACTGAAAATATTTTTAAAAATTCAGAATATGCTGTGATTGTGTGTATCTGTGAAGAGTTTCAAATCACAGACCTATGTGAGGATCACTTGGTCTATAATCCTGGCTTTTAACTGGACCCGTGACATTTCTGTTGAGAAAATTATGAAAAATGATCTGATATTTGCTAGCGAGAACTCAGAAATATGTAATAGTCTTCAACATGTAGTAAATGTAACTCTGTGGAACTCGGAAAGTATTTGGGCAGTTTTACATTAAAAGACGCTTGCTCCTTGGAATGAAAGCTATGACAAACGTAGCATATTAAAAAGCACAAACATCACTTTGCCGATAAAGGTCTGTATAGAGAAAGCTATGGCTTTTTCAGTACTCATGTACGGATGTGAGAGTTGGACCATAGAGAAGGCTGAGCACCGAGGAATTGGTGCTTTTGAACTGTGGTGTTGGAGAAGACTTGAGAGTCCCTTGGACTGCAAGGAAATCAAAGTAGTCAATCCTAAAGGAAATCAGTCCTGAATATTCATTGAAAGGACTGATGCTGAAGCTGAAACTCCAATACTTTGGCTATCTGATGTGAAGAGCTAACTCATTGGAAAAGACCCTGATACTGGGAAAGATTGAAGGCAGGAGTAAAAGGGGGTGACAGAGGTTGAGAACGTTGGATGACATCACCAACTTAATGGACATGAGTTTGAGCAAACTGTGGGAAATAGTGCAGGTCAGGGAAGCCTGGTGTGCTGCAGTTCATGGAGTTGCAAAGTGTCAGACACAACTAGAGATGGGTCCGTGATTCACTGGAAAGTTGATTCAGTTTTCTCATCTGTAAAATGATTTTCTAGTATATGATTAAATCAATGCAATTAAAGAAATATTGCATAGTTTCTTACAAAAGCACTTTGAAATCTGAGATGAAAGCTCTTTCAGAAGTTCAAATTGGCATTAAATATCCATCAAGGTTTAAATTGATGATGGGGATCACTTCTTTATTTGCCCATAAGTGAAATTTGATCCTCATAGATCAAAGTCTGGAGAAGTAAATGAATGATAACCTCCAGGTTTCCTCCCTCCCCCCAATCATTCTTCATATGATTTGGTATCTATGCAGCAAAATAACCTAGAATTTTAAAATATCTTGACTCAGGATGTCTCTTTAGCAGTGTTTCATGCTAGAATTTTGAAAGATTTAATATACTCTAGATAAGACAATGAATCAGAATATGACATTTTTAAGGTTATAATCTAAAACTGAGCATATACATTAACCACACTAAAATATCTTGGAGAAAAAAAATTTTTAATGGCCATATTCTAATACAGAACTTGTTTCATCTTTACATATTTGAAAATAAGGAAGTTAGAATCATTTTGGTGAAGCTGATATTTTTAGATGGAGTAGAGAGGGAGCCAGCCAGGTATTTTCGCAGGCATTATTGAAGCTCTATAAGGCTAGGAGACATTTAACACTTACAAGCTGTTACCTGTGTGACCTCCAGTGAACTTCTGTGGCTCTCATAAGCTTTAATTGGAGAACTGCCTGGTTTAAATGTGACATGTGTAGTGATTGTTTTATTTTCTGCTACCACTGGACATTCCTTTCTAGACTTGATTGAATGTGTACTCTTTAAGCACTTTCCTGTGCTGTTTCTAAGGATTTTAGATAAAGAGAGGCTCAATAATTTTAGGCTGTACTTTAACTGTAGCACGCACTGGAAATCCCATATTGACTAAAGAATTAACAATTTTATACCTATATTGGGTTAAGTAATGGCTCAGCTTTGAGCTGGATGTATATATCCTTGTTATTTCAATGAATCATTATAGAATCTATTCACTCTTTCTAGTCTGTTGATTCCACTTCTTCTTTGCTTTTATTTCTTAAGATTGTTTTGGCTATTCAGGAACTTTTGTGTTTCCATATAAGATTTAAAATGATTTGTTTTAGTTCTCTGAAACTAAATATCATATCACTGGTGTTTTGATAGGGATTATACTGAGTCTGTAGGTTGCCTTAGATAGTATGGTCATTCGTACTATATTAATTCTTTCAATCCATGGAGCACAGTGTATCTTTCCATCATTTTGTGTCTCTTTCAATTTCTTTTCTTCCCATGTAGGTCACCACAGAGTGTTGAGTAAGAGTACCCGTTTCTCTACAGTAGGTTCTCATTAGTTATCTATATTATACATAGTATTGTATATGTCAATCCCAATCTCCCAATTAATCCCACCATCAATCCCCCCTTGGTATCCATATATTTATTCTCTGCATCTGTGTCTCTATTTCTACTTTGCAAATAAGTTCATCTGTACCATTTTTCTAGATTCCACATGTAAATGATATAATGTAATATTTGTTTTTCACTTTTGACTAACTTCACTCTGTATGAGAGTCTCTAGGTGCAACCACATCTCTGCAAATGGCAGAATTTCATTCCCTTTTATGGCTGAGGACTATTGTGTTGTGTATAGCTTGCTTCCGTATCCGGGCTATTGTAAATAGTGTTGCAGTGAATCTTGGCATACATGTACCTTTTTGAATTATGATTTCCTCTTGGTTCAGTTCAGTTCAGTCACTCAGTCGTGTCCGACTCTTTGCGAACCCATGAACCGCAGCACGCCAGGCCTCCCTGTCCATCACCAACTCCCAGAGTTTAACCAAACTCATGCCCATTGAGTCGGTGATGCCATCTAACCATCTCATCCTCTGTCGTCCCCTTCTCCTCCTGCCCTCAGTCTTTCCCAACATCAGGGTCTTTTCAAATGAGTCAGCTCTTCGCATCAGGTGGCCAAAATATTGAAGTTTCATCTTCAGTCAGTCCTTCCAATGAACACCCAGGATTGATTTCCCCTAGGATGGACTGGTTCGATCTCCTTGAAGTCCAAGGGACTCTCAAGAGTCTTCTCTAACACCGCAGTTCAAAAGCATCAATTCTTCTGTGCTCAGCTTTCTTTATAGTCCAACTCTCATATCCATACATGACCACTGGAAAAACCATAGCCTTGACTAGATGGACCTTTGTTGGCAAAGTCATGTCTCTGCTTTTGAATATGCTATCTAGGTTGGTCATAACTTTCCTTCCAAGGAGTAAGCATCTTTTAATTTCATGGCTGCAGTCACCATCTGCAGTGATTTTGGAGCCCAAAAAAATAAAGTCATCCACTGTTTCCACTGTTTCCCCATCTATTTGCCATGAAGTGGTGGGACCAAATGCCATGATCTTAGTTTTCTCAATGTTGAGCTTTAAGCCAACTTTTTCACTCTCCTCTTTCACTTTCATCAAGAGGCTCTTTAGTTCTTCTTCACTTTCTGCCATAAGGTGGTGTCATCTGCATATCTGAGGTTATTGATATTTCTCCCAGCAATCTTGATTCCAGCTTGTGCTTCCTCCAGCCCAGCGTTTCTCATGATGTACTCTGCATAGAAGTTCAATAAGCAGGGTGATAATATATAGCCTTGACGTACTCCTTTTCCTATTTGAAACCAGTCTGTCGTTCCATGTCCAATTCTAACTGTTGCTTCCTGACCTGCGTAAAGGTTTCTCAAGAGGCAGGTCAGGTGGTCTGGTACTCCCATCTCTTTCAGAATTTTCCACAGTTTATTGTGATTCACATAGTCAAAGGCTTTGGCATAGTCAATAAAGCAGAAATAGATGTCTTTCTGGAACTCTCTTGCTTTTTTGATGATCCAGCAGATGATGGCAATTTGATCTCTGGTTCCTCTGCCTTTTCTAAAACCAGCTTGAACATCTGGAAGTTCATGGTTCACGTATTGCTGAAGCCTGCCTTGGAGAATTTTGAGCATTACTTTACTAGCGTGTGAGATGAGTGCAAACGTGCGGTAGTTTGAGCATTCTTTGGCATTGCCTTTCTTTGGGATTGGAATGAAAACTGACCTTTTCCAGTCCTGTGGCCACTCCTGAGTTTTCCAAATTTGCTGGCATATTGAGTGCAGCACTTTCACAGCATCATCTTTTAGAATTTTAAATAGCTCAACTGGAATTCCATCACCTCCACTAGCTTTGTTCATAGTGATGCTTCCTAAGGCCCACTTGACTTCACATTCCAGGATGTCTGGCTCCACATGAATGGGAGTGATCACACCATCATGATTATCTGGGTCATGAAGATCTTTTTTGTACTGTTCTTCTGTGTATTCTTGCCACCTCTTCTTAATATCTTCTGCTTCTGTTAGGTCCATACCATTTCTGTCCTTTATTGAGCCCATCTTTGCCTGAAATGTTCCTTTAGTATCTCTAATTTTCTTGAAGAGATCTCTATGATCCAATGGATGTTGGCAATTTGATTGCTGATTCCTCCACCTTTTCTAAAGCCAGCTTGTACATCTGGTAGTTCTCAGTTCACTTACTGTTGAAACCTAGCTTGAAGGATTTCGAGCATTATTTTGGTAGCATGTGAAATGAGTGCAATTATGCAATAGTGTGAACATTCTTTGTCATTGCCCTTCTTTGAGATTGGAATTAAAACTGACCTTTTCTGGTCCTGTGGCCATTGCTAAATTTTCCCAATTTGCCTGCATATTGACTGCAGCACTTTAACAGCATCATATTTTAGGATTTTCAGTACCTCTACTGGAATTCCATTACCTCCACTAGCTTTGTTCATAATAATGCTTCCTAAGGCACACTTGACTTCACATTCTAGATGTCTGGCTCTAGGTGAGTTATTACACCATCATGGGTATCTGGGTGGTAAAGGCCTTATTTTTTTTGTTACAGTTCTCTGTATTCTTGCTACCTCTTTTTAATATCTTGTGCTTGTATTGGGTCCATACCATTTTTGTCCTTTATTGTGCCCATCCTTGCATGAAATATTCTCTTTGGTATCTTATGGTATCTCTAATTTTCTTGAAGAGATCATTTGTTTGTCCCATTCTATGTTTTCCTCTATCTTTGCACTGTTCACTTAAGAAAGTTTTTTTTTTCCACTCTCCTTGCTTTTCTTTGGAACTCTGCATTCAGATGGGTATATCTTTTCTTTTCTCCTTTGCCTTTAACTTCTCTTCTTTTCTCAGCTATTTGTAAAGACTCCACAGACAACCATTTTGCTTTTTTGCATCTTTGTGTATTTTTTTGTTGCTGCAATGGTAGATGGGATTGTTTCCTTATTTTCTTTCTCATCTTTTGTTGTTAGTGTAGGAATGCAGGAGATTTTGGTGTATTAATTTTTTATCCTGCAGCTTTACCATATATATTGATGAGCTCTGGTAGTTTACTGGAGGCATCTTTATGATTTTCTATGTACAGGAGAATGTCATCTGCAAACAATGGCAGTTTTCCTTCTTTTCCAATTTGAGTTCTTTTTTAATTTTTTCTTTTGCTTCTCTGACTGCTGTGGCTATGACTTCCAAAGCTGTTTTTAATAATAGTGGTGAGAGTGGACGTCCCTGTCTTGTTCCTGATCTTAGAGGAAATATTTTCACTTTTTACCATTGATAATGATGTTTTCTGTGGGTTTGTTGTACATGGTCTTTATTATATTGAAGTAAGTTCCATCTGTACCCACTTTTTAGAGTTTTTATAATGAGTTTGTATAGAATTTTTCAAAAGCTTTTCCTGTATTTATTTCTTCAATTTGTGAATACTAAACAATCATTGCATCCTTGAGCTAAATCCCACTTGATCATGGTGTGTGATTCTTTTAAATTTTTGTTAAATTCAACTTGCTAGTATTTTGTTGAGGATTTTTGCACCTATATTCATCAGTGATGTTACTCTGAAAGTTGTTTATTCTGTAATATCTTTGCATGGTTTTGGCAGCAGGTTAATGCTGGCCTCATAGAATGAGTTCAGTAGTGTTCCTTCCTCTTCATATTTTTGCAGACGTTTGCTGAGGATAGGTGTTAACTCTTCTCTAAATGTATGGTAAAGTTTATCCATGAAGCTATCTGGTTCTAAACTTCTGTTTGTTGGTATTTTCTAACTTACTGATTTCATTCCTGGTAATTTGCCTGTTTAAGTCTATTTATTCTTGATTCAGTCTTAAGATATTGTACATTTATAAGAATTTTCCCCTTCCTTCTAGGATGTCCACTTTATTAGTGTATAATTGCTCATATTAATCTCTTGTGGTCCTTTGTATTTCTGTGCTGTCAGTTTTAACTTCTACTTTTACACTTCTGATTTTATTTGTTAGTGTTCTCTCTCTTTCATACTCGATGAGCATGATCACAGTTTTATCAATTTTGTTTATTTTTCCAAAGGACCAGCTCTTAGATTCATTGAGTGATCTTTAATCCTCTATTTTACTTATTTCTGTTCTAATATTTATTATTTTTTCTTCTAATAAGTTTGGGTATTATTTATTCTTCTTTTCTAGTTCCATGAAGTGTAAGAGTGGTTTGTTTATTTGAGACTTTTCTTGTATCCTGAGATATAAGCTTTTACTGGTACAAATTGCTCTCATAGAACTGTTTTTGCTATTTCCCACCAACTTGTAGCTCAGAGAGTAAAGAATCTGCCTGCTATGGAGGAGGCTCAGGTTAGATCCCTGGGTCAGGAAGATCCTCTGGAGAAGGGAATATCAACCCATTCCAATATTCTCGCCTAGAGAATCCTGTGGGCAGAGGAGCCTGGCTGGCTACGATCTGTGGGGTCCCAAAGAATTGGATACAACTGAGCGATTAACAATGATAATAGATTTTGGATTGTAAGGTTTTTGTTTCTATTTGTCTCTAGGTATTTTTAAATTTCCTGTTTGATTTCTTCAGGTTGTTTAGTAGCATTTTGTTTACCCTCCATGTGTTGTGGGTTTTTTAATTATGATTAATTCCTAGTTTCAGAGCATTGTGGTGAGAATAGATGCTTGATATAATTTCACTCTTTTTAAATTTATTGAGACTTGTTTTTTGGCCTAGAATGTAATCTGTCCTGTGGGGTGTCCCATATATACTTGAAAAGAATGTGTATTTTGCTGCTTTTGGTGGAAACACTGTGTAGGCCTGAAGTCCATTTGATTTAATGTGTCATTTAAAATCAATTTTTGTAAGGCCAATTTAAAGCCATTGATGTAAGTGAGTTAAAGTCCCATATGATAATTGTGTTGCTGTCAATTTTGCCCTGAGTATTTGTTAATATATGCTTTGGGTATATAGATTCTTTTATGTTGGATTCACATATATAATTAGAATTGTTCTGTCTTCTTCTTTGACTGATGCTTTATGTTGTTCAGTCACTAAACTGAAGATATAACAATTGTAACAAGTCACGTCTGACTCTGCGACCCCATGGACTGCAGCATGCCAGGCTTCTCTGCCCTTCACTGTCTCCTTCACTATGTCCTTCACTACGTCCTGGAGTTTGCTCAGATCCATTGAGTCTGTAAAGGTATCCAACTATCTCATCCTCTGCCATCCCCTTCTCCTTTTGCCTTCGTTCTTTACCAGCATCGGGGTCTTTTCCAGTGAATTGTCCCCTCACATCATTTGGCCAAAGCTTCAGCTTCATCCAGCCCTTCCCGTGAATATTCAGACTTGATTTCCTTTAGGACTGACTGGTTTGATGTCCCTGTCATTGTGTAATGCTCCTCATTGTCTCTTCTTTCAGTGTTAGTTTTACATTTCATTCTGTCTGACCTAAGTGTTGTTACTCTTCTTTTGGTTCCCATTTGTATGAAATACCGTTTTTTGTCTCCTCGTTTTCAGCCTGTGTGTCTTTACATCTGAAGTGAGTCTCTTGTAGGAAACATAAATACTGTTTGTGTTTGTGTGACCCTCAACCACTCTATGTCTTTTCATTAGAGCACTGTTCCACATACATTTAAAGTGATTACCAATAGGTATGGACTGCTTGCCATTTTGTTACTTTTTTTTTCCTTTTTTTGTAGTCTTGTTTTGTTTCTTCCTTCTTTTGCTCTTTTGTCATGATTTTATGACTTTAAATTATGTTTGGATTTCTTTTTTGAGGTGTTTATCTACTATAATTATTATTGATTTTTGACTTCTGGTTACCAAACGGGGTGTGTGTGTGTGTGTGTGTTAGTTGATGAACTCTTAATGTTGAACTACCCTGCATTTTTACTCTCCCACCTACATTAAGTGGTTTTGACATTAAATCCTTTTGATTTTTGCATGTCTGAACTACTTATTGTGGATACCGATGATTGTATTATTTTTAACATTCTTTCTAGATTTGTAAATGATTGTTCTGCTACTTTAGTGTATATTTGCCTTTAGCAGTCACATTTTTTCTATTATAACTTTTGCATTATTACTTGTTACTTTTATTTTCTGCTTAGAGAAATCCCTTTAACATTTCTTGTAAAGCTAGGTGTTGAACTCTAAGCTTTTGCTTGTATGTAAACACATTTTGATGTCTCTTTCTATTAAGAAAGGCTTGCTGGTAATATTCTTGGTTGTAGGTTTTCCCATTCATCTCTTTAAATATATCATGCTACTCCCTTCTGTTCTGCAGATTTTCTGCTGAAAATTCTGTTTATAGCTTCATGGAAATTCATTTGTACATAGCTAGTCACTTTTCCCTTGTTGCTTCTTTTTTTTAAATTGGAGTATAATTGCTTTACAATGTTGTGTAAGTTTCTGCTGTAAACAAGTGAATCAGCCATATGTGTACCTATATCCACTCCTTGAGCCCCCCTCCCACCCCCACATCCTGCACCCTTAGGTCGTTACGGAGCACTGAACTGAGCTCCTTGTGATTCACAGACACGTCCTGCGAGCTATCTGTTGTACATATGGTAATGTATACATGTTGGTGCTGTTCTAGCAGGTTGTGCCACCCCCCCTTCCCCCACTGCGCCCACAAGGCCATTCTCTGCATCTCTATTCCTGTTCTGAGAATAAGTTCATCAGTGCCGTTTGTCTAGATTCCTTGTATACACTAATGTATGATATGTGTTTTCCTCCCTGTGTCATACTTCATTCTCTATGACAGAATCTAGGTTCATCCGTATCATTACAAATGACTCTCTTTAATTTTTTATGGCTGAGCAATATTCCATTTTAGGTATGCACATATCTTCTTTACCCATTCATCCGTCGGTGGACATGTGGGGTGCCTCCATGTCCTGGCCATTGTGAATAGTGTTGCAGTGAACACTGGGGTACGTGTGTCTTTTTAGAGTTATGGTTTTCTCATGGTTTATGCCCAGTAATGGGATTGCTCAGTCCTGTGGTAGTTTTATGCTTAGTTTTTAAAGGAACCTCTATACAGTTTTCCACAGTTGCTGTATCGATTTCCAGTCCTACCCACAGTACAAGAGGCCTCCCTTTTCTCTATACCCTCTCTAGAATTTATTTTTTGTAGGTTTTTTTGATGATGACCATTCTGATTGGTGTGTGGCGATACTTCATTGTACTTGTGATTTGCATTTCTCTAATAATTAGTGATGTTAAACATCTTTCCATGTGCTTCTGGGCCATCTGTATGTCTTATTTGTAAAGATGTCTATTTAGGTCTTTTGCCCATTTCTTGATTGAGTTGTTTGTTTTTTTAATATTGAGCTTAATGAACTGTTCATATATTTTGTAGATTAATCTTTTGTCCCTTGCTTCGTTTGCAAATATTTTCTCTCATTCTGAGGGTGGTCTTTTGTCTTGTTTATGCTTTTCTTTGCTGTGCAAGAGCTTCAGTTTTTAATTAGGTCTAATTTGTTAACTTTTGTTTTATATTCATTATTCTAGGAGGCGGATCGAAAATATCTTGCTGTTATTTATGTCCAAGAATGTTTTTCCTACATTTTTCTTTAAGAGTTTCATTATGTTTTGGCTTACAGTTAGACCTTTAATCCATTTTGAGTTTATTTTTGTGAATAGTATTAGGTAGAGTTCTAATTTTATTTTTTCACAGGTAGCTGTCCAGACCCCAGCACCACTGAGTGAAGAGGCTAGCTTTTTTCCATTGTATACTCTTGTCTATGTTGTCATAAATTAGGTGACCACAGGTGTGTGGGTTTGTCTCTGGGCTCTGTCTCCTGTATCTTTGGTCTATATTTGGTTTGTGGCGGAACCTTATTGTTTTGATTATGGTAGCTTTGTAGTGTAGTTTGAAGTCAGAGAGATTGATTCCTCCAGTCCCATCTTTTGATTTTCATTTGCATGAAATACCTTTTTTCCATCCACTAACTTTCAGTCTTCTTATATTCTCTCTGTATATTTAATTGTTGCTGTTTTGCTGACAGTGTGTCTTGGTGTGATCCTCTCTGTGTTGACTTGATTGGAACTGTCTGTGCTTTCTGGGCTGGGGTGTCTGTTTCTCTTCCAAGGCTAGGGAATTTTTCAGCTAGTGTTTCTTCATATACATTTTCTATTTCTCTCTTTCTTCTCCTTCTGGACCCCTATAATATGACTGTTAATATGCTTGATCCTGTCCTAGAAATATTCTAAATTAAAAAAAAATTTGTTTCTATTCAACTTGAGTGATTTCCACTACTTTGTCTAGTTTTTCTCTATCATCTTATCTGCTGTTGTTTTCTTCTACAGCAATCCTTGTTTCGGTTATTGTATTCTTCCTCTGTTTGGTTCTTCTGTAAAATTTCTGACTCTGTTAAAAACTCTTAACTCTGTTCCTTTATTCTTCTCCTGAATTCTTTAGAATCTTTATCATGAATTTAAACTCTACTGGGTAGGTTGCTAATTTTCACTGCACTTAGTTCTATTTCTGGGGTTTCATCTTGTGTTTTCTTTTGGAAAATATTCCTCTGGCACCTTATTTTGCCTACCTCACCCTTTTTGTTTCTTTGTATTTGGTAAGTTGGTGTTTCCCAATCTTAGAGAAGTGGCCTATGGGTCCCAGCAGGACATCTCCTGTCTGGTCACCAGAGCTATATGTTCTAGGGGTCCCCACTGTGTGGTCTCCTGGTCTCCTGGATCCTTCTATTGTGGTTTGCTGACTACTGTAGGTGGTTTTGGAGAAGGCAGTGGCACCCCACTCCAGTACTCTTGCCTGGAAAATCCCATGGATGGAGGAGCCTGGAAGGCTGCAGTCCATGGGGTCGCTAAGAGTTGGACACGACTGAGCGACTTCACTTTCAGTTTTCACTTTCATGCATTGGAGAAGGAAATGGCAACCCACTCCAGTGTTCTTGCCTGGAGAGTCCCAGGGACAGGGGAGCCTGGTGGGCTGACGTCTGTCTATGGGGTCGCACAGAGTCGGACACGACTGAAGTGACTTAGCAGTAGGTGGTTTGGTCCATGTGCTGGGTTCCCATTCTGGTTGTTTCCAGGCCCTGCCTTGTGCAGAGGGTATTGGACACTGGTGTTTGGGGCTAGGTAGTAGGGTGGGTGACTGTGGAGCCCCAGATTGGGCATAGCGTTGGCCCAATTGTGGGTAGAGCTCAGTCATTGGCTTGCTACTGTGGGGTTGGTAATCCTGGAGCTACTGTGGCCTTCTGGCAGGTGGGGCTGATTCCTGATATAGCTAGCTGCAGGGACCAGTGTGACCTCGGGCTGGTGATATTACACTGATAAATTAGGCTAGATTCCAGAATGGCTGGCTGAAGTACTCAAGTTTTCCTGGAACTGGTGTTGGTTTCCTATTGTGTGGGGCCAGGGCCCAGCATGTACTGGGGTGAGGCCAGCCTCCTGGTGTGTGGACTAGGTCTTGACATGGCTACATGTGGGGACACAGAAGTCCAGGGCCTGGTGTTAGCCCACTGGTGGGTGGTGCCATGCCTCAGGGGGCCCTGGACTGGTCTCCTTCTCACAAGTAGGTAAACTGGCTTTCTGGGTCTAGTGCCAACCCATTGACCTGGGTGATACCAGGTCATTTGAACTCTGGCGGGCAGGATCACATCTCCAGTTTGCTGGGGGATCAGGGGGTGCTAAAGCAGTAGATCTGCTAGTGAAAGGGGCTGGACCACTGCCCAGCTAACTGCTTAGTCTGGGAATGCTGAAATGCAGACTGGCTGGTAGATAGGGTTGTGGCCACCTGAGGAAGAGCCAATTCACTGGAAAATACCTTGATGCTGGGAAAGATTGAAGATTAAACGAGAAGGGAGTGGCAGAGGATGAGATGGTTAGATAGTATCATCAGTGCAATGGACATCAATTTGAGCAAACACTGGGAGATAATGGTGGCACAGGAGCCTGGCATGTTGCAATTCCTGGGGTCGCAGAGTTGGACACAACTTAACAACTGAACAACAACTAAGGATAATGTCCTGGCTCTTATAAGCTAGAATGAGAATGTCAAAATGGCTCTTGCCAGCACCGGTGTCCCTGTGTGGGATGAGCTCCCAGAAATGGCTGCAGTCAGCATCTTATGTTCCTAAAGTGTGTCCCAATGCTTTTTGCCTCTTCAGGGGGTTCTCTAAGGTCAGGAAAAGGCTTTGGGTTTGTTAGATTTCGAGTGGAGTCTCTCTTCCACATACCCTCTGACTCTTCCAAAAGTAAGCACGAGTGGCCTTCAAAGCCAAACGTTCTGAGGACTTGTCTTCCTGTGACAGTATTCCTGGGCTCAAGAGCCGAGTGTGGATCTGTCATCCTTGGGGAGACCTTCTGCAGTTGTAATAATTGTTCTGTGTGTTGGTAGCCTACCTGAGGGTGTGGTTCTTTACAACATTGTGTCTCCACCATTCCTACTCATCTTGTTTTAATTCCTTCTTTATATATTTAATTGTAGATCTTTCCTACTAGTCTTCAAGTCACTCTCATTGATAACTGCCCTGTAAATAGTTGTAATTTTGGTGTGTCCTTGGGAGGAGGTGAAGTCAGGGTCTTACTACCCTGCCATCTTCTCCTTCCTTTGTTCCTCTGCTTTTTAAACACTGAATTATTTATTCTCAAGGTCATATAATTTTTAACCCACATCTGCAAGAGTTGCTTTCCTCTCCCTTGTTACCCACATTCATTGATTATAAATTCATCAATTTTAGTATACATCATTCTTCCTACATTCACCAGGGCATTAGGTAGTGGCTTTTTCCCCTTAAGTGATCAAGTGCCTGTAGTATTTTTTAATCTAATGTGATGTGTACAGGTCAAGGTCACTAAAATACTGCTCTGATCCTATAGTTCATCTATCTGTTAAAGAAAAAAAAAAAAACAACCTAAAACAAGCTCTTACTTACCTCATAAAAGTCAAATGTTCTACTATGGCTAAGATTTCTCTGTAATTTTGTTGTAACCAGTCTTTTCTGTTCTACTTCTTGCCAGGCCCTGCCCTATGTTTTCTAGTCAAATTGAGATTTGAGAACATACTCTATTTTTTTTTTTTTTTATCTTGACATTGTTTCGTCATGGCTTCATTTTCTCTAGAATATATGTTCTCATAGAATGTGGTCATCTAACAGAACTCATTCATATTTTTTCAGCTTTATTGAGATGCAACTGACAAAAATTATAGATATTTAATGTATACAAGACAATGACTTGATATGTGGAATATTGAGAAGTGATTATCATAATCAACTAATTAACACCTGCATCTTTTTATTTTTTCTTTTTTGGTAGTAGGACAGTAAAATCTACTCTCAGCAAATTTTAAGTATATAATACAGTACTGCTAATGATAGTCACTGTACTGTATATTACATTCCCAGAATTTACTTTTTTTAACTGAAAGTTTCTATCCTTTGACCAATTTTTCCCCTTTTAAGAAATATGTATTTTGGAAAACTCAAAACATAACGCAAAATGAATAGAACTTGAATAGCAATATGATTCCATGTCAGTTCATTCTTACCACTTTTATTTAGTGATTCAATTATTTACCCTCCTCTTTTGTATATTCCCATTGGAAGGAATGATGCTAAAGCTGAAACTCCAGTACTTTGGCCACCTCATGCAAAGAGTTGACTCATTGGAAAAGACTCTGATGCTGGGAGGGATTGGGGGCTGGAGGAGAAGGGGACGACAGAGGATGAGATGGCTGGATGGCATCACTGACTCGATGGACGTGAGTCTGAGTGAACTCCAGGAGTTGGTGATGGACAGGGAGGCCTGGCGTGCTGCGATTCATGGGGTCACAAAGAGTCGGACACGACTGAGTGACTGATCTGATCTGATCTGATTGTTGTAACATTGGTTCACAGAAAAATTGGTGGGAAGATACAGAGATTTCCCGTATAACTCCCACCCTCGCACATGCATAGTCTCCTGACTATCAGCATCCCATTTGTTTCATTTGATAAAAATACACTGGCACTTCATAATCACCAAAGCCATAGCTTACATTATTGTTAACTCTTGGTGTCATACATGCAATGGGTTTAGACAAAAACATGATGACACGTGTTCCTTGTTATAGTATCAAGCGGTATTTTTACGATCCTAAAGATCCTTTGTTCCACTGGCACATTTCTTCTCACCATGGCTCATTTCTTCTCACCCTGGCAACCACGATTCGTTTCACTGCCTCTATATATTTGTCTTTTCTAGGAAATCATATAGTTGGAATCATTATAGCATTTAGTCTTATCACATTACTTCTTCCACTTTGTAATATGTATTTAAGTTTTCTCCATGTCTTTTCATGGCTTGCCAGCTCACCTATTTTTACTGTTAATACTGCATTGTCTGAGTGTATCATGGTATATTCATCCATTCACTTACTGAAGGACATTTTGGTAATTATGAAGAAAGCTTTTAGAAACACAAATATCTGCATTTGTTTTGTGCTGCTGCTGCTGCTAAGTCGCTTCAGTCGTGTCTGACTCTGTGCAACCCCATAGATGGCAGCCCACCAGGCTCCCCTGTCCCTGGGTTTCTCCAGGCAAGAACACTGGAGTGGGTTGCCATTTCCTTCTCCAATGCATGAAAGCGAAAAGTGAAAGTGAAGTCGCTTACTTATGTCCAACTCTTAGCGACCCCATGGACTGCAGCCTTCCAGGCTTCTCCCTCCATGGGATTTTCCGGGCAAGAGTACTGGAGTGGGGTGCCATTGCCTTCTGTGTTTTTGTGTGTAGGCATAAGTTTTTGATTCCTTTGGGTAAATACCAAAGAGTATGATTGCTAGATCACATGGTAAGAGTCTGTTTCGTTTAATAAGAAACCACAAAAGTGTCTTCCAAAGTGACTGTACCATTTTGCATTCCCACCAGCAATGAGTGAGAGTTCTTGGTGCTCCACATCTTTACCAGCATTTGATGTTGTCCACGTTCTTGATTTGTAACCATTCTATATGTATTTAGCATCTCATTGTTTTCATTTGCCTTTTCCTGAAGACATATAACATGAATTATCTATATGCTTGCTTGCCATCTGTATATCTTTGGTGAACTATTGAAGTCTTTGACCCATATTTTCACAGGGATTTTTAAAATTTGTTTTAAGAGTTCCTTGTATGTTTTGGATTATAACCCTTTATCAGATGTGCTCTTTACAAGTACTTTTTCCCAGTCTATGGCTTGTCTTCTCATCTTCCTGAAGTATTCAGTTTTGTGTAGTGCTTAACACAGAAATTTGGGTGCTATTAAATTTTTGCTTTTAAAAATAATTTCATTTACTCCACAATAGCCTAGAAGAAATGTTCCATTCTTTATTTAATAGTTACCCTCTGATTTAACACTCAGGCTATTTCAGGCCATATTCATAGGGATAGAAGTAAACTTTTTAAGTATTGACCTAAAAAAAAAAATCTTTGTATATCTCCAATTACCCATATTTTTGTTATTAAGATTGATTCTCAGAAAGGAAGTTGTTTCATTGAATATTAAGTGTTAATCGCTCAGTTGTGCCTGACTCTTTGCGACCCCAAGGACTGCAGCCCACTAGGCTCCTCTGTCCATGAGATTTTCCAGGCCAGGATACTGGAGTGGGTTGCCATTTCCTTCTCCAGGGGATCTTCCCAACCCAGGGATCGAACCCAGGTCTACTGCACTGCAGGCAGATTCTTCACCACCTGAGCTACAAGGGAAGCCCTCATTCAATATTATAAGTATGTAAATAAAAATCATTTATAATGTGCCACCTGTCAGGGGGTGTCCATGTGTGTGGGGGAGTGGGGGGAGGAGAGAGGGAGTTGTGAGGGAGAGGTGATTGGATTCACGGTTTTAAAAGATCACTGTAGCCCCTGTGTTTAGAATGGACTGTGAGGGGTAAGACTGCAAGCAGGGACACAGGTGGGAGGCGACTGCAGTAATCCTGGGGAGAAGCTGGAAAAGGAATAGGCTTCATGGGCTTCCCTATTGGCTCAGCTGGTAAAGAATCCTCCTGCAATGCAGGAGATCTGGGCTCGATCCCTGGGTTGGGAAGATCCCCTGGAGAAGAGAATGGCTACCCATTCCAGTATTCTGGCCTGGAGAATTCCATGGACTCTATAGTATATGTGTATATACAGTATATGTATAGATATAGTATATGTATATATATGTGTATATTTATTTATAAATATATATAAATACGTCTGAGTATAATGGGCTGAATTATGGGAAGATAGAAACAGGGCCTGCTGTTATATAACTTGCAACTGTCAGTCAACGTTGAGCATATTCCAATTTGCATTCCCTTTCATTGACTGGTGGTGGGTACAAGCCTGATTTTTCATGGGGCATAATCAGAAGGAACAGACAGGAAGTATATATAATATTTATATATTATAAATATATATATAATATTTATGAACCCTTAGGGGCTCCAAGCAGCCTAAGGTTACTTGGAAAAGTCCCCAGGGTTAATTTATATATACTGTGTGCCTAGGACACATGGGCAAGAGTTGAAAATTTCTGTGGTTATTTTTGTGACATATATATGTGATCTCCTCAGTATGTCTGAGGTGGAATTTAGAGATCAGCTTGCATCCCTTTCAGCCCAGCCACCCGTCATTGCTCATATCAAACTTCCTACCTAGCAGTTCAGTTCAGTTCAGTCGCTCAGATGTCTCCGACTCTTTGTAACCCCAAGGACTGCAGCATGCTAGGCCTCCCTGTCCATCACCAATTCCTGGAGTTTACTCACACTCATGTTCATCGAGTTGGTGATGCTATCCAGCCATCTCATCCTCTGTCATCCCCTTCTCCTCCTGCCTTCAGTCTTTCCCAACATCAGGGTCTTTGCCAGTGAGTCAGCTCTTTGCATCAAATGGCCAAAGTATTGGAGTTTCAGCTTCAACATCAGTCCTTCCAATGAACACTCAGGACTGATCTCCTTTAGGTTGGACTGGTTGGATCTCCTTGCAGTACAAAGGACTCTTAAGCATCCATTCTCCAACACTACAGTTCAAAAGCTTCAATTCTTCAGCACTCAGCTTTCTTTATAGTCCAACTCTCACATCCATAAATGACCACTGGAAAAACATATGTTTGACTACACGCACCTTTGTTGGCAAAGTAATGTCTCTGCTTTTTAATATGTTGTCTAGGTTGGTCATAACTGTACTTCCAAGGAGCAAGCGTCCTTTAATTTCATGGCTGCAGTCACCATCTGCAGTGATTTTGGAGCCCCTAAAAATAAAGTATGTCACTGCTTCCACTGTTTCCCTATCTATTTGCCGTGAAGTGATGGGACCAGATGCCATGATCTTAGTTTTCTGAATGTTGAGCTTTAAGCCAACTTTTTCACTCTCACCTTCATCAAGAGGCTCTTTAGTTCTTCTTCACTTTCTGCCATAGGGTGGTGTCATCTGTGTACGTGAGGTTATTCATATTTCTCCTGGCAATCTTGATTCCAGCTTGTGCTTCTTCCAGCCCAGCATTTCTCATGATGTACTCTGCATAGAAGTTAAATAAGCAGGGTGATGATATATAGCCTTGATGTACTCCTTTCCTGATTTGGAACCAGTCTATTGTTCCATGTCCAGTTCTAACTGTTGCTTCCTGACCTGCATATAGGTTTCTCAAAGGCAGGTCAGGTGGTCTGGTATTCCCATCTCTTTCAGAATTTTCCAGTTTATTGTGATCCACACAGTCAAAGGCTTTGGCGTAGTCAATAAATCAGAAATAGATGTTTTTGTGGAACTTTCTTGCTTTTTTGATGATCCAGCGGATGATGGCAATTTGATCTCTGGTTCCTCTGCCTTTTCTAAATCTGGCTTGAACATCTGGAAGTTCATGGTTCACATATTGCTGAAGCCTGCCTTGGAGAATTTTGAGCATTACTTTATTAGCATGTGAGATGAGTGCAATTGTGTGGTAGTTTGGGCATTCTTTGTACCATACATATATTACTTAAATATTAAATATATATTAATATAATATTAATTAATGTATTAATATGTTAAATATTTTAAATATTTAACTTAAGCATTTTATCATGTCATTAGAATTTATAAAATCATTTTAATGGGTATGTAATATTTCATTTAAAGGATACTGGCATTTAATCATTATGCTTACTTTGATATGTCTATTATAGTAATTTGTCAGGAAAAATTTTGTACAAATGTAGCTTTCAAAATTATTGTATTATGCTAATTTTCTAAAAGTACCTCAAAGAGTATGCTCATAAATTAAAGCTCTTGAAACAGCTTGCTAAAATTGTTTCCAGAATGATTTGACAGTTTACACTATTAGCAGGATATGATATTGGTTTATTCAATGCTCCATTTCTTAGTATTGAAGATGATAATGTTTTAATCATTGCTGAATTTATATGGGAAAATAGCATTTTGTTTTAATTTGCATTTATTTGATTAGTCATATTTGAATGTTTTCAAGTTCATTAGTCATTTGTATTCTAGGAATTCTGTATATAGTCATTACCAACTTCTTAATTGTGTTTGTATGGTGTTCTACTTGATGTTAATGATACTAAAACTTTGTCAATTAAAGTTATGTTATAAAATAATGACAATTATTTTTTAAGTTCTTACATATTTTAGGGAGTTTTTTCTTCAAAATTAACTTAAACAAATTGATTATTGTACTTCAGAAATGAAGGGTCTGCTTATGAAGAATTGTAGACCGTGGAGCAGAAATCATACTTTATTCTATAGATATTGCAGTCTTTTAATTCTTTTGAGGAGGAGTAGAAAACACAACCAAATTTGTATGTTGAGAACAAGAAGCATAGAGCCTGAGAAAAGTATATGAGAGTTGAGGCAAGATTGAAAAAGGAAGGAACCACTTAGGATGCTGATTTATTGTGTGAGTAAGATTTTTATCACCTTATCTTAGGAAATGGGGAATTGAGTAGAATCAAGACACATACACAACTAAGGCTAATATATCTTTGTCAAATTTTCCTAACAGAGTTATTTTGGCTTCATAAAAATTCATCATATTTGTAATTTTCTAGATTTTGGAATTTAAATTTGATAATATAAAAATATCATTGTGAAAAGTATAAAGTGATAGTTGCTCAGTCGTGTCCAACACTTTGCAAGTCCATGGAATTCTCCAGGCCAGAATACTGGAGTGGGTAGCCTTTCCCTTCTCCAGGGGATCTTCCCAACCCAGGGATCGAATCCATGTCTCCTGCATTGCATGTGGATTCTTTACCAGCTGAGTCACCAGGGAAGCCCAAGAATACTGGACGGGGTAGCCTAACCCTTCTCCAGCGAATCTTCCTGACCCATGAATTGAACTGGGGTCTCCTGCATTGCAGGTGGATTCTATGCCAACTGAGCTACCACTGAAGCCCCTAAAAATATCATTATTTCTATGGTAATTCCCCATCACTTTTAATCATGGACACTCCCTCCCTGATGAGTTATTAAATAAGCATTTCTTTACAAAAATCTTATTAGTTATGTTATGTGTATATTATATGAATTTAAATGATTTTCTTTTTCTTGCATGAGTTAACCAGTTGTCTGAAAGCAGAAGTACTTAACTGTCTTTGTGAGACAAATTGTAATCTGGCTGACTACCCTTAAATATCATTCACTTTAATTTTCTTGGTCATCTATTTTATAGAACATTTTCCTTAAAAACATATTTGACTGATTTGTTTATTCTTTCTAGATTACTCTTGTATATTTCTAAGTAGGAGGAAGAGGGAACAGAGAAGAACAAACTCTATATTGACTCTCTAATTGTTGTTTTACTGTTCTTAAATATATTTGTCTACTTATTTCTATGAAAAAAATAGTGGGCCCTTTGAGTATCTCTTGCTTTAAAATATTTCAGAAAGAATATTTGTCTTGCATGTTTTTTACAGGAACTGGATTTTTTAAAGCACCTAGTTGTTCATTGACATGAACACAATTGAAAGGCAAATATCTAACTAAGAAAATATTTTTAATTTTCACAAAGTTTTTAAAACTTTAATATCAAAATTATATAAGAAATGGGGGACACACCAATATAAAAATGGACAGAATATGAATCTTCAAGTCCTACACACATACACAGAGTCTAGTCTTGTTAGTCTTCTAACAAATATAAATGGGAAGAATGGGATGCATTTTTTTCCTATGAAATTGACAAAAACAGTTATAATTCAGAGTGTTATCCAGAGAGTAGGGAAATGTGTGGTCTCAAACATGGATTATGGGAAAAGTGAGAAATGGTGCAAACGTTCTATAGGACAGTATTAACAGTATCAAACCTTAAAATGTTTATTCATGTTGATTCTACTTTGGCACGTCTAGGAATTTTCACAGGAGGAATAGAGAATTACACAAAAAAGCTGTTTAAAAGCTTGTGATAATTTTGGCTAATTTGAAACAAACTACATTTTCAGCTACAGGGAAATAGAGATGGCTTTATTGATGGTAAATTTATACATCAGAATCCATTGCAACCACTACAGTTCATGTGATATAGAAAAACATTCATGAGGTAGATTCTCTAATGCATAATTTTGTGTGGATTTTATGTGTCTGTGTTTGGGGGTAGATCGGGCTGTGTGTACGTGCTAATTCTGTTCAGTCATGTCCTACTCTGTGCGACCCTATGGACTGTGGCCTGCCAGCTTCTTCTGTCTGTGGGATTCTCCAGGAAAGAATACTGGAGTGGGTTGCCATGCCCTCCTCCAGGAGATCTTTCTGACCCAGGTATCAAACCTGTGTCTCTTAAGACTCCTGCATTGGCAGGCAGGTTCTTTACCACTGGCACCTGGGGTGTGTGTTGGTATATTTGGGTATTAGTATATATAGTAGAGTATGAGTTTTGGTATGTATTTAAGTGATAATGTTTGTGGGTTTGGACAATTGTGGGAATTTGGAGATATGTTTGTGTATTTGGGGTGTGTACATGGATTTATGGATCTATCTCAGTGTTTATAGGTGTGTGAATGCATAAACAAATACTCAAAGATGAAAATTCGAAGTTGAAACACTGACGTGATCATCATAGCTATAGTTGAATTTGTTGCTGTTCAGCCATTCAGTCATGTCTGACTCTTTGCAATCCCATGGGCTGCAGCACGCCAGGCTTCCCTGTCCTTCACCATCTCCTGGAGCTTGCTCAAACTCATGTCCATTGATTCAGTGACGCCATCCAACCATCTCATCCTCTGTCGTCCCCTTCTTCTCCTGCCTTCAATCTTTCCCAGCATCAGGATCTTTTCTCATGAGTCAGCTCTTCACATCAGGTGGCCAGAGAGCTGGAGCTTCAGCTTCAGCGTCAGTCCTTCCAATGAATATTCAAGTTGATTTCCTTTAGGATGGACTGACTTGTTCTTGCAGTCCTATAGTTGAATAAGCAGGATTAATGTTATCAATTATATTTTTCTCCAATAAATGTGTTTTCATGTGTGAATACATGTATTCCATTATACTTAAAGAAAGATTATTACAATTAATTAAAACAAAAAATATTTTCAATAACTACAAAGAAATATCTCTAAAGATTATAAATAAGCTCCCCAATTCAAATAAATATGGTAATAAATTCTATACTTGGGTAAAATAAGCTGGATAAATTTTAAGAGAAAGAAAATGGAAAAGCAACAATTTGTATACATTTTTACTGTGCTATGGAAACATTTCACGGGAAGTGTGAAATTTTAATTTGAAATAAATAATTTTAGTGTGAGCTCTTCTGTTTTCTCTCAGTGTATTTTTATCCATTTCAAACACATAAAATATCTTTTGGATGTTTCACATTAAAATTATTTAAATTTAAATTATATGGTTTCAGAATATATTTTTTTTTATTTAAAAGAGACCCTTTATGCTTCAGTGTATAATAATAGAAGTTGAAATATTTAAACAGGTGGTGCTTGTTCATAAATGATTTCAAGTGTTAGTGAGGGTTTATTTAACACCTCCCTCAGGAAACATAATAGAAAAGATCAGACATTTATCTAATCCTTTCGGCCAGAGATGCTCTCAAATTGTGTTTATAGATGTTAATGGGTTCTGGAAAAACATACATGAAGGTTGTATGGTCAGATAAGTTTAGGGAATACTGTCTGCTCTAATCCTCTCTTGTTGGTTTTCGGTTCATATTGGCTATCCGAGATCCATCAGAGAAAGCTGCTGCTGCTGCCGCTAAGTCGCTTCAATCGTGTCCGACTCTGTGCGACCCCATGGACGGCAGGCTACCAGGCTCCCCTGTCCCGGGGATTCTCCGGGCAAGAACACTGGAGTGGGTTGCCATTGCCTTCTCCATCAGAGAAAGCTATTTAACTTTAATTCAGCATTTACCACATAAATTTGACTGTGGGATTATCTTTTATCTTGTTTATTTTTTCATGGATTGCTTATTAACATGTCATGAAAGTAAAATTATAATTTGAGAAATAATGTGCTAAACTCTTAAGTTCAAGCTTAGTAACAGATTTATTTTCAGGTCAAAATAGCTGTTTCCAACAGTCTTGCATGGTTAATTCAGTCAGATCATCCTCAAAACAAGTAAAAAAAAAGGCAGTAAGTAGTAGTTTGATATAAAGTCATAAAAAAAAGTTCTAAGGGCTTGATATACAGATATCATAATTGATAATTGTTATAAATTCTCCTAAAGAAAAATCTTTCCACAGTCAATAAATATATGCATGTTACAGAAAGGTAATTATTGATAGAAAAAAATTACCCCCCCCAGTATTCATTTATTGTATTTGTAGTTTGCTATATGTTGAGTGCCTTCTAGATGATTATGTATATTCTAGTCAGACATATGGTTCATATTAAACAGTGTCCAGAATCCTGTTGTAAATTCTTCAAGAGCAACTAAAATTAAAAAAGGAACCTAAGTTTATTTATAGCGTAATGTGGATCCACTGGAGAAGGAAATGGCAACCCACTCCAGTATTCTTGCCTGGAGAATCCTGTCGACAGGGGAGCCTGGTGGGCTGCTGTCCATGGGGTCACACAGAGTCAGACACGACTGAGGCGACTTAGCATGCATGCATGCAATGTGGATACACAGGGCTTCCCCGGTTGCTCAGTGGTAAAGAATCCACCCACAATTCAGGAGCCATAGGGGACGTGGGTTTGATCCCTGAGTCAGGAAGATCCCCTGGAGGAGGGCATGGAACCCGCTCCAGTATTCTTACCTGGAGAATCCCCTGGACAGAGGAGCCTGGCGGGCTACAGTCCATTGCATTCCTAACAGTCAAACACAATTAAAGTGACTTAGCCTGCACGCACGTGGATTCACAGACTGAGAACAGATCAGTTTCCTTAGTACAAACTACTGTCAGATACAGAGGACCAACACTAACATTTTAAAGTTTTGAAACTGTTTTAAACATTCATCATAATTGTGCTTTCCTCACAAGCCTTCAGAAGCCTCATTCATGTTTTCATCCCTTTGATTCACTACCACGCAGATTAATTTCTCTAGTGACTTTCCCTTTCACAGTCTATGTATTCTGGAGCTCATGTTGTCCTCTGTCCTGTGGCTAGTGCTCATTTCTACTTTTTCTTGACTATTCAACTGTGGTTTCTAGGTCCCTATCCAGTGCTTTCTGCCTGCTGAAGATTGTCTGATATTCTCATACTTAAGTTTTTTCTTAAGTGTGTTCAGTTCAGTTGAGTCATTCAGTCCTGTCCGACTCTGCGACCCCATGGACTGCAGCACACCAGTCTTCCCTACCCATCACCAATTCCTGGAATTGCTCAAACTCATGTCCATGGAATCGGTGATGCCATCTAACCATCTCATCCTCTGTCCTCCCCTTCTCCTCCAGCCTTCAATCTTTCCCAGCATCACAGTCTTTTCCAGTGAGTCGGTTTTTCGTATCAGGTGGCCAAAGAATTGGAGCTTCAGCTTCAGCATCAGTCCTTCCAGAGAATATTCAGGACTGATTTCCTTTAGGATGGACTGGTTGGATCTCCTTGAAGTCCCAGGGACTCTCAAGAGTCTTCTCCAACACCACAGTTCAAAAGCATCAATTCATCTGCGCTCAGCTTTCTTTATAGTCCAACTCTCACATCCATACATGACTATTGGAAAAACCATAGCCTTGATTAGATGGACCTTTGTTGGCAAAGTAATGTCTCTGCTTTTTAATAAGCTGCCTAGGTTGGTCATAACTTTTCTTCCAAGGAGTAAGCGTCTTTTAATTTCATGGCTGCAGTCACCATCTGCAGTGATTTTGGAGCCCCCCAAAATAAAGTCTGACACTGTTTCCACTGTTTCCCCATCTATTTCCCATGAAGTGATGGGACTGGATGCCATGATCTTAGTTTTCTGAAAGTTGAGCTTTAAGCCAACTTTTTCACTCTCCTCTTTCACTTTCATCAAGAGGCTCTTTAGTTCTTCTTCACTTTGCCTTAATGGTGGGATCATCTGCATATCTGAGGTTGTTGATATTTCTCCCAGCAATCTTGATTCCAGCTTGTGCTTCCTCCAGCACAGCGTTTCTCATGATATACTCTGCATATAAATTAAGTAAGCAGGGTGACAATATAAGCCTTGACATACTTCTCTCCTGATTTGGAACCAGTCTGTTATTCCACATCCAGTTCTAATTGTAGCTTCTTGACCTGTGTACAGATTTTTCAGGAGTCAGGTAAGGTGGTCTGATATTTCCATCTCTTATTTTTTGGGCAGTAATATATATATTATTCCAACTTGTCTGTCTGTTTATCATATTTTATAGTCATTTGGCAGTATTTCATCAGTTCAGTTCAGTTCAGTCGCTCAGTCGTGTCTGACTTTTTGCGACCCCGTGAATCGCAGCACGCCAGGCCTCCCTGTCCATCACCAACTCCCGGAGTTCACTCAGACTCACGTCCATCGAGTCAGTGATGCCATCCAGCCATCTCAT
>NW_011488621.1:3198465-3201094 GCF_000754665.1 Bison bison bison
GATCTCCTTGCAGTCCAAGGGACTCTCAAGAGTCTTCTCCAACACCACAGTTCAAAAGCATCAATTCTTTGGTGCTCAGCCTTCTTCACAGTCCAACTCTCACATCCATACATGACCACAGGAAAAACCATAGCCTTGACTAGTCGGACCTTTGTTGGCAAAGTAATGTCTCTGCTTTTGAATATGCTATCTAGGTTGGTCATAACTTTCCTTCCAAGGAGTAAGTGTCTTTTAATTTCATGGCTGCAGTCACCATCTGCAGTAAAACATAATGATATATATAACATGATATATATTTTATAATTACATATTATGTTGCATATAAAATATGTAATATTATGTATATATATGTTTTTCAAGAGAGTTTTATTTTTTTATTCCTACTCTTTTGCATATGAATTTTCTTTTCTTTGTGGTTATTAATTATAAAGATTTTGTTTTGGCTTGTTTTTTTTTGACATTATTTGTCTTTCTGCTTTCTTTGTAATACTTTTTTTTTTTAATGTTATACTTTTTTTAATGTTTTGTTATTTCCCTCTTGTCAATTCTCAGTTTGAAAAATTGAGAATTGATAAGAAGCAAATAATATAACATTTGCCTAATGTTATTTGCATAATATAATGGAGCAGTCTCAGCTTTCTGTGCCTATGTAAGACATGGGCACTGGAAAGCTTGCTGAATATGGAGGCCAAACTCGTAACTGGGGGTCTCACTCTATGTAGTTGTGTATTGATCTGGCCTCTAGGCTTTTATCAGTTGTAGAATTTTCTTTTAGCTTTTGATTTCCCTAGAAAACTGTTCCTGCCTGAGGAAAATAACCTGGTCTGCCAGCCCGGGACCCAGGTTGGGAGAGGGACAGAGGACCTCCCCATTCAGTGTGTAGACTGTCACTCAACCAACCATTCCCCCAGCCCCCATTCCAGTGCTGAAGTTCTGTGCTGCACCCCGAACTTCTACCATGCCTCCCATCCCTCATTTCTGAGACTTTTTGGCTAAAATTTCTCAGAATTTAAAGCTCATCTGATTGCAAGATAGTTAATCTGGGTACACAGATGAGCCAGACTGGATTCTTGAGAATCTGACTGATGCTTATACAACTTTTAGATAATCCTTTGTGATGTTATTTCTTATTTAGTGGAGTTTCAGGAGGGGACAATATAAATGCATATGATTCAATCTGCCAGAAATCTTAAATATGTCCTTTGTACATATGTAAAAAGTTAGTATTTTAAGTTATATGTGCATAGATATGATATAGATATAAGTTTATGTACGTAGATATGATATAGTACTAAAAGCAAATTGGTCTATAGCATCCACTTCATATTGACCTTACAGAAGTGATTTTCTTTCTTTTGTGATATAAGTTTATTTATTTATTTTTTTGATTCTCACTGTGCAGATAATTATTCCTCTAGGAAATAAAGACCTTGCAATTCCTAACAAATAAGTATACCTAGGCAATGATTATCAGTGACTGATTCTGGCTGAAAAAAAATTACACCCACACAATCTGAATGTGAACATTTGTCTACCAGTTTACAAGATACATACAAATTGACTTGATAAATGACACCATGAAGATGTAATCAGTGGAGTCTAGGCATATAGTTTGAAAAAATCTCTATAAAACCATCAAATTTCTTTAATAAATAATTGGAAGAAAATAAAAAGATGAACTTGGGGAAGTTATAAACTATAATAACCTAAAAGACTTAAAAATCACAATTTTGAGAACCTTATTTAGATTCTGGTAAAAGCAAACTATAACAATAAATTATATCATTATGATGACAAAACAAATGGAGAAATATGAAAAGTGAAAATATGAAATTAAATATAAATTTAATATATTATTAAATCATAGTAAATGTTTTAGGAGTGATAATGGTAATGAGATTCTTAAAAAGTAGATACTGAAGTAAATTATTAGTGAAATGATATCATGCCTTGTGATATCTTGGATTTGTTTTATAATAATCTGGGAAAGGAATGAGTAAAGGTAGAGATGATACAAGATCAGGAATATATTGATAATTGTTGAAGATGTTTGTGTACATTAGATTCATTTACCATTATTTCTACTTTTGTCTGATTTAAAGTAATAGTAATAAAAAAAAAAAAAAAACTAAAGGAAATTTTACTCCTTTCAAAAACATGAGTGTATCTACTTCTGAAAACTTCAACTCAAAATTCAAAATGCTCTGAATTCAAAACACAAAAATGGATTAAGGATGCTCGCCTACAATTCATAAGACAAAGCTCTGCATTTGAAACTACTATGTCTACGCTGAAATATGCATACTGATCAGAGCCGAATATTGAAATAAATAACCCTGGAATATTATAAAGTTCTGTTTATTTTTACTTTAATCCAGTGAACATTGTCATTGTATAAAATGTTTTATTAAATACCTATTTGTCCCATGCTGCTACTGCTGCTAAGTCGCTTCAGTCGTGTCTAACTCTGTGCGACCCCATAGACGGCAGCCCACCAGGCTCCCCCATCCCTGGGATTCTCCAGGCAAGAACACTGGAGTGGGTTGCCATTTCCTTCTCCAATGCATGAAAGTGAAAAGTGGAAGTGAAGTTGCTCAGTCGTGTCCGACTCTTAGCGACCCCATGGAGC
>NW_011488621.1:3201194-3212625 GCF_000754665.1 Bison bison bison
GACCCCATGGAGTGTAGCCCACCAGGCTCCTCCGTCCATGGGATTTTCTAGGCAAGAGTACTGGAGTGGGGTGCCATTGCCTTCTCCATATTTGTCCCATATTCTAATGTGTTTCTGTGCTTTTCAGTTGACCAGAGGGCTGGGTCTATAAATTATTAAAATGAATGAGACTCTGATCCCAAAAGGCTACTGTAACAAAAGTTCTAAGAGTCAATAAAGTCATAGTCTTTCTTTTTTTCTTATGTGCTATATTATTTCCATGCTCATCACTTTCTAGTTATCTATGATCTTATGCAACTGTTGTTGCTCAGTTGCTATCTCATGTCCGACCCCTTGTGACCCCATGGACTGCAGCATGCCAGGCTCCTCTGTCCTTCATTATCTCCTGGAATTTGCTCAAATTCATGTCCATTGAGTCTGTGATGCTCTCTATCTCATCATCTGCCACTCCCTTCTCCTCTTGTCTTCGATCTTTCCAAACATTAAGGTCTTTTCCAATGAGTTGGCTCTTATGCAAAGAGCCAAAGTCCTTAAAACAGCCTGCATTTCTTGGTTCTCTGAAACTTTTTTGACTATAGCTCCTATTGTGTTGCCTTTTCTTTACTCTATTCCAGCTCTAAAAACAAGCTCTTCCCTGTGTCTTTGACAACTGCTCCTGCCTCTGACTGGATCTGCATAATTCCTTCCTTCACCTTCCTCCAGCTTTTTCTTAGGATGCCATTTTTCTTACTGAGGGTCTGCTTGCCTATCCTTCTGCTAATTGGGCACTGCCCTCCTCAGTCCTCCTTTCCTGCTTTTTTTTTTTTTCTGTGACTCTTATCTCCATGTGATATTCTATGTATTTACCTTTTGTCATGATATTTACTATTTTTTGGTTGTTATTTTTGTCACTTCACCAGAATGAGAGCCATGTAAAAGTATTATAACAGTTATTAAAAGGTTACTCTTACTTTCTGTACTTTACTTTGTCACACATCAGCCAGAAATAGTCATGGCTTCAGGTTTGTGCCAGTGTTTGGACCACTCTTTGAAGAGCATCGCTCTATATTACATATGATATTTCATGGTGAAATATATACTCATTATTGTAGTAAAATGGTTTTCAGGTAGCACAAATGCGTGGGATACAACAAATACTTATGAACGTGCATGGGCATTATGTAATTTTTTTTAAAGGAGACAAGATTAAATATTGTTCTATTCTATTTGATATATTCTATTCTGTTTGGCCACCTGATGTGAAGAACTGACTCATTGGAAGAGACCCTGATGCTGAGAAGGATTGAAGGCAGGAGGAGAAGGGGATGACAGAGGATGAGATGGTTGGAATGGCTCACACGACTGAGTGACTAAACTGAACTGATTCTATATATTCTATATTCCTGCTTTTTTCTATTTATGGAAGAAGCTCAACTTGATATATACTTCAGTCATGCACGTCAGTCAGGATCCTGGAAGGAAAAAAGTGGCACACTAACCCAAAAGAACTACATGAGGGGACTATTTTCTGAGATTTAGGGAGGGCTAAGAGAACCTCCAGAGGATAGTGAGGGACCCTGAGATTGGCAACAGCAGGCAGTTGTTATTATCTAGTATTAGGAGGGCAAATGTCTGTGATTCAGTTTTCAGAGCCTGGTGAAATCCGCAGTCATGGAAGAATCACTTCCAACAGATGTGTGACCTAAAGAAATGCCCTGAGGGCAGGAGAAGGAGCGTAGATAGCCAACTGCCCCTTTGGTTGCTCCTCTGTCCTCCACGAGTGGAGGAGGACAATCCAGACGGTTATCACATGGCAAGGGGCCCTCAGTGGTGCAGTCCATGCCAGTCAGCCTCCCAGGGTACAGGTCAGAGGGGCTAGAAAACCAGCTCTAGAAAGGCAAGTGGAAACCAAAGCATAGAGCATTTTTAGCGGTGTCTTTAGATTCAGTGGCTATTATTTAGTTTCCTATCTTTTCAGTCATGAAGTGTCCTCTAACTTATCATCTGTTTCTTTTCAGATTTAGGATTAGAATGATAATTTACTCATTGAATGAGTCCAGATGAATTCTGCCCCTTATTGTATGCTCTTCAAGTGTTTGGGAGATTTCTGGCTACGGATGATCACACTAGTGATAGGGAGTTGGATCAAGAGTAGAATCAGGAAGACATATTAAGAGATCATTATCATTTTTCGGTCTTGGAAGTTTGAAGTCTCAATGTAAGGCTGAGGATGGAGAGATCAAAGTGGATCTGAGATATATTTACTGTGCACAGTCAGTGAGATGTATAGACTGATTTGTTGAAAGGGATTAAAAAAAAAAAAAGTGTTGAGATAAGTTCCAGATTTGGAGTTTGGTTGAGTAGATTGTGTCATTTACCTCCATAATATATAATAACATAGGCTGGTAATGTTTTCCCTGCACTGGGAGCCCCATGAGCAGTGATGAAAGGTTCGGTTTTAAACGTGGTGACTGATGTGCTATGGAGATATATAAGTGCAGATGGTGGGTTTGGGAGAACATGTATTTCACGTTTTCTGGAGCTCTGGAGAGAGAGCTCAACTGAGGGCACAGATAGAGGAGTCATCAGCATTTAGGTATTGGTTTAAGACATTGTTATAATTAGCAGGCTTCAAGCGTTGAAAACCACAATATGCTAGGTGCTTGGTAGACTCGGAGAAGTTCAGTAACCTGTTTCCTTAGCAGAAGATGAATTCTCTAAGGATAGAGAAATTTAAGTCAGATTTTGATGGGAGTGGGGGCGGGGGAGGGGTAGTGGGAAGGAAGAAACATCAGCAAGTAGAAAGAGAAAGAACCATCTGATTTCTTTTCCAATTTTGTATTTAACTAGTCTAAGTGATGACTTCTTTTTCCAAACTGCTTTTCTTTGGTCTGTAATCATAAGGCTAAGTACATAGCTTCAGAGTTCTATGGTCACAAAGTTCATGAGAGAAATAACACAGGATTAGCACTATAAAAAAAAAATACGGGCTCTTTCTAAAACAATTCTGTGACTGCTGTGTTTGATCTTATAATTGAAGATTTTTCTGCCTTTGCTCTGAATTTTAGGAAATTTTGCCACTGGCATTTCTTCATATCTGTTCTTTTACCCTTAAATGTCAATGTTTTCTATTTTACTCCTATTCAATATATTTCTGAGAGCAGCATTCAATATTGTGTGAGGTAGAATATTTTTAAATGAATGCAAATGTAATCATGTAATTCTGTTTCACAGACCAGTTTTCCTCATTTTCAAACCATTTGGGTTTGCAGGGTTGACCCATTTCAAATTTTAATTTAAGTATTTATCAAGTCAAAATAACATTTTAAACTAAACACAGATGAGTAACAAACAAGAGTCAGCGTGGAAGGTCTTAGCATAATGTTTACTGGATTAGTGTTCTAATGACATTGCTACAAAAGTACAGAATACAATCTATTAATCAGTACAAGTATAACCCCTAGTATTCATTTAAAACATATTGTTTTAAACAATCTTTAAAATGATGTAGGATATCATATGTTATACACTAAAAGAATTGCTTTTAACCAGAGTTTGCCTCGGTTTTGATATATTTGTTCAGTTCAGTTCAGTTCAGTTCAGTCGCGCAGTTGTGTCTGATTCTTTTCGATCCCATGAATCGCAGCACACCAGGCCTCCCTGTCCATCACCAACTCCCGGAGTTCACCCAGACTCATGTCCATTGAGTCCGTGATGCCATCCAGCCATCTCATCCTCTGTCGTCCCCTTCTCCTCCTGCCCACAATCCCTCCCAGCATCAGAGTCTTTTCCAATGAGTCAACTCTTCCCATGAGATGGCCAAAGTACTGGAGTTTCAGCTTTAGCATCATTCCTTCCAAAGAAATCCCAGGGCTGATCTCCTTCAGAATGGACTGGTTAGATCTCTTTGCAGTCCAAAGGACTCTCAAGAGTCTTCTCCAACACCACAGTTCAAAAGCATCAATTCTTCGGCACTCAGCCTTCTTCACAGTCCAACTCTCACATCCATACATGATCACAGGAAAAACCATAGCCTTGACTAGACAGACCTTTGTTGGCAAAGTAATGTCTCTGCTTTTGAATATGCTGTCTAGGTTGGTCATAACTTTCCTTTCAAGGAGTAAGTGTCTTTTAATTTCATGGCTGCAGTCACCATCTGCAGGGATTTTGGAGCCCAGAAAAATAAAGTCTGACACTGTTTCCACTGTTTCCCCATCTATTTCCCATGAAGTGGTGGGACTGGATGCCATGATCTTCGTTTTCTGAATGTTGAGCTTTAAGCCAACTTTTTCACTCTCCTCTTTCACTTTCATCAAGAGGCTTTTGAGTTCCTCTTCACCTTCTGCCATAAGGGTGGTGTCATCTGCATATCTGAGGTTATTGATATTTCTCCTGGCAATGTTGATTCCAGCTTGTGCTTCTTCCAGCCCAGCATTTCTCATGATGTACTCTGCATATAAGTTAAATAAGCAGGGTGACAATATACAGCCTTGATGTACTCCTTTTCCTATTTGGAACCAGTCTGTTGTTCCATGTCCAGTTCTAACTGTTGCTTCCTGACCTGCATACAGGTTTCTCACGAGGCAGGTCAGGTGGTCTCATATTCCCATCTCTTTCAGAATTTTCCACAGTTTATTGTGATGCACACAGTCAAAGGCTTTGGCATAGTCAGTAAAGCAGAAATAGATGTTTTTCTGGAATTCTGTTGCTTTTTCCATGATCCAGCAGATGTTGGCAATTTGATTTCTGGGTTCTCTGCCTTTTCTAAAACCAGCTTGAACATCAGGAAGTTCACGGTTCACAGATTGCTGAAGCCTGGCTTGGAGAATTTTGAGCATTACTTTACTAGCGTGTGAGATGAGTGCAACTGTGTGGTAGTTTGAGCATTCTTTGGCATTGCCTTTCTTTGGGATTGGAATGAAAACTGACCTTTTCCAGTCCTGTGGCCACTGCTGAGTTTTCCAAATTTGCTGGCATATTGAGTGCAGCACTTTCACAGCATCATCTTTCAGGATTTCACGACCCAGATAATCACGATGGTGTGATCAGTGACCTAGAGACAGACATCCTGGAATATGAAGTCAAGTGGGCCTTCAAAAGCATCACTACAAACAAAGCTAGTGGAGGTGATGGAATTCCAGTTGAGCTATTTCAAATCCTGAAAGATATATTTGTTAGGTCTTTTAAAATCATAATTGCAGAAAAGTTAAATACTACAGAAATAGTCTTCTGTTTCAGTGTTTTACCCACAAATTCCACTCATAAGAAGCAAACACGTTGAATGATTTTTTTTGGAAACATACAAATTTGATATGCACGTGTAAGCATAGCATCTAGATATGTAGGTACATGTGTTTTATCTATTCATATGGGTCCATTTGATTATTCTTTATTAGTACATAATATTCTATTATAATTATTTGTCTACTCATTCAATATTTATTGAGTACCTAATCCATACTAAGGACTTCTGCAGTTTATTAGGAAAATCATGGTCTCTGCCCTAATGGAACCTAGAGTCCGGAGAGTAAAAGGCAAGCAAATTCAATGCCTATTTTGGAATATACTTTAGAGGAATCAAATAGGTTATACAGATATAAAGTAATAGGAGAGATGTGTTTATTTAGGATGATTTGGAAAGGATTCTGTCTAAGGAGATGCCATTTGAGCTGAGAGCTGGAACACTGAAAGGAAGCAGTGAGACACTCGGAGAAGGTCAAAGTTTCTTTTCCACACTATTGTACTGACATAAGGGAGAAGGCGATGGCACCCTACTCCAGTATTCTTGCCTGGAAAATCCCATGGATGGAGGAGCCTGGTAGGCTGCAGTCCATGGCATCTCGAAGAATCAGACACGACTGAGCGACTTCACTTTCACTTTCCACTTTCCTACATTGGAGAAGGAAATGGCAACCCACTCCAGTGTTCTTGCCTGGAGAGTCCCAGGAATGGCGGGGCCTGGTGGGCTGCCGTCTATGGGGTCTCACGGAGTCGGACACGACTGACGCGACTCAGCAACAGAGTCGGACACGACTGACGCGACTCAGCAGCAGCAGCAGCTATTGACATATCACCCCAGTTTATTAATTCATTTCATTCTCCAGTTAAAAGTTTTCTTTCTTTCTTTTCTTTTTCTCGTAGAGAAATGCTGTTATGAACATTTGTGCACAACTATCCTGGTATACATGCACAAAAATTTCTCTAAGGGATATATGCGGAAATAAATATGCTGTATGGATATTTATATCTACTTTATTCCAAATAATTCCCCAGGATACTATGTGTATTTAAATGCCTTTAACAGTATGGAAGTAGGCCTGTTTTTTTTTTTAACAACTTTGCCAGTACTTCGTAATGTATTTTTTCTTAGGTTTTATTACTCTTAAGGGATATGACCTGAAATAATTCCCTCGCAACTTCAGTGGCACCTCTGACTCTTCTGGCTTCCTAGTATCTCCTCTTCCTCTCTGCTGATCTCTTTCCTTTGGCGCTCCTAGTGTTGATGCTTCATCTTCCTCTTTTGTGGCCTCTCTTCCCCTCTGCATCATATTGCTAATTCCCCTCTCTCTGTCCCACTGCACATGCATGCTAAGTCTCTTCCGTCATGTCCAACTCTTTGCGACCCTATGGACTGTAGCCTGCCAGATGCCTCTGTCCATGGAATTCTCCAGGCAAGAATGCTGGAGTGGGTTGCCATGCCCTGGGTCTCCCTGACCCAGGGATCAAATCTGCATCGCCTGCACTGCAGGCATGCCGGGGACCAGCCCCGGCTGATCCAGGGTATTCGAAGGAGAGACGGCGTAGGCGAAGATCAGGAAACAATTGCTTAATTAAATGTTAATTAAGGATATAAAGAGTAATAGAATGAGGATAGCTCAGTAAAATTCAGTGAAGAAAAGAGGCTGAAATAAGGATAGCTTAGTGAGGAAATTCAGTGGAGAAAAGAGGCTGAATAATTCAGCCAGAAGGTAAGAGAAAGAACCACATGGTGAGACCAAGTTTCGGTGAACAAGGCCCACACTTTATTTTCCAAAGTAGTTTTTATACCTTAAGTTATGCATAGAGGATAATGGGGGAAGGGGTAGAGTCAGGCAGCAAGCCAGGCTTTCTTCCTGCAAACTTATCATATGCAAAAGCTTAGGTGATTTGCATCATCTTCTGGCCGGGAGGCCTGTTAACATTTTAAGACCCTTTCTTCAGAAAACTTATTTTTCTCTAAAGGTGATTGGTCAGGAGCCACACTCCAAAAGCATTAGATAAAGTTGCATTCCTACAGAGCAAAGGTGTGGTGGGCTATAACAAGAAAAAGAATTAACAGGTTACAAACATTAAAGCTACTACTTACACCAATTATATTAATCAATACACTGCCAGGGACACAGCAGGTAAGGGATATGGAAACTTAGCAGCAAACATTGGCCCAACAAGTGAAAATCCCTTCACCAATACAATTTCTAATCAATCTTTTAACTACTCAAAAGAATCTGTGTTTAGACAGTTTAGAACATCTCCTGCCACTCACAGTTGGGAGGCTCTGAACAGTCACACGTGGCCGGAAAAACCTATTCAGGCAGGCTAGAGGATTTCCAAAGGAGTTTGTAGGTTAAACACTGTCACACCCGGGAATTATTAACTGGAGCTGTAAGCTAACTCTTTTTTCAGAGAGAGGTAGTGGGGGACAGCCCCCCCCCGTAAAGTCAGAGGTGTAGGTGAAAGCACAAAGCAGAAAGTAGGCAGACTCTGGTTTTGGGGGTAGATTGCTCAAGAATTTCCAGGGAGACTCCTGAGGCTTGATCCCACCTTTTCGTATGCCAAGCCTCCTTCCTCATGACCTTTGCCAGGGGCGGAGCTCGCTCCCCGCACAGGCAGATTCTTTACCTCTGAGCCACGAGGGAAGCCTCTCTGTCCCACAGTTGCCCTCGAAACGCACCGCCGTTATAATTATGTTATTCTGGTTATATTAGTGTTCGTATTTCCAGGGAGTGTAAGATGACAAAGGTGTAGCTTACCTGCCACATTGCCATAGAGAAGTCAGTTAAGGGTGAGGGAATGCAGACTGTTGATATGTATAACACTTGATCCATTAGGAAAACTAATCCATGGATTTGTAAAGTGCAGACAAGCTAGCAATTTGCACAGATAAATCAATTAGGGACATCCTCAGGACAGATGAAAAACTACCTGTGATGCCTGTTGCAGACTTTGAGCTAATGTCTTGAAAGTGTTTTAAACATAAATTATAAGACAAGATAGGAGGTGAGAGGAATCAAGCAAGTAGAAAACAGAGTTTATGGTAGAGAGTGGGTATAGCTCAAAGAACATAAACTTAACAGGAGGAGATACCGAAGGCAAGGGAGATGAGGAACTGATCACCCTAGGCATTTTGGTATACTCAGAACAGTAGTGGTCTGGGGTTGGCGTGAACATAGGCAGAGCCCAGGAAACATATTCTCCGTTCCATAAATATACCACTTTGGATAATATCTAGGGAGTATATAGGTCTTTAGACACAGTTGAGTTTGCAGAAGCAGATGTGTATGAACTTTCGAAGTTCATTAAATGCAAGGATAACAAGTTTTAAACCCGTACAGGAAGTAAATGATAGCAATCATAATGTCTTGAACAGGAAAGTTAAAAAAAGAAAATGATATTTTAGGATAATTAATCTTTCAGTACTAAATAGGATAGATTAAGATGGAAAGAAATGGAGCCAGGAAATGAATGAGGCAATTAGGAAAGTGTCACAGTATTCAAGTACAAGTAAGGAAAGCCTGGCCTAGGGAGATGAACTTGAAGATGGAAAGGGGACAGAGGACCCTTTGTATAAAAAAGTTAAAATGTTTTTCAAGTTGTGTTTAAATTCTGTTGCCATTACCTTCTGAGGTTTGGTAGCCCTATGCAGGGTTACCTATAGTGTCCACATAAGATTCTATCAGAATATCTGCTGTTTCTCTGATGACTCAACTATGAACTCCTTGATGGCAAACACTTTGCTATTTCTGTGTATCCTACTGCCTACCATTCCTTTCAGAAAACAAACAGACCAAAGAACCCGAATATGCACCAACCTTAAATGCTGCTGCTGCTGCTGCTAAGTCGCATCAGTCGTGTCCGACTCTGTGACCCCATAGACGGCAGCCCACCAGGCTCCCCCGTCCCTGGGATTCTCCTGGCAAGAACACTGGAGTGGGTTGCCATTTCCTTCTCCAATGCATGAAAGTGAAAAGTGAAAGTGAAGTCGCTCAGTCATGTCTGACCCTCAGCAACCCCATGGATTGCAGCCTTCCAGGCTCCTCCGTCCATGGGATTTTCCAGGCAAGAGTACTGGAGTGGGGTGCCATTGCCTTCTCCGAACCTTAAATAAGATAGTAGTTATAATCATGATAATGATACCTGTAACATACTTTACAGCTTTGCAGAATTGTGTCTACCTCTGAAAGATATCATTAATTCATCTCCTAATCCATATCCTCAGCTATGGTCAGAATTGCATTTACTAACTGTTCTATTTGTTCTCATGTTCCCTTCAATTCATTGTTTGTGCAGCATTCATAATGATATTTTTCCTAGTACAAATTTGATTATTTAACTAAAAGGCTTAAAACACTTTTCTGCTTTTCAAATTAAAACCCTACACAAGTTTTTGCATAATCTTATAACTCCTTATTGTAAAATTCAGACTAAAATTAAGAAAGTAGGGAAAACAACTAGACCATCATAGTATGATCTAAATCAAATTCCTTGCAATTATACAGTGGAAGTGACAAATAGATTCAAGGGATTACATTTCATAGACAGAAGGCCTGAAGAACTATGGACGGAGGCTCATGACATTGTACAGGAGGCAGTGATCAAGACCATCCCCAAGAAAAAGAAATGCAAAAAGGCAAAATGGTTGTCTGAGGAGGCCTTATAAATAGCTGAAAAAAGAAGACAAGATAAAGGCAAAGGAGAAAAGGAAAGATATACCCATCTGAATGCAGAGTTCCAAAGAACAGCAAAGAGAGATAAGAAAGTCTTTTTCAGTGATCAATGCAAAGAAATAGAGGAGAACAATAGAATGGGAAAGACTAGAGATCTCCTCAAGAAAATTAGTGATACCAAGGGAATGTTTCATGCAAAGATGGGCTCAGTAAAGGACAGAAATGGTATGGACCTAACAGAAGCAGAAGAAATTAAGAAGAGGTGGCAAGAATACACAGAAGAACTGTACCAAAAAAATCTTCATGAAACAGATGATCACAATGGTGTGATCACTCACCTGGAGCCAGACATCCTGGAATGTGAAGTCAAGTGGGCCTTAGGAAGCATCACTAGGAGCAAAGCTAGTGGAGGTGATGGAATTCCAGTTGAGCTATTTCAAATCCTGAAAGATGATGCTGTGAAAGTGCTTCACTCAATATGCCAGCAAATTGGGAAAACTCATCAGTGGCCACAGGACTGGAAAAGGACAGTTTTCATTCCAATCCCAAAGAAAGGCAATGCCAAAGAATGTTCAAACTACTGCACAATTGCATGCGTCTCACATGCTAGCAAAGTAATGCTCAAAATTCTCCAAGCCAGGCTTCAACAGTACGTGAACCGTGAACTTCCAGATATTCAAGCTAAACTTAGAAAAGGCAGAGGAACCAGAGATCAAATTGCCAACATCCACTGGATCATCGAAAAAGCAAGAGAATTTCAGAAAAAATATTTACTTCTGCTTTATTGTCTGTGTCAAAGCCTTTGACCGTGTGGATCACAATAAACTGTGGAAAATTCATAGACAGATGGGACTACCAGACTGCCTTACATGCCTCCTGAGAAATCTGTATGCAGGTCAAGAAGCAGCTGTTAGAACTGGACATAGAACAACAGACTGGTTCCAAATTGGGAAAGGAGTACATCAAGGCTGTATATTGTCACTCTCCTTATTTAACTTCTATGCTGAGTACATCATGAGAAATGCTGGGCTGGATGAAGCACAAGCTCAAATCAATATTGCTGGGAGAAATAGCAATAACTCCAGATATGCAAATGACACCACCCTTATAGACCCGGGTTTGATCCCTGGGTTGGGAATATCCCCTGGAGAAGGAAACGGCAAACCCACTCCAGTGTTCTTGCCAGAAAAATCCCATGGATGGAGGAAACTGGCAGGCTACAGTCCATGGGGTCACAAAGAGTAGGACACGACTGAGCAACTTCACTTCACTTCACTTCACTTATGGCAGAAAGTGAAGAAGAACTAAAGAGCTTCTTGATGAAAGTGAAAGAGGAGAGTGAAAAAGTTGGCTTAAAGCTCAACACTCAGAAAATTAAGATCATGGCATCCAGTCCCATCACTTCTTGGAAAATAGATGGGAAAACAATGGAAACAGTGAGAGACTTTATTTTTTTGGGCTCCAAAATCACTGCAGATGGTGACTGCAGCCATGAAATTAAATGATGCTTACTCCTTGGAAGAAAAGCT
>NW_011488621.1:3212725-3228483 GCF_000754665.1 Bison bison bison
ATCATGGCATCTGGTCCATTACTTCATGGCAAATAGATGGGGAAACAATGGAACAGTGAGAGACTTTATTTTTTTGGGCTCCAAAATCACTGCAGATGGTGACTGCAGCCATGAAATTAAATGATGCTTACTCCTTGGAAGAAAAGCTATGACAATCCTAGACAACATATGAAAAAGCAGAAACATTACTTTGCCAAAAAAGGTCCATTTAGTCTAAGTTATGGTTTTTCTGGTAGTCATGTATGGGTGTGAGAGTTGGACTATAAAGAAAGCTGAGCACTGAAGAATTGATGCTTTTGAACTGTGGTGTTGGAGAAGACTCTTTAGAGTCCCTTGGACTGCAAAGAGATCCAACCAGTCAATCTTAAAGGAAATCAGTCCTGAATATTCATTGGAAGGACTGATGCTGAAGCTGAACTTCAGTACTTTGGCCACCTGATGCGAAAAACAGACTTATTGGAAAAGACCCTGATGCTGGGAAAGATAGAATGTGGGAGGAGAAGGGGATGGCAGAGGATGAGATGGGTGGATGACATCACTGACTCAGTGGACATGAGTTTGAGGAAATTCCAGGAGTTGGTGATGGACAGCGAAGCCTTGTGTGCTGTAGTCCAAGGAGTGGACTTGCATGTGGTCACAAGGAGTCAGACACGACTGAGTGACTGAAGTGAAGTGACAGCAGTTGTTGAATAGTTTTATGATATAACTCTTTTTTAGATTCACTCCTCAGCCAGAGTAACTTTCTTTCAGTTTCTTGAAAACTCAGAGCTCTTCAGGATGCTCTAGTTATCTATTGCAATGAAGCATTCTACCCCAAAACTTCGTGGGTTAAAACAATGACATGAATTTTGCTCACAAATAAGTAATTTGGGCAAGGCTTAGCAAGGGGAGTTTGTGTCTGAGAACTACTCATAGGCTGGGAGCGGGAGTCACTTGAAAGCATGTTATTCAGTTCTTGGGAATCAATGCTGACTGATTGGCTGAGGCGTTAGGTGAAGCCATCACTGAGAACGTCTGTGTGTGGCTTTTACACCTAGCCTGTGCTTCCTCACAGTATGGAGCCTGGATTCTCAGATTGAGTCTCCCAAAAGAGAGAACCAGGCAGAAACTGCATTACCTTTCTAACATAGCCTCAAAAGTCTGACAGCATCCCTTCCATCATATTCTATTCATCCAAAGCATGTACAAGGACTTGCCCATAAGCATGTGGAGGGGAAATTGGACTCGTTTTGATGGGACAGATATCAAATAATGTTTATACATGTTACAGCCAGTTCTCAAGCATCTGGGCATTTGTACCTGCTTATCTGTCTCCTTAATAGGAGCCTCTCTTTCTTTTCTAATTTTACATTTCAAATTTCAGTTGAGCTATCAATTTACTCCATGTGGCTTCTTATCTTGACATTTAAATTCGATCCTTTAGTTAGACTTTTACAACACTCCATTCTTTTAAAGCCCTTATTACAGTCTGAAAGGAGATGTTTACTTAATGCTTGTCTTCCCAGCCATCAGCCTGTAAATTCCATTAGACCAAGGATTACTCATGGATTATTCACTGATATGACCCCAAACCCTTGTCAAAAACCTATACATTATGGTTTTTCAGTAAATATTAATACTTGTTGAATTAACCTACAATGGAAGAGGTTTGCTTGAGTTTTAAAACCCTTATTCTTTAGAGGGACCTAGAATAGGGCCTTTAGCCCTTGAGAAATTTTTATTAACTCATTAAACCTAAGGCATGTGTATTTTTAGAAAACAGATAACCTTATTTCGAAAAAAAAAAGTTTCTAATGTCACAAAGCATTTGACCTTTTAATTATCTTAATTATAGCAAATGTTAAACTCTTTCAACCTTCAGTGCTATGTTACTCCTCTTAAAAAAAAAAAATTACATTTCCAGGAACTATATACCCCTAGGGGCAAAGGATGCTTTCAAGATTCTGAAGCATAGGATTGTCCCTGGAGAGAGAAAGCTGTTTTGTGAGAGCCCTCAGTATTGAAAGTGGAATACATGTTTGCTGTTGTTTTTAAGTATTATTGCTCTGTTCACTCTATTTTCTGGGGTTATATCATGAGAATCAAACCTCATTAACTCATCTCCGCTACATCAAACTGACTTTATGTTGAGTGCTTCCAAAATTAAAATATAAAAGTGGATTGGCAATATCAAACCTCTCTTCTTAACTTGCGGCAGAGATCAGAGAGACAGAAGATACCTCTCCTTTGTCATCAGATCATTGTGATGTTTTGAAGGAAAACTTAAAACTTTATTTTCACGAGATTTTACTTTCAAACGTCTAGAGAATCATAATTTCTAGCCTGCTGCTCACACTTTCTCTTTGGAACTGGTAGCATATAGGTTGTTGGGCAGATGCTCGTGTGGCTGTGTGCCAAGTCACTTCAGATGTCCGACTCCCTGTGACCCCATGGACTGCAGCCCACCAGACTCCTCTGTCTGTGGGATTCTCCAGGCAAGAACACTGGAGTGGGTGGCCACGCCCTCCTCCAGGGGGTCTTCCCAACCAAGGGATCAAACCCACATCTCTTGTCTCCTGCACTGGCAGGAAGATTTCTTTAGCACCGGTGCCACCTGGGAAGCCTCTTGGGCAGATAGGTGATGCTTAATGTGCTTATCATTTGCCTTTTTTTTTTTTTTTTACAGTGAAATGGCCCATCTTCCCACTGATGGGATTCCACTGTGTGAAGCTAGACAGCTGATTTCTGACCTAGAGTGACCACTGTAGATCATGTTTAATCTTAGCTAATACAGGTTAGATTTGCCAAAGTCTCCTTGGCTTTCGGCAGTTGTTAAGCTCAAGAGCCATTTTAGATTCTTGCTGAGACTTGTATTCCTGAATATCACCTACCTGCTCTAAGGTAGCCCTGAGCAAGTTTATTAACTCTTCTCAATCTATTTGCTTACCTGTAAGATGAAGATAATAATACCAACCTCAGAAGCTTGTAATAATTGCATGACCTAATATAGCAAGAGAGATGAGCACACTGCCTGAATTAATAATGTTAACATTGATATGTTATTTACACTGGATATCGATGTTTTGCTAACAGCAATTTTCAAGCAGTAAAAAAAGCAGGTCCATACTGATGTTTATGTCCAGGTGTGGGGAGAAATGGTAGAATATGAACTGGCAGTGATAAAAACCTAAAAACTGCGAAGAAGCTCGCAACAGTGATGCAAGTTGTGACTCACGTTTTACCTTGTTCTGCGTTTCCTAGAGCTTATCTAGAGGTGCCTGGAAGTTAATTTTTGTGTGAATGTGATAAACAAGTGTGCTACTCATATTTGATGCTCTTAATGTTGAGTTTGAGGACTCTAATTGGGGCCTAGTTTTGTGTTTTATGGTGGGGAAGGGATGAATACTCAAGAAGTTAACCCACTGAGCAGGAAACACTAAGACTACCTGTAAGGTTTCAATTGTGATATCAATTGGGCATTAATATATAGGTTAGCTATCCTTATTATTCTAATTACCCAAGGTCAGAAAATACCATAAACTGTTTTAGGTGTTACTCCTATCTGGTTAAATGGGAACATAAAGGATGTATAAAACCAAAGCTCCTGTGTAGTGATTATGATAAATGCAGTGAGAGATTCAAATGGAATGCTATGGGGTATTGGTGGTAATCATAGAGTGGAGTCAGGGAAGCTTTCTATGAAGAAATCTGATTTGAACTAAATTTTTAAATATGAAGAGAAATGCATTTTTGTATTTCATACATAGGAAAATTAAATGCAACGCCCAAAGTCAGGAAAGAGCTTGCTCCCGAAATGGAAAACAAACAATTCTGTGCCTGGAATGTCGAGAGAAGGTGCTATGAAAAAAAGCCAAATGGTTAACAGTGGCTGTGCATGGACCTGTGGACAGTAGTATTCAGTTTGAATTTTATAATAAGTTGGTGGATAACTGCTACAAGGCTATAATTAAATGAATGATGTAAGTTGATCTACTTTTAAAAAGACCACTCATGCCATGTCACACACATTAGGATCGCTTTTATAAACACAATAATAAACAGAAAATGACAAGTGTTAGAGACGTTGTGGAAAATAGAACCCCTTGTGCGTTACTGGCAGTGTCTTGCTGTTCATCCTGCCAACTACGCCAACTGTCTTGCTGTATCTCACTGTTCACTGAACCCAGGGTAGGCAAGGCCTGAGCGGGGGAGCTGGGAGAAGACTCAGGCAGCCATCGGAACTGCAGGCACGTTTATTCTCTCTGCGGGCACAGCAGCTGGAGCAGCAGCAGACATGCTGCCTTCTCTCCTCTCCTGGTTGACCCTGGGGATGCAGCCGTAACGCAGCCTCACCAACCATCATGCAGCCATAAGGCAGACCTAGCTTGGCCTCAAGGGCTTTTCAGGTGAAGCTTATATATGCTGGGTTCAATCCCTGGATTGCGAAGATCCCCAGGAGAAAGGAAAGGCTACCCACTCCAGTATTCTGGCCTGGAGAATTCATGGACTGTATAGCCCATGGGGTTGCAAAGAGTCAAACACAACTTACCGACTTTCACTTTGTATATGCTTAGAGAACAAAAGTAGCTCTGGCCAGGCAAATACCTCATGACACACAGGCGCAGTGGTATAAGTGATCTCAGCTGTTACATAATCAATATTTACAAAACATGCGGTAAGAGAGGCTGATTTGCTCTCTTACCACCATCTTGGCTAATTTGCTCTTTCCCTACATGTGAGAATGTAAAATAATAAGGATTCTGGTGGCTCAGAAGGTAAAAAAATCTACCTGCAATGTGGGAGACTGGGCTTCCATCCCTGGGTTGGGAAGATGCCCTGGAGAAAGTAATGGCTACCCACTCCAGTATTCTTGCCTGGAGAATTCCATGGACAGAAGAGCCTGGCAGGCCTACAGTCCATGGGGTCGCAATGAGGCTGACACAACTGAATGACTAACACTTTCACTTTCACTGAGGAAAACAGTAGGGCAGTTCCTCAAAAAATTATACATAGTATTGACATATAATCCAACAATTCTACTTCTAGATATAACCTCTAAGAACGGAAAGCTGAGATCAAAATAGATATTTGTACACCAATGTTTATAACACCATTATTTATAATATTCAAAAGATGGAGGCAACCCAAATGTTCATCAGTGAATCAATGGGATAAGCAAAATATAGTATATATATTCAATGCAATAGTATTCAAATTTAAAAATTGCATGTGTAATATTGCATGCTGTAATATGAGGAATGTTGAAAACATCCTAAATGAAATAAACCAGACACAGAAGGGCAAAATCTGAATAATACCACTCATACCAGGTAGCTGCTGCTGCTGCTGCTGCTAAGTCGCTTCAGTCGTGTCCGACTCTGTGTGACCCCATAGACGGCAGCCCACCAGGCTCCCCCGTCCCTGGGATTCTCCAGGCAAGAACACTGGAGTGGGTTGCCATTTCCTTCTCCAATGCATGAAAGTGAAAAGTGAAAGTGAAGTCGCTTAGTTGTGTCCGACTCTTTGCGACCCCATGGACTGCAGCCTACCAGGTTCCTCCATCCATGGGATTTTCCAGGCAAGAGTACTGCAGAATACCAGGTAGCTAGAGGGGTCAAATTCATAGACAGAAAGTAGAATAGTGGTTATCAAGAAATGGGAGATGAGTATGTGGAGTTATTATTTAATACATACAGAATTTCAGTTTGTAATTATGAAATAGTGCTGGAGATGGATGGTGGTGATGGATGCATAACAATGTGAATGTACTTAATGTCACCAAATCCTACAGTTGGTTAAAATGGTAAATTTAAAATTACATCTATTTTATTATAGTTAAAAAACATTTCTCACTAGTTGGGGAAGAGAGAGAATAGTAACCATATGTACAGCACAGAGGTAGGTTAGAAAATCTCATAATTTCTCGTGGGTGCCCTGGACTGAGAAGTGGCAGCAGAATTAAGAATTTCAATTTACTGTATAATTGGAGCTAAGGCATGATGATACATCGAGTATGAATGATGAGCAAAGGAGAATTAAGGATGATTCCTATATTTTTTATTTAAACAGCAGGGTGATGACAAAGTCTGGGCATATACGCTGAGATCAGTTTTAAAGTGATGAAGAATCTGCCTGCTAATGCAGGAAACATGAGTCTGATCCCTGGATCAGGAAGATCTCCTCGAGAAGGAAATGGCAATCCATTCCAGTGTTCTTGCCTGGGAAGTCCAATGGACAGAGGAGCCTGGCGAGCCACAGTCCATGGGGTCGCAAAAGAGTCAGACATGACTTAAGTGTTAAATTGGTGTATCATCAATGGGTAGATAGTATTTGAGGGACTAGTGAGGAAACTGTAGATGCAGTTGACCAGAAATACTGACATTTATTGTAGTCTTATTTTTGTAGAAAGTGCTGGGAAAAATTAATGATGTAAAAAGAAAGGATAATTCTCTGACAAAGATGGTTGCAGTGTTTTGTTTTGTTTTTTAAACTACAAAACAGGAATGGCCATAAGTGAAATATTCTAGTATGGAAATAAGAATATTAATTGAGCAAATTGGACTGTGCAAGGCTGTTTTGTGGGCTTCTCAGATGGCAGTAGGGTTAAAGAACCTGCCTGCCAGTGCAGGAGACTTAAGGAACATGGAGTCAATCCCTGGGTCAGGAAGAAACCCTGGAAGAGAGCGTGATAACCCACTCCAGTATTCTTGCCTGGAGAATCCCATAGACAGAGGAGTCCATAGCATCACAAAGAGTTGGACACGACTGAAGTGACTTAGCATGCACACACACAAGGCTGTTTTGTACTGGCAATTAAATAAGCCCTCAGAAGTAAGAATTAGTCTTGCTGCTGCTGCTAAGTCGTGTCAGTCGTGTCTGACTCTGTGCGACCCCATAGACGGGAGCCCACCAGGCTCCCCCGTCCCTGGGATTCTCCAGGCAAGAACACTGGAGTGGGTTGCCATTTCCTTTTCCAATGCATGAAAGTGAAAAGTGAAAGGGAAGTCGCTCAGTCGTGTCCGACTCTTTTCGACCCCATGGACCGCAGCCTACCAGGCTCCTCCGTCCATGGGATTCTCCTGGCAAGAGTACTGGAGTGGGGTGCCGTTGCCTTCTCCGAGGAATTAGTCTTATACCCATGCAACTTCATGCAACTACAGCTCCTTTCATGATGTAAAATGGAATATTTTGTTAGCACAGAAACTAAAAAAACTCAGTTATTGTAGATATGTTTTCAGACAGCCTGCCTTCTCATTTTGAAATGCAAATTGGATCTCCTAGGATTTCCTAGGGTCTAGACAGGCCACTGAGTCCCTTCTGTGGCAGAGAGGCCGCCTTGAACAACAAAGTCAAGCTTGGGTGTAGTCAGATCTCTGTTTTAATACTGACTACTCCTCTCTTATTTGTGTGTCCTTGGGTATGTTATTCAATCTTTCTGGTGTTTTATTCTGTCTTTTATAAGATAGAGATGATAATGCTTAACTCGCAGAATTGTTATAATTGTAAGATAATGCATGTACATGGCCTAGCGTATAGCGGGCAGTAAAAAACTGGCCACAGTTGATATTTTCAAGGTCTGTTGAGACTGGGGCTGAAATTTCATTGCAACTGAAAAATAGATTCCATATAGCAAAGTAACAAGAGATCAAATTATGAATGTCCTGAAAGTTATTCTAAGGAGTTGATTCTACAGGATTTCAGTAGCTTCCATAGAGCTTGGCAGAAAGGAAAAGCTTGGGAATGGTCACAGCCAGAATATAATATACAGACATTGGTAGACTCTGCTCTCATCTCTTAGAGTAAGCATATCACATCAGGGAGAATTTTAAGGCATTAGTTTCATTTTAAAAATTAAAGTAGTTCCTATAAGATCATTGTATTCCTCCATCAGCCATTTCCTTTTTTATCATTATCTTTGACCTGACTAACTGGTATTCATTTGTTGTTTAGTCGCTAAGTCATGTCTGACTCTTTTGCAACCTCATGGACTCGGCCCATCAGGCGCCTCTGTCCGTGGGATTTCCCAGGCATGAATACTTAGGTTGATTGACATTTCCTTCTCCAGGGGATCTTATCAACCCAGGGATCAAACCCGTGTCTCCTGCATTGGCAGGCGCATTCTTTACTCTGAGCCAGCAGGAAGCCCTATCTAAACATTATATATGTTATAAAACAAACTCAAAATAGAAATATTAAGATGAGCTAAGGATGACAAAATTAATGATTTTTGTATATGCTTTATATTTTGAAAATATTGATTCAACACTTTGAAGTACAACAGTTTTAAGATCCATTTTATTTCTCATTTTTATTCAAGTATAGGTGATTTATAATATTATATTAGTTTCAGGTATATAAGATAATGATTTGATATTTTATAGATTATATACCATATAACATTATTATAAAATGTTGACTGTATTCCCTGTATTGTACGTTACATCCTTGCAACTGACTTTTTTTATGCATATGGTTTCCACCTCTGAGTCTCCTTTGCCAGTCTTGCTCCTCCCCGTGCCTCTTTCCACTCTGGCAGCCACTGTTTTGTTCTCTATATATTTGAGTCTATTTCTGTTTTGTTGTATTCATGCATCTGTCTTATTTTTTAGATTCCACATTAAGTAAAAATGTATAGTACTTGTCTTTCTTTGACTTCCTTCAATAAGCATTTATTTCTAATCTTAAAAATCGCCATGGCCCAAAAGACACCTCATAAGTATCTGTAAATGCAGCAGGCAGAGCTATGTCATTAGCTAATTACAAATCATTAGGCTTATTCATCAGTTATGCAATGTTTCTTGTTAAAGTTCAGATGGTGAATTCTCATCTTTCCTGCTATCTATCAGTCATATCTAAAAACAAATCAGGTGTTGCATTTTCATATTTTTAACAAATGGACTTACAGCCTACTGAAATTAGTCTTTTGGCAGGTTATTTCACAGGTGGAAAAATCTGTTCCTGGAATTTTAAAGTAAAAAATTCTGAGACAATTTCAATAGCTAATGTATTTATATCTTTTGAGAATGAAGTCCTGTGATAATGGAAACATTTCCAAACATGCATCTTTAAAATACTCTCTACATGGTGCATCTTTCAAAGGCTGTTTTTTATTTTTCACCTGAATTGCAAATACATCACTTTTATCTTAATAGGGGAAACTAAATTTATTTTTTTGAATATATACTCACAAAATAACTACTGAGTAGTATACTGCAACTGACCCTTGAACAGCACAGGTCTGCTTACATGTTCGTGCATGCTAAATGGCTTCAGTCATTTCGACTGTGCAGCCCAATGGACTGTAGCCCACCAGGCTCCTCTGTCCATGGGATCTTCCAGGCAAGAATCCGGGAGTGGGTTTTCATGCCCTCCTCCAGGGGATTTTCCCAACCCAGGGATCAAACCCACATCTCTTACGTTTACCTGCGTTGGCAGGCTGGTTCTTTACCACTAGCACCACCTGGGAAGCCCCTGCATACATGCAAACTTTCCTTTCAATGTGTTTTTAATTGGAGGATAATTGCATTGTTGTGTTGATTCCTGCCATACACCAACATGAATCCGCCATGTGTGCACTTAGGTACCTTGCCTCTGCAGCCTCCCTCCATCCTCCAAGCCCATTCTGCCCTCTTTGTGGTCACAGGGCACCTAATCTAAGCTCCTTGCCTCATACAGGAAATTTCCCCTGCTTTTTAATATTCTATATGGTCATGTATATGTTTCAGTGCTGTTTTCTCAATTCGTCCCATCCTCTCCTTCCCCCACCATGTCCATAAGTCTGTTCTCTATGTCTGTATCTCCAATGCTGCCCTGCAAATAGAATCATCAGTACCATCTTTCTAGATTCCATATATATGCCTTAGTATATGATACTTGTCTTTCTCTTTCTAACTTACTTCACTCTGTATAATGGGCTCTAGGTTCATCCGCCTCATTAGAACTGACTCAAATGTATTCCTTTTTCTGGTTGAGTTATACTCCATTGTATACATCTACCACACTTCTTTATCCATTCATCTGTCTATGGACATCTAGGTTGCTTCTATGTCCTAGTTATTGAAAATAGTACTGCAATGAACATTGGAGTACATGTGCCTTTTTCCACTCTGGTTTTCTCAGCAATAGTAATGGGATTGCTGGGCCATATGGTAGTTTTATTCCTAGGTTTTTAAGGAATCCCCGTATTGTTCTCCATTTTGGTTGTATCAGTTTGAATTTCCACCAACAGTGTAAGATGGTCCCCTTTTCTCCACACCTTCTCCAGAATTTATTGTTTGTAGACATTTTTGATGATGGACATTCTGACCCATGTGAGATGATACCTCATTGTGGTTTTGTGACCCCATAGACGGCAGCCCACTAGGCTCCCCCGTCCCTGGGATTCTCCAGGCAAGAACACTGGAGTGGGTTGCCATTTCCTTCTCCAATGCAGGAAAGTGAAAAGTGAAAGTGAAGTCGCTCAGTCCTGTCTGACTCTTAGCGACCCCATGGACTATGGCCCACCAGGGTCCTTTGTCCATGGGATTTTTCAGGCAAGAGTACTGGAGTGGGGTGCCATTGCCTTCTCTGAATAATGAGCGATGTTGAGCATCTTTTCATGTGTTTATTAGCCTTCTGTATGTCTTCTTTGGAGAAATGTCGGTTTAGGTCTTCTCCCCACTTTTAAATTGGGTTGCTTGTTTTTCTGCTACTGAGCTACATGAGATGCTTGTATATTTTGAAGGTTAATTCTTTGTCAGTTGTTTCATTTGCTATTTTTTTCTCCCATTCCCATTCTGAAGATTGTCTTTTCACTTTATCATTTCCTTTACTGTGCAAAAGCTTTTAAGTTTAATTAGGCCCCATTTGTTTATTCTTGTTTTTATTTCCAGTAATCTAGGAGGTGGGTCATAGAGGATCTTACTGTGATTTATCTGAAAGAGTGTTCTGCCTGTGTGTTCTTCTAAGAGATTTATAGTTTCTGGTCTTACATATAGGACTTTAATACATTTTGAAACTTTTTCAATGTATGTTTTGGAAATTTTGGGGGGAATTTATGGTAATATGAAAAAAGAAAGCTTACAGATGAACATCATAGCCTAGAAATACCAAAATTAAGCAAAGATATGCCATGACTATATAAAATATATACATAACATGCAAAATATGTATTATTCAACAGTTAATGTGGTCAGTAAATCTTCTGGTCATGTGCTCAGTTGCTCATTTGTGTCTGCCCTACTCTTTGTGACCCTATGGACTCCAGCCCACTTGGCTCCTCTGTCCACAGGGTTTCCCAGGCAAGAATAATGGAGTGGGTTGCCATTTCTTTCTCCAGGGGATCTTCCTGACCCAGGGATTGAATCCGTATTTCCTGTGTCTCCTGTGTTGGCAGGCAGATTCTTTACCACTTAGCCACTGACCTCATGATAATAGGCTATTAGTAGTTACATTTTGGGGTTGTTAAAAGTTGTAACAAAGAGTAACTAAAGAGCCTCTTGATGAGGGTGAAGGAGGAGAGTGAAAGAGCCAGCTTAAGACTAAGTATAAAAAAAACTAAGATTACGGCCTGCGGGCCCATTACTGTATTTCAAATAGAAGGGGGAAAGTTGGAAGTAGTGACAGATTTCTTCTTCTTGGGCTCTAAAATCACTGTGGGCAGCGACTGTAGCCTTGAAATTAGAAGACAGTTGCTTCTTGGCAGGAAAGTGATGGCAAACCTAGACACTCTTGAAAAGCAGAGACATGATTCTGCCATCAAAGGTCTGTATAATCTTCCCAGTGGTCATACAGTTGTGAGAGCTGGACCGTAGAGAAGGCAGAACACCAAAGAATTGCTGCCTTCAAACCGTGGTGCTGGAGAAGACTCCCCAAAGTCCCTTGGACAGCAAGGAGATCAAAGCAGTCAATCTTAAGGGAGATCAGCTCTGAATATTCACTGGAAGGACTGATGGTGAAGATGAAGCTCCAATATTTTGGTCCCCTGATATGAATAGCTGACTCATAGGAAAAGATCCTGAAGCTGGGAAAGATTGAGGACAGAAGGAGAAGAGGGCGTCAGAGGATGAGATGGCTGGATGGCATCACAGACGCAGTGGACATGAACTTGGGCAAACTCTGTGAGATGGTGAGGGACAGGGAGGCCTGGCGTGCTGTATTCCGTGGGGCTGCAGAGTCAGACATGACTGGGGGACTGAACAACAACAACAAAAGTTAAACACATATTTTTGAGAACAGTGGGAGCCAGCACCCTTACCTCCCACATTGTTCAGGAGTCAACTGTATTTGCAACTACTTGTCTTTACAAAAAAAAGACAATATATACTTGGTCTTTTTGTAAAAGAAATGAAAACTTTATTTAAGAGTGACAACTTTTGTGTACTTTGTAAAGCAGGAAATGGGCTTCCCAGGTGGCATGGTGGCAAAGAGTAGGCCTGCCAATGCAGGAAGACACAAGAGACCTGGATTCAACCCCTGGGTCAGGAAGACCTGCTGGAGTAGGAAATGACAACTACAGCAGTATGGTTGCCTGGAAAATTCCATGGGAAGAGGAGCCTGCAGGCTACAGTCCATGGAGTTGCAAAGAGTCGTACATGGCTGAGCGTACACACACACAGGCAGGAAACACCTATGTGATAACAAAATATTTTCTCGGTCATTTCACATCTCAAAATATTATACAATTTCTACTTATAAAACGATAATCTGTGAATCCATTTAAATATAGCTGCCTTTTATTTTTATTTTATTTATTTTAATGTTCTGGCATCAAGCTAACCCCTGAAGGTAACACTCTAAGCCCCTTTGACCGTGGAACCCCATCTCCTTCCTTCGCACACTTGATGGAACACACGTGACAAATGAATGCGTGAAGTCTGTCCGGGGGAGGGGACCAGAGTCAGTCTGTGCAGTAAATAAACGTGAACTTTATGGTTTTTCTTATTTTGTAATCAGGGAAGTTCATAGATAAATGTGTGGATGTGTTCATTTTATACAACGCTCAGGTATTTCATGCCTACATTTCCAACACATATTTTACCTCTACCTCAAAGAACCTAATCCAGGTTAATTTATTCATCATTTTTTGGTGTTGGTGAGACTAAATCTGTCCACCGCCTCGGTAAAGGCAAGTTCAGTACATCTTCCGTGTGACTTAGGCTCAGCTCTGTAGCTCAGATGGTAAAGAATCTGCCTGCAATGCACAAAACCTAGGTTCAGGCCCTCAGTCAGGAAGGTCCTCTGGAGAAGGGAATGGCAACTCACTCCAGTATTTTTGCCTGGAGAATCTCATGGACAGAGGAGCCTGGCGGGCTACAGTCTGTGTGGCCGCAAAGAGTTGAACTCAACTGAGTGACTATCACCACTACTACTACTGTCTTTTAGAAAATTCACAATAAAGACTGATAAAGAGACAGTGTATCGCGGTACTCCAACTTTTCAGCACAAAGACTAGCATACAATGGAATCCCCTTAAGGGCAGTTGTCTTTTTTTAAAATTAGTGAATTAATATTTTAAATGAAACAAAGTTGATTATTTTTAATGATAAAAGGTATAATTCACAAAGAAAATGTATGTCATAAACCATTAAACACCTAACAACAAAGAAACAAAGATGCATAAAGCAAAAATCAGAATATGAGGGAAAAGAAAAAAATATATAATCACATTAAGACGTATTAATATTCCTCTGAGAATATTTTATCAAGTACAGAAAAAGTAAGAATAGAAACATCTTGAATGATGTTGTTAATAATTAAGTGTAATAGATTTATAATTCTATTAATTTATATGAATTATATCATATACAAATATACTTAAAATTTTGTATCTCATACATTCTTAGATATCCATAGGACACTTTAAAAAACTGGCAAAAGGTAAACAGTACTAAATTTCAAAAAGTAGAATTCTTTTTTTTGTGATTCAGTTATGTATACACATATATTATTTTTGAGTATAGGTTATTACAAGTTATTGACTGTGGTTCCCTGTTCTATATAGCAAACCTTTGTTGCTTGTTGCATATCTATGTTTTAGTTAGAAATATAGCATTCTATTCATACTAAGTCAAACAAGTGGAATCAAAATGTCATACATTTTTTAGTTAGGCCAATATTAATGTTTTCTAAAATATATATTATATATAATATTTATGTATGTGTATACAAAAGCTTTTTACTACTCTATATAAAGGCTTGAAAAAGAACATAAAAAACAAGAAATGAAGAAACTAGAAAATACAAGCTAAATGAAATGGGAGCACTGAATATGAAGTAGAAAAAGTGAAACAAACTAGATAAAAGATCATCATACAGTCCAGTAGTTTTTAAACATGGCTGCTCATTAGAAACATATCTGGAGCTCTGGCAAAAAAATAAATAAATAAAAAGCAATACCTGGGCATTTGTAGTTTAAAAAAAAATTCCAAGATAATTCTGATATGCATCCGGATTTTAAAAAGTGATTACAGGTTTTGTATTAAATGGTAGTTTTGATAATACAGAATTCTATTATTTTTCTGTTGACCAATCATTATACAAAGGTATTAAGTGAGTAATAGTTACATAATCACAAAAGTAAAAGATGTTTATCAGTTTTTACAGTCAATAGCCAGACAAAAAATGAAAGATTACAATTGCAAAACAATGGGAACGTGATTAACCTAACCGTGTAAAGTAATTCCCTACAATGTGGGGGTGGAGCAGAGTGATGTGGTAAGTGGAAGTGCACACACACGCTTTCATCTGCTCAGTCAGTTTGTCTTTTGGTTGGTGCACATGCATCTATTTACATTTAAGGTTATTATCAATAAGTATTACTATTTCCTTAATTATTCTGTTTGTTTTCTTTTTCTTTTCCTTCTCTTGTTTCCTACCTAGAGAATTGCCTTTAGCATTTGTTGTAAAGTTGATTTGGTGGTGTTGAGTTCTCTTAACTTTTGCTTGTCTGGAAAGCTTTTGATTTCTCCATCAAATCTGAAGAGAGTCTTGCTGGGTGGAGTATTTATTCTTGGTTGTAGGTTCTTCCCTTTCATCACTTTAAATATGCCATTCTATTTCCTTCGGTCTTGTAGAGTTTCTGTTGAGAAATCAGCTAATAGCCTGATGGGAATTCCCTTGTATGTTATTTGTCATTTTCTCCCTTTTTGCTTTTAATATTTATCTCTATCTTATTTAGGCTTCCGGATTGGAGGGGGAAAGTGGGAAAAACTGGATCTTGCTCTGGTGGGCAGGACCTTGTCAGTAAGTGAAGTGTTAGTCACTCAGTTGTGCCTGACTCTTTGCTACCCCATGGACTGCAGCTCACCAGGCTCCTTTGTCTATGGGATTTTCCAGGCAAGGATTCTGGAGTGGTTTGCCATTTCCTTCTCCAGGGGATCTTCCCCACCCAGGGATCAAACCTGGGTCTCCTGCACTGCAAGCAGATTCTTTACTGACTGAGCTACCAGGGAGGTCAAGCTTCAATCAAATTATCTGCTGATGGGTGGGACTGCATTCCTTCTCTGGTAGTTTTCTGGCCTGAGGTGAGCCAGAAACACAAGCTGGAATCAAGATTGCTAGGAGAAATATCAATAACCTCAGATATGCAGATGACATCACCCTTGTGGCAGAAAGTGAAGAGGAACTAAAAAGCCTCTTGATGAAAGTGAAAGAGGAGAGTGAAAAAGTTGGCTTAAAGCTCAACATTCAGAAAACGAAGATCATGGCATCCAGTCCCATCACTTCATGGGAAATAGATGGGGAAATGGTGGAAACAGTGTCAGACTTTATTTTTCTGGGCTCCAAAATCACTGCAGATG
>NW_011488621.1:3228583-3265509 GCF_000754665.1 Bison bison bison
GGGCTCCAAAATCACTGCAGATGGTGACTGCAGCCATGAAATTAAAAGACACTTACTCCTTGGAAGGAAAGTTATGACCAACCTAGATAGCATATTCAAAAGCAGAGACATTACTTTGCCAACAAAGGTTTGTCTAGTCAAGGCTATGGGTTTTCCTGTGGTCATGTATGGTTGTGAGAGGTGGACTGGGAAGAAGGCTGAGTGCCGAAGAATTGATGCTTTTGAACTGTGGTGTTGGAGAAGACTCTTGAGAGTCCCTGGGACTGCAAGGAGATCCAACCAGTCCATTCTGAAGGAGATCAGCCCTGGGATTTCTTTGGAAGGGATGATGCTAAAGCTGAAACTCCAGTACTTTGGCCACCTCATGCAAAGAGTTGACTCATTGGAAAAGACTCTGATGCTGGGAGGGATTGTGGGCAAGAGGAGAAGGGGACGACAGAGGATGAGATGGCTGGATGGCATCACTGACTCGATGGACATGAGTCTGAGTGAACTCCAGGAGTTGGTGATGGACAAGGAGGCCTAGCGTGCTGCGATTCATGGGGTTGCAAAGAGTCGGACATGACTGAGTGACTGATCTGATCTGATCTGATCTGACCCAGCCCTCCAAGAGGTTTTTTTTTACCAAGGCAGCTAATTTCTGCCTCATTAGCTTACCCTAAGAATTTTCAGTTTGACCTATTCTGAGTTATTATTCTCACAAAACTTTTTGGTTTATGTGTTCAGTTGCTTCAGTCATATCTGACTCTTTGTGATCCTATGGACTGTAGCCTGCCAGGCTCCTCAGTTTGTGGGATTCTCCAGGCAAGAATACTGGAGTGGATTGCCATGCCCTCCTCCAGGGGACCTTCCCATCCCTGAGGTCAAATCTGTATCTCTTGAGTCAGTCTCCTGCATTGCAGGCAGATTCTTTACCACTGAGCCACCAGGGAAGCACTTTTGGGCTAATAGGTAGCTATAATTCATATTTATATCCACTTTTCTATATCCACTTTTCAGAATAGAAAATCCTGGTTCTATATTCTACCATTCTTTATACTCAGTAAATATATGAAATATCAGTGGAAAATGTCCTCAAATTTAAATAATTTTGCTGATGATCGAAAAAGATAAGGGATGATCAGATTTTATTGCTTATTTTGGTTAATAACAGAATTTAACTGTTAGAAGTCTCATATTGGAAAATGGAAACTAACTTGACAATATTAAGAACTTACCTATTAAAAGTGCATTCTTTCAGTTGCATTTTATTAAGAAACTCTGTTAATTATATCTGGAGAAGGTGATGGCACCCCACTCCAGTACTCTTGCTTGGAAAATCCCATAGACGGAGGAGCCTGCTGGGCTGCAGTCCATGGGGTCACTAAGAGTTGGACACGACTGAGCGACTTCACTTTCACTTTTCACTTTCATGCATAGGAGAAGGAAATGGCAACCCATTCCGGTGTTCTTGGGTGGAGAATCCCAGGGAGGGGGGAGCCTGGTGGGCTTCTGTCTATGGGGTCGCAGACAGTTGGACACGACTGAAGCGACTTAGCAGCAGCAGCATTAATTATATCAGAATAGTTTAAATATTTTATTAGTAAAAATATTAAATTTAACATGAAGCCAGTAACTTTTAAACTGTATGTCCCAGTATAATCAAATATATATATATATATATAATTATATAAGTGGAAGTGTTATTATAAAAATATACATATCATCCTTTTCCATGTTCTTCCATACTAAATACTGTAACTGAGATCGTTTAATCACTGGGTATGTGAAACTTGCATTTGACCATACCAAACATTAGCCGAAATGAAAACTATACCTGAAATAACTGTCACAACTAGGAATATGGACTGGCAAAGTGAGTTTTCAGGTTTAAATAAAACTCTAAATCTACCTCCCTTTGCTTCCTCTCCACTAATGTCTGTAATATCTAAAATACATCCTTTCATGCCCTAATAAATTTAATGGTTTAATCATTTAATTTTTTTCAGAGAAGAAGGTTAGGTTATCTGTGCATCACTTTAATGTGTTCTTCCTGCATGTTGAGGCTTGTCAGTGAGGAAGTTTTAATATGGCTATTGCCTTTGTGACTCACTCTAGTAACTGAGTAGCAATATCTTAATTTTATACGAGGGCATTGATAAACACCTTCAGGGATCATTACTTTGTCGCGGCAGGGGTTTGCATAAATCAATGAAGCTATGAGCCATGCCATGCAGGGTCACACAAGACAAATAGGTCATACTGAAGAGTTAGACAAAATGTGATTCTCTGGAAAAGGAAAGGGTAACCCACTCTAGTATTCTTGCCTGGAGAACCCCACGGACAGCTGTTGTTGTTGTTCAGTCCCCAAGTCGTGTCTGAATCCTTACAGCCCCTGGACTGCAGCATGCCAGGCCTCCATGTCCCTCACTATGTCTCAGAGTTTGCCCAAGTGCCTGTCCATTGAATTGGTGATGCCCGTGGACAGTATGAAAAGGCAAAAAGATACGATGCTAGAAGATGAACTCTCCGGCTTGGAAGGTGTCCGATACACTACTGGGGAAGAGCAGAGGGTGCTTACTCGTAGCACCAGTAAGATGAAGTGGCTGGGCCGAAGCGGAGATGACACTCAGCCGTGGATGTGTGTGGTGGTGGAAATAAAGTCTGCTGACGTAAAGAACTATAGTGCGTAAGAACCTGGAATGTTAGTTCCACCAATCTAGGTATAGTGGAGATGGTCAACCAGATGTCAAGATTGCACACGGACATCTTAGGGCTCAGTGAACTGAAGTGGATGGGAATGGGCGAATTTAATTCAGCTGAGCATTGTATCTATTACTGAGGACAAGAATCCCTTAGAAGAAATGGAGTAGCCCCTCGTAGTTAACTAGAGCCTGAAATACAGTACTTGGGTGCAGTCTCAAAAAGGACAGCATGGTCTTGGTTCATTTCTAAGGCAAACAATTCAACATCCAAATCTGTGCTTACCCATGGATACAGATGAAGCCAAAGTTGACCATGTCTGTGAAGACCTACAGCACCTACTAGAACTAACACCAAAAAAAGACATCCGTATTATCACAGGGGATAGGAAGGCAAAAGTAGGAGGTCAAGAGGTACCTGGCATAACAGGCAAGTTTGGCCTTGGAGTACAAAATGAAGCAGGGTGAAGGCTAACAGTTTTGTCAAGTGAACATGCTGGTCATAGGAAACACCCTTTTGCAACCACAGAAAAGACTCTACACATGAACATCACTAGATGATCAATACAGAAATCAGATTGATTATGTTCCTTATAACCAAAGATGGAGAAGCTCTATGCAGTCAGCAAAAACAAGACCTGGACATCATTGGCTCCTTATTGCAAAATTCAGGCTTAAATTGAAGAAAATGGGGAAAACCACTAGACCATTCAGGTACGACCTAAAATAAATCGCTTATGATTATACAATGGAGGTGACAAATAGATTCAAGGCATTAGATCTAGTAGACAGAATGCCTGACAAACTGTGGATGGAGGTTTAACACTGTACAGGAGGCAGTGACCAACACCGTGCCAAAGAAAAACAAACGCAAGAAGGCGAAGTGGTTGCCTGAGAAGGCTTTACAAGTAGCCAAGGGGAGAAGAGAAGGAAAAAGCAAGCAAGGTGAAAAGAGAAAGATTAAACTCAACGGAATGCAGAGTTCCAGAGAATAGCAAGGAGAGATAAGAAGGCCTTCTTAAATGAGCAATGCAAATAAATAGAGGAAAGCAATAGAAAGGGAAAGACTGAAAATCTTTAGGAAAATTGAAGTATCAAGGGAACATTTCATGCAAGGATGGGCACAATAAAGGACAGAAACAGTAAGGACAACAGAAGCAGAAGAGGTTAAAATGAAGTGGCAAGAATACACAGAAAAACTGTACAAAAACAGTCTTAACAACCTGGATAACCACGTTGGTATGGTCACTCACCTAGAGCCAGATATCCTGGAGCGTGAAGTCAAGTGGGCCTTAGGAAGCATTACTATGAACAAAGCTAATGGAGGTGACAGATTATAGCTGAGCTATTTAAAATCCTAAAAGTTGATGCTGTAAAAGTGTTGCACTCTGTATGTCAGAAAATTTGGAACACTCAGCAGTCGCCACAGGACTGGAAAGGTCAGTTTTTATTTCAATCCCAAAGAAAGGCAATGGCAAAAATGTTCAAACTATCCTAAAATTGTGCTCAGATCACATTTCTAGAAAGGTTATGCTCAAAATCCTTTGGCTAGGTTTCAGCAGTACATGAATCTAGAACTTTCAGATACAAAATATGGATTTAGAAAGACAGGGGAACCAGAGATCAAAGTGCCAACATTTGTTGGATCACAGAGAAAGCAAGTGAATTCCAGAAAACCATTTACTTTTGCCTCATTGACTACACTAAAGCCTTTTTTACTGTGTGGATCACAACAAACTTTGAAAAATTCTCAAAGCCATAGATGGATATACAAGACCACCTTACCTGTCTCTTGAGAAACCTATATGTGGGTCAAGAAGGGACCGTTAGAACCAGACATGAAACAACAGACTGATTCCAAATTGGGAAAGGAGTATGTACAAGTATATACAGGGTTGTGTATTGTCACCCTGCTTATTTAACTTATATGCAGAGCACATCATGCGAATTGCCAGGCTGGATGAAGCATAAGATGGAATCAAGATTGCTGAGAGAAATATCACCAACCTCAGGTATGCTGATGGTAGCACTCTAATGGCAGAAAGTGAAGAGGAACTAAAGAGCCTTTTGATGAGGGTTAAAAGAGGAGAGAGAGAAAAAAAAAAAAAAAAACAAAAAAAAAACTGGCTTAAAGCTTAGCAATTAAAAAACTAAGATTCTGGCATCTGGTTCCATCACTTCAAGGCATATAGAAGGGGAGATAGTGGAAGCAGTGACAGATTTGTTTTTCTTGGGCTCCAAAATCACTGCAGATGGTGACTACAGCCATTAAATTAAAGGACACTTACTCTGTGCAAAGAAAGCTATGGCAAATCTAGACAGCATATTAAAAGTCAAAGATATCACTTTCCCAACAAAGGTCTGTATAATCAAAGCTATGGTTTTTCCATTTGGTGATGGTTGGATAGCATCACCGACTCAATGGACATGAGGTTGAGGAAACTCTGGGAAATAGTGAAGGAAAGGAAAGCCTGGGGTGCTGCAGTCCACAGAGTCACAAAGAGTCTGATACGACTGAGTGACTGAACTACAACATGTCCGAATATGAGAGCTCAACTATTAAAAAGGATTAGCATCAAAGAATTGATGCTTTGGAATTATGGTGGTGGAGAAGACTCTTGAGTGTCCTTTGGACAGCATGAGATCCAACCAGTGAGTTCTATGGGAAATCAACCCTGAATATGCATTGGAAGGACTGATGCTGAAGCTGAAGTTCCAATACCTTGGCCACATGTTGCGAAGAGCCATCTCATTGGCAAAAAGTCTGAAGCTAAGAAAAATTGAAGGCAAAAGGAGAGGGGGCACAGAGGATGAGATGGTTAGATAGCATCACCAACTCAATGGACATGAATTTGAGCAAAGTCCTGGAGATGGTGGAGGACAGAGGAGGCTGGCATGCTACGGTCTATGGGGTTGCAAAAATTGGAATGTGACTTCAAACAACAATAATAAAATGTATTAGTCTCAACAGCTGGATCAAGATTTATTTCTCTAGATTTCATTACTGGCCTCAGAGATGAAATAAGGGTATATATTCTAGAAGTGCTCTCTTACATTTTCCATTAGTCATAAGAACCATTCATGTGTCCTTTCTGTTGTTATTACTACTTAAAGCCATATTTCACCAAGGTACCACCTTGCTATATGGATATGCATAGCTGAATCAACTAATATAGATTTTCACTATATGATTACACTATATATTAGCGACAAAGACATTCTTTCTTAAAGAGTTTACTGAAACATTGAGTGCCTGCTCCTCCTTCTTTATATCACAATCTAGTAATGGCAAAATCTATTGACTTAACAGTAAAGGTTTTGTCTTTTATTGCCTGATATATCTTCTTGCTCTGCAAAAAAACAGACTTCTTCTGGTTGTACCTCCATTTAGATAATCACTAAGTGAGGAAATTGGTTTTGTCTCCAAGACGGCAAGGTATTTGAATATATTAGTAATACAGGGAGAATGTAATTCAAGCTTAAATTGTGTTGAACCAGTTGAAGTTCTGTAGTTGGTTGTTCTGGTGGTAATGAGATAGGCTGAATCCCAGACTGTAAAAGGAGTCAAGTTTTCCCTCAGAGAAACCTTTGTCTCAACACTTTTTCTATGCTCTCGAATACACATGCCAATCCCTTGAGCAAAATAAAATAAAAACTGACTGCCACGTTTTACATCCTCCCTTTTTGTTTTGGGATTTGGGGAATAGTCAAGCAGTATATGATTCTGAATCTCCTGTAGTTTGTCTTTCCTCACAATTCTGACTACTTAAATCTCACTTGCATTTTCAGTCTTGCTCATTCCAAGGACAGATCCTAATTTCATTAGGAGAAATTTCAAGAGCTCAGACAAGTCAGTAATCATAAAGTTTAATATGACTTGCTGAACAAAAATTATGCTGGTGACTTTATACACATCAACCGTACAAGTTCACTATCATTTCCCCCAAATGCACACCCACGAAGAAAATTTTCCTCGATTATCCAGTATGTGCATTTGAAAACACTGAAAAAGGCATCGAGGCACAAACAATTATAGATCAAATTGATTTTCAATCAACCAGGAGAAGCAATATGTTTTTAATATTGAAAATAGGAATATATTTCAAATACCAATATATGAGGACGGATGTCTATAGAATAGTCTTGGTAGCACAGGGCATACCTTCAAGTTTTGCTTTGTAGATTTGGTTTTTCTTAATCAAATAAGAGATTATAATTTAGTAGAAGGCAAAAAAGTTATGAATGAAGGTTGTTTCCTATGTCACTTATATTGTATCCCAGTTTCCCATTCACTATTGCAGAATGATGACATGCTGGTCCACCTATCTTGCTTTATTTGTACTACAAGCAGGTTTTATTCTATAAGAGGAAAATGAGTTTACTTATACCAGAAACTCCTATGCTTATATGATGAGTTCACGTCAGTGTTTATTCCTGATCTTCACTATTTGAACCTGATCTTAATTCATTGGTGACAAGTATCAGTGTTGACAAAGCACTGTAAATTTTGGCCAGAGAGCTTTCCTACCCTTGATGCTGAGTGTACAGTTCAGCATTTATTTGGCTAGTTTTGCATCACCATGTTGACCAAATTATTCTTATCCAGAGAACATTAGCTTCTTACTGTTTAGGACTATTTTGTACAGACCTTTTCCCTATCATACCAAAAATGATCAGACTCTCAGAATGCTGTGGTTTCAACAGCTTAATTGAAATAATGTAAAGCAAAAGTGAACTCAAGAGAAGTTACTCCCTTGGTGATTAAAAAAAATTAAGCATGTACTTCTTTTCATCTATATTTTCCATTTTGAATATTATGTATGTAGATAAGCACACAAGATAAAGTATATACTTGAAAGTAATTGTAGATTTAGTCACTTGCTTTTTAACTTGACCTGGAGTAGGGTTGTCTACAGCATGTTTTGCTTCAATAAGAAATATTATTGAGAGCTTGCTGGTTTCATACTCTAATATGATACCAAGTATAATCATGCTTGATTTTCCACTCTTTTGTGGGGAGATGCATTGCAAATTTCAATTGAGAATTACTCCTGGTCAGCTGTTGATGTCAGAGAAGATTTCTTGACTAACATACAACAATGATAATAAAAATGGTCAGGTCAACTCAAAGTGACCCATCATCTTATTGGGTGATGGTTTTGGTTTGTTAGTCAGGATCATAAAATGGTAGATCTAGCCTTTCTGATATTTTACAATTAAATACATTTGTTCACATCTCATTCATTTGGAAAAAAAGCCTTTTGTGATGAATGATATGATATAAAACTTGGAGAAATATAATCATTCATTTTTTTATGTAATTCTAACTCATTTGTTTGAAAGGCTAAGTCATAAATCAAATATGTATATTTTAGAACATGCTGTTTTTCACTGTGGACTTAAATTTATACATTTTATAGTTTCTCTATTTATATATAAATCATAGGACTTATTAACAATTTTCTTTTTGCAGTTCTCATAAACATGATTGCCAGTAGCTTAGCACCCATGTGTAACCTAGCAACATCAGCTCTATAGCGAATAAGGAATGGATGCAAACAAAGTGTTATGTGGAAATAAAGAGTTCAATTTCAGAATATTTGTGCATGTTACTGTTAAAAAGCACGATGGAATCTTCTAATTTGGGTGAAATTGCATGGCAATCATATTGAATTTCCTAGCAAATAATATCTTGCCAGTGAAATCTTTCTCCTTTATTCAGGAGGAAAAAAGGTCTGTTTCAGACTGCACTATTTCAGTTGACTAGGATACTAAATATGTGTCTTCCCTGGCAGCCTATTCACTATAGGTTAGATGAGAAGAGTGTCTTCACATGTTTTCACTATGTGGTAGATGAATCTACTAGATGGAGTTTCAACAATAAACCTTCCTGACAGTGATGCATTTGCTAATTTATTAGTTTTAGAATAAAGTTTTATCTTATTTTCAAGGGGTTGTACTGTATTTTGGGGGGTTGATTTCTTGGACATACAACAAAAGAGTCCACCTTATATTTTACATGTTAAGGCTCTTTTGGTGAAATTTAACTTCTATAATTGCTGTTTATGTTCAGTGAGAAAATAGCATTTTTGTGTTTTAGTTATAAGGTCATAATGGAATTGTCTCAGGTATTGGGGGAAAGTCGCAATTTCATAGGAATATTATTTGTATGATGAGTAGACTCAGGTATGAGGGGAAACACATACTGGTGAATATCTTCCATTCAATAGAGAAACTTTTATTCTGTTTCGAAGTCAGAATTACTTGGCCTTTCTGCATTTGACAGCTAGTTCACTGCACTTTAAGAAATCTTAGAGCTCTATGGAAGATTGAAATAAGAGACAATGGGATAAGATACGGGCTGGACATATAATTGTGCATTTAAAATGAACGCACAGAATTGTAAGGCTAGAAACCATCTGCTCCGTGGTAGAGATACTCCCCAGCCCCTTCAAATAACCCATGTTTTGGTTATTTAAAAAAAATCTAACCTGAAATGACTCCGATTTTTGGCTATAATCAAGACTAGGCTCAACACCGACATCTTCCTCTCCCTATCCCCCTAAACCTCTCTTCCTTAGAAGAGCAGAGTTAGAATAAGGAAATCCTTAAGGAAAGGGCCAGATATTCTTAACAAAATCGTCTGATTTCACCTGTATATGAAAAGCTTGGTCACTTGCTTGATTTGGTTTGAGGTGAACCACAGTGAATAAGTGAAAGGATATCCTTTACATGAGACACTGTCCTCTGTTCCTGAAGATATCTAGTTACATTTGGCTAGACCAGTTGCATAGAATTCATACCCCAAATGGCATTATAGAATAATTGGCCACAGGTGGTGATGCTATGGAGCTGTGGTCAGTGCTCTGATTGGTCAGGAAAGTGACACTTTAGATGTGGCACATGTACGTTAATTTCCGCTTCCGGCAAAGACGTCTCAGTGGGGGGTCATACTGTTGAAAAAATATCTTCATTTTTGGGAACTTGAGTTCCTCGAGGGCAGAAATGATCTTCTCTGTGATTTTATCCAGTATCTACTGTTCAGTTCAGTTCAGTCGCTCAGTCATGTCCAACTCTTTGCGACCCCATGAACCGCAGCACACCAGGCCTCCCTGTCCATCACCACCTCCCGGAGTTCACTCAGACTCACGTCCATCAAGTCAGTGATGCCATCCAGCCATCTCATCCTCTGTCGTCCCCTTCTCCTCCTGCCCCCAATCCCTCCCAGCATCAGAGTCTTTTCCAATGAGTCAACTCTTCACATGAGGTGGCCAAAGTACTGGAGTTTCAGCTTTAGCATTATCCCTTCCAAAGAAATCCCAGGGCTGATCTTCAGAATGGACTGGTTGGATCTCCTTGCAGTCCAAGGGACTCTCAAGAGTCTTCTCCACCATAGTACCTTATATAATATAATTTTGTGACAAATGGTTAATCTTTTTCTTTACATTTAGAGTTTTGGATCTGTTAGATCTGTAACAAGCACTGAATTATGAAAAATAGCCTAAAGCTAATAAAGACAAAGCAATTAAATAAGATATGCCCTTAAAGAGGAAATAAAGTTTAAAGTCACCTAGAGACATAAACTGATAGTCATAAAAATACTGTAAAATGGTGCGATTGACCTAAAAGTTCCTGTGCTTGTTATTGCAGGTTTGGTTACAGAAGTACGGCTACCTTCCACCGAGTGACCCCAGGATGTCGGTGCTGCGCTCTGCGGAGACCATGCAGTCCGCCTTAGCTGCCATGCAGCAGTTCTACGGCATTAACATGACAGGAAAAGTGGATCGAAACACAATCGAGTAAGTCAAGGGCACCTGCATTCTCTCCGTCTCAGTTCTTGAGCCAAACTAAGTAGTCTGAAGAACTCTAAGTGAGCTTCACCAGCCACCAGTGGAATGGTTTGTCTCGTGTGCATTTCTTTGGAACTTAGTAGATCCAAAGAATCTATTAAGCTCTACTTTAACTCTGAACTCCCTTGAGATTTCATTAAAAAAAAAAAACCACAAAGTTAAGTTTACTTACCTGGAGTTTAGGAATACATTTTCCAAATAGGAAAGAAAATACCAACAGTGGGAGTTAAAACAGATGTGCAGTGGAAGCCACTATAAGAATGGTGATCCGTGATGCGCCGGAGCTGGCTTGTACGGCTGGAGGAAGCGGAGTGTGCACATCTCTTTCCCCACATGATGTCATCACAGTAGCTTGAAATTGACCAAAGTCGAAATGTTGAAACCAAGGAAAATGAGAAGCAGAGCAAATCAGAGCTCTGTTTTCGATGGGGAAAGAGTCAGAGAGCCAGCTAATAGTTTACTAGCTTTCTGTTAGTGACAGTTCTCACACTAGCAAAATCAAGGGAAAAGTTTTCACTGAAAAGTCTGTGCTTTCAATCTTTTAGTAACAAAGATTATTTCTACTCTTTAATAATATTTTCTATTTTATTTATTTTTTTTAGCAATCATTTGTTCATTTATTTATTCAATCAATTACTTTCTCCTGGGCATTTTATCTGTGAAAGAGGCATGTGGAGATTCAAAAAACGTAGTCTCTTCTTCAAAGGAACTTAATTGCAGCAATTAAGTTGTCGCTTAAAATCCACTCTTATAGCCCGTTCCCACAACTTGTTAAGAAAACAGAGTGTGAAAGGGCCAACGACATAGATATTTCATAGTAGATCTAGTAATCCACATGTGTTTTAGCAAGTCATTCACAGAATCCAATTTGAAAAGATAAACCAGGTCAAAATGCCACTGTGATTTTTTTTTTTTTGGGGGGGGTCGATCACACAACTCCTCAGTATGGACTATGACAGTCGTCATGAGACATGCCAGGGGCATCAGTGGCAGCGGGGAAAGGAAAAGCATCTGGAAGACACAAGTCAACATTTGCCACAAGCAATTTCTATGGAAATTCACAGTAGGATAATTCCTAAACAAGACGGCATCAAGAATAATGTAGTACATATTCTGGTTTCTGAGACCAATAAACACCTGAACGTATAGAGAATGAACAAATCTTGAATAAGTATTATAATGCTAATGAGCTTATAAGTTCTAACTTGCACAGTCATATCAATGCAACAGACTCAGTATAGATATTCTTGGATTTTATAAAACGATGATTTTGGAGAAATAATTGATACCATTATCTCAGTAAAAACATCCCCCAAATAAATAAGATGTTAGTTTTGGCAGAGGAAAAGTTAAAAGACGAAGCATAAAAATAAGACAAGTAATCATCTTGGTGAGTCTGGTTTCATCCAGACTGGTGACTCATTTTAATGACAGTTCAGCAGATCATATCTTAAGGATATTTCTATGCTAAAAACCAATACTTATTAAGAACACACTATTATGTATTTATAACTGTTTCAACTGAGGACTAGTTATGATAAAAACACAAAAGTATAAAATATTGTATCTGTCTTAAAAGAAAGCAGAACAAATACAGCTTTTATCATATAGCAAACACAACTGATTTTATACTTGATTCCTTATTGAAACTTTATTATCTCTGCTTCATGTTATGTTCTGAGTGAAAGATACAAATTAGAGAAATATAGAAAACAGCTTGAGTAGTACAATACATCTTGTAGCAAAACATGATCAGTGTTATAACACAAAGAAGAATGTGCCTTAGTTACCAAGGTCCTTTTCAATGGGAGAGGAAAAGAAAACACGAAAGAATTCTAATAATGAATATAAAGATTTTCCAAAGATTCCATTTTTTCAGAGGGTAAAAGGAGAAAAAGCAGAGACAGTAAGACAGAAGTTAACCAAAGGAGCAACATTTGAAAAGCAACTTACCAGTTAAAAAACTGGTAAACAGTTAAAAAAACTGGTAGACAAGTTTGTGGATATTTGGTTGTTTTTTTCTTCAGTGGGGGGAAAATAAATTATGTGCATGTGAGCAAGGTATAAAAATCATTATTTAAAAATTGAGAGTAAAATAATATAGTAATTGTTGAAACACTGATAAACAAAAAGAATAAAGTGTTATTTTGTATTCTGTGATTTTTTCATGATATTCTGTATTCATCAAAATATTTGCCTTGTTATTATTAATAATTGTCAATAACAATGTGATCCAACCAGTTCATCCTAAAGGAGATCAGTCCTGGGTGTTCATTGGAAGGACTGATATTGAAGTTGAAGTTCCAATACTTTGGCCACCTGATGCAAAGAACTGACTCATTAGAAAAGACCCTGATGCTGGGAAAGATTGAACGCAGGAGGAGAAGGGGACGCCAGAGGATGAGATGGTTAGATGGCATCACCCACTCGATGGACATGAGTCTGAGTGGACTCTGGGAGTTGGTGATGGACAGGGAGGCCTGGCGTGCTGCGGTTCATGGGGTCGCAAAGAGTCGGACACGACTGAGCGACTGAACTGAACAATGTGATGCTGTGGTTTATTGACAGTTATGTCTGAACATATTTTTCATTGATGTTAAAGTCAATGAAAATTTAGTTTTTCTATTAGAAATAAAAGGAACTTCAAGTTAACTGTATAGCTAGACATAGTCACAAATTATTTTGCCACAAGTACACTGTAAGTTCCGTAACATTGTCAAATAGCGTTATTGTTTCTAGATAGAAAAGGAGGAGGTGATTCATTCTTTCAGTGCAGGGAAGAATTATTTGTGTCCATTGAGTCCTTGATACTCAAAATACTTCAGCATTTATAATGATCAATATATATCAACCCTACACAATAGGGAAGATAAGAATGCATTTTTCTCTCTACTTTTTTAAGACTGAAAGTCAAAGTCTAAGTGATGTCCAAATTAGTTTCAGAGTCCAGAATTTCTAACATTTACTTGGGGAACTTCCCACTGTACCATGCTGTGTTCCTTTGAGAAATGGCACATTTTTCTTAAATACATAAAATATCTGGGCTCAGGTATATATAATTAATTCTTACTTATTAAGTTAATTTAATATATGATTTTAAAATTGTATTTTGCTTCTAATACTTATACTTATGGTATAACTATGATGGTATAAGTATGATGTTAGTCATACTATTTCTGTTTCATCAAATTAAGAAAACAAATAACAAATGATTGAAGATTAAACAGTTTACAAGCAGTTTGATAAAAATAAATACGTTACCTCCCCTAACATTTTGAAAGAGATACTTAAATATTAACTTTGGTTTGCATCTGTGAAAAAAGAATGAATAATTAGCATAATGCATTCTTTGAAAATAAGAAACCTGTTATCAATATTGGAAATAGGATTTTGAAATAGGATTTCTATTTCTACCAAAATAGAATTTTGGTACTGCTGCCCTATTATTATTGGAATTCTCTCTTAATAGTATACTATCAAATTTTCGTTTTAGTCATAACATGCCTCTTATCCAAAATAAATACAGTGTTAAGTTGTTAAGCAAAATCTCCAGCAAGTTCTGTGTTTTGTTGCTGTGAATGATACAGAACTCTTTCATCCCAACAATATAAAAAGTGTTGTGGACAAGCCTTCGTATTCCCTAAGGCAGAGCTGATAACTTTTTATGAAAATTATGGCTCAGTTTTAAAAACAATAAATTGTGACCTGGAAAACAAATTATGTTAGTTATGCTTATTGCTGCTGCTGCTGCTGCTGCTAAGTCTCGTCAGTCGTGTCCGACTCTGTGTGACCCCATGGACAGCAGCCCACCAGACTCCGCCGTCCCTGGGATTTTCCAGGCAAGAGAACTGGAGTGGGGTGCCATTGCCTTCTCTGAGTTACGCTTATCACTAGATACTAAAATGAGACCGCTGGGTCCTATAAAAGGTGTCATTTGTGTCTCTCCCACATTTGAGAGCCCCTGCTGATCACTGAAAAGACTCAAGGTGGATAGGTTTGATTTTCTAAAGTAGCTAAAAACAGGTCTTTGTCAGGAGATAATGGAAGAGAAATGTGTGCAGGATTCATTTGAACCCTTCCTGTGGAAAGGGGTCTGAACAGTTTGTAACCCTTCTTTGGCAGGATGATGTAAAAAGTACAGAGGTGTAGGGAAAGACATGGGTCTTTTTCTGGCATACAGTGGATCAGATTCCAGACCCAGAGAAAGAATTGTGTCAGCGTGTAGGCTTTAAAGTAAAATTTCTGTTACAGCATTATAATGAAACATCAACTAAATAAGCAGCCTTAAATTTAAAACCAACCAGTTTTTCTGCTTTTTGTTTGTTTGTTTTTGGTGTTTTTTTCTTTGAAGGAATTTTATTCTAACTCAATTATTTTGGAATTGAGAAAGCAGCTTTCCCTTTAAATGGAGTGTTATACTTGGTAGTTATTTCTAGGTGAACCCATTAAAGCCTTGTTAACTCCTCATCATTCTCCCTTCCTAGACTGTGATGCCTCCTCTGTCCTATGTGTCATTCTCATTGTCACTCAAACTAGAAACTGTGGCTTCATTTGCCTCTTGTCTGTTTCTCCCTCTGAAAAATCCCGTGCTGCTCTCAGTCACTCAGTCATGTCCGACTCTTTTCGACCCCATGGGCTGCAGCCCGCCAGGCTCCTCTGTCCGTGGGGATTCTCCAGGCAAGACTACTGAAGTGGGTTGCCATGCCCTCCTCCAGGGGATCTTCCCAACCCAGGGATTGGACCCAGGTCTCCTGCATTGTAGGAGGATCCTTTGCCAGCTGAACTATCAGGGAAGCCCCCAGTCTTGAGGTATTTGTTACTCAGGATGCTCAGCTCAGATTATGTACCATTTTTGTGAGTATAATCCCTATAATTACGCAACTTAAGTAATTCTCTGAGCTTCTGTAATATCAAATGTATGTGTGGTAACAATCCATGCTGAAATTGCATTCTATCATTTTACGTAGTCATGGAGTCTTAATACTTTTATTCTCTTTGCATGGGTTTTTAAGTAGTTTAACTTTGAAGTTTCATCTTTACGAATAACGTGTGTCCATGCAGACAGCTAACGAGTTAATCGAAAAAAAGAGATTCTGGACTAGAGTGAGCTATGAGTCTATCTACATTTTGAACTCTAAGTTAATTAACTTTTGAAAAATTTCCTTCATGATTGTTGAACTTGGCTCTGTGAATACAAGCAAAATGTGAGAATTTTGAAGGCAATAAAAATAAGCCAATTTTTAAAATTTCTAGAAAGATTTCTTGGTCAACTTTAATGTTACTCTTACCTTTCATTAGAACTTGGAAAAGTTTGGAGGATAGAAACCTGTTTAATATATTATGCTGATGAATATTTTTCAGAGATTACTAATGCATAATGCACAAAATATATATTTGACATCTTTTTCTCTTGGTAAAGTTAGATATATGTGCACAAAGCCACTGTGTGGCACAACTTCAACTCCAAAGGGCAGCATTCTCATCTTAGTCTACTGAGGAGGTGCCTTCCTGCAGCTCCACTATGGGCATCTGGGGGATGGACTACAACTTGAAGGAACCTCTTGGAATCATACAACGGGTAGCCCCAAATGTTTGACATAATGCCCAACTCGTCATTTTTAACTGAAGATAATGAATACTTTTTAATGTATAGTGACTCTTAGCATTACTGTAAACTTGTTTAGAAGCTTATGGTTACATTAGTTACATAAAGCAGAGGATAATGTACCTGTTATTGTTTGTTATCAAAATACTAGAATCATCGCTGTCTTGAATAACAGAGTGCTTTAGGTCAACATACAAGTCAACGTAAATTGAAATCTGTATACTGCTACTTCTACTACTTCCTGTAATAGAAGTACAACTACTTCCCGATATTTGTAAAATAGTATTAAGGCATTTGGTCCCATCACTTCATAGCAAATAGATAGGGAAACAGTGGAAACAGTGGCTGACTTTATTTTTGGGGGGCTCCAAAATCACTGCATATGGTGACTGCAGCCATGAAATTAAAAGACGCTTACTCCTTGGAAGGAAAGTTATGACCAACCTAGACAGCATATTGAAAAGCAGAGACGTTACTTTGTCAACAAAGGTCCATCTAGTCAAGGCTTTGGTTTTTCCAGTAGTCGTGTACGGATGTGAAAGTTGGACTATAAAGAAAGGTGAGCACAGAAGAATTGATGCTTTTAAACTGTGGTGTTGGAGAAGACTCTTGAGAGTCCCTTGGACTGCAAGGAGATCCAACCAGTCCATCCTAAAGGATATCAGTCCTGGGTGTTCCAATACTTTGGCCACCTGATGCGAAGAGCTGACTCATTTGAAAAGACCCTGATGCTGGGAAAGATTGAGGGCTGGAGGAGAAGGGGACGACAGAGGATGAGATGGTTGGATGGCATCACCAACTCAATGGACATGAGTTTGGGTAAACTCTTGGAGTTGGTGATGGACAGGGAGGCCTGGTGTGCTGCGGTTCATGGGGTCACAAAGAGTCGGACACGACTAGAGTGACTGAACTGAATTAAGTGTTATAATTATTAGTTAATAATAATAACATTACTATGTGCCAGGAACTGTTCTTAAGTATTTCATATGATTTAAATAGTTTAATTCTCATATTAATTCAGTAATAGTACAATTGTTTCATTTCAAAGAGGAAGCTAAAGCATAGAAAGATATAGTAGAGTGACTAATAGCACAGGGCTTGTGAATCAGTGGAAGGGAAGGGAAACCCTGGTAGTTTGGCTCTAGAATTCCTGCTTTCAACTTATATAATACAACTTTTCACAAGAAAGTTGATTTTAATTGTTTTAATTTTTAAGTTGAATTAATTTAAATGAAGATATTAGTGATCTGCTGAACTAGTTTAAAAGTGTTCTGGGTTCTAAACAGTTAAATCAACACTTAATAACAGCATTATATTTATGAAAATTGGGTGATGCCATTACTTATACCTTGATTTTACAGAATGTCTCTCTTGGAGGCTCCCATCTTCAGCCCAGTGCTCATTCCGCATGTCTTTGTTTGTTTTGGAATGTCAAATTAAAATTCTTAGCAAGTAAGTCAATAGAGAAACACAGGTGCATCTGTATTGTCACAATGAAAAAGAGAAGTGCTTTAGTAATGACACTTTCACAAAAAAGTGCTACTTGAAAATAATACACACACACACACATAAATGCACTTTAACACCTTCTCTTTTCATATGATGAAGCTATTATCTTAGGTGAGACAATCAGTCAATTTTACTTTTTGCATCCAGTTTTAGATTCTTCTGTATAGGTAAATATGGGATTTATCAAATTGTATGTGAATACAACTAACATTTTGGTGGATGATAACTAGAAGTGGATCACCAGACTTTACCTGAATAGCAACATTAATATGCTAATTTTGCTTTTAGTGTTAGACAGCATTTAATTCATTGATAAGTTCTAAAAAACACTGACCACTCTTTATGTCATGGAGAACTTAAAAACTGTGAGAGAAACAAATGCTTATATAATTAATGAATAAACGGTTGGAATCATGTAAAAATCCTGAGGACAGATTTAGCTCAAACACTGCATGTCATATTTAGTGTCACCACGTGCTCTGATCATATTTTGAAGACTTGACATATTTTAATAGTTCAGATCAGATCAGATCAGATCAGTCGCTCAGTCGTGTCCGACTCTTTGCGACCCCATGAATTGCAGCACGCCAGGCCTCCCTGTCCATCACCAACTCCCAGAGTTCACTCAGACTCACGTCCATCGAGTCAGTGGTGCAATCCAGCCATCTCATCCTCTGTTGTCCCCTTCTCCTCCTGCCCCCAATCCCTCCCAGCATCAGAGTCTTTTCCAATGAGTCAACTCTTTGCATGAGGTGGCCAAAGTACTGGAGTTTCAGCTTTAGCATCATCCCTTCCAAAGAAATCCCAGGGCTGATCTCCTTCACAATGGACTGGTTGGATCTCCTTGCAGTCCAAGGGACTCTCAAGAGTCTTCTCCAAGACCACTGTTCAAAAGCATCAATTCTTCGGCACTCAGCCTTCTTCACAGTCCAACTCTCACATCCATACATAATCACAGGAAAAACCATAGCCTTGACTAGACAAAACTTTGTTGGCAAAGTAATGTCTCTGCTTTTGAATATGCTATCTAGGTTGGTCATAACTTTCCTTCCAAGGAGTAAGCGTCTTTTAATTTCATGGCTGCATTCACCATCTGTAGTGATTTTGGAGCCCATAAAAATAAAGTCTGACACCGTTTCCACTTTTTCCCCATCTATTTCCCATGAACTGGTGAGACCGGATGCCATGATCTTCGTTTTCTGAATGTTGAGCTTTAAGCCAACTTTTTCACTCTCCACTTTCACTTTCATCAAGAGGCTTTTTAGTTCCTCTTCACTTTCTGCCATAAGGGTTGTGTCATCTGCATATCTGAGGTTATTGATATTTCTCCTGGCAGTCTTAATTCCAGCTTGTGTTTCTTCCAGTCCAAGAAACACAAGAGATGGCAAAAAACAAGAGATGGCAAGAGTGAATGTCAACATTCTAGGAATCAGCGAACTGAAATGGACTGGAATGGGTGAATTTAACTCAGATGACCATTATATCTACTACTGCGGGCAGGAATCTCTCAGAAGAAATGGAGTGGCCATCATGGTCAACAAAAGAGTCCGAAATGCAGTACTTGGATGCAATCTCAAAAACGACAGAATGATCTCTGTTCATTTCCAAGGCAAACCATTCAATATCACAGTAATCCAAGTCTATGCCCCAACCAGTAGTGCTGAAGAAGCTGAAGTTGAATGGTTCTATGAAGACCTATAAGACCTTTTAGAACTAACACCCAAAAAAGGTGTCCTTTTCATTATAGGGGACTGGAATGCAAAAGTAGGAAGTCAAGAAACACCTGGAGTAACAGGCAAATTTGGCCTTGGAATACAGAATAAAGCAGGGCAAAGACTAATAGAGTTTTGCCAAGAAAATGCACTGGTCATAGCAAACACCCTCTTCCAAAAACACAAGAGAAGACTCTATACATGGACATCACCAGATGGTCAACACCGAAATCAGATTGATTATATTCTTTCTAGCCAAAGATGAAGAAGCTCTGTACAGTCAGCAGAAACAAGACCAGGAGCTGACTGTGGCTCAGACTATGAACTCCTTATTGCTAAATTCAGACTTAAATTGAAGCAAGTAGGGAAAACCACTAGACCATTCAAGTATGACCTAAATCAAATCCCTTATGATTATACAGTGGAAGTGAGAAATAGATTTAAGCGCCTAGATCTGATAGATAGAGTGCCTGATGAACTATGGAATGAGGTTCGTGACATTGTACAGGAGATAGGGATCAAGACCATTCCCATAGAAAAGAAATGCAAAAAAGCAAAATGGCTGTCTGGGGAGGCCTTACAAATAGCTCTGAAAAGAAGAGAAGCGAAAAGCAAAGAAGAAAAGGAAGATATAAACATCTGAATGCAGAGTTCCAAAGAATAGCAAGAAGAGATAAGAAAGCCTTCTTCAGTGATCAATGCAAAGAAATAGAGGAAAACAACAGAATGGGAAAGACCAGAGATTTCTTCAAGAAAATCAGAGATACCAAAGGAACATTTCATGCAAAGATGGGCTTGATAAAGGACAGAAATGGTATGGACCTAACAGAAGCAGAAGATACTAAGAAGAGATGGCAAGAATACACAGAAGAACTGTACAAAAAAGATCTTCACGACCCAGATAATCACGATGGTGTGATCACTGACCTAGAGCCAGACATCCTGGAATGTGAAGTCAAGTGGGCCTTAGAAAGCATCACTACGATCAAAGCTAGTGCAGGTGATGGAATTCCAGTTGAGCTATTCCAAATCCTGAAAGATGATGCTGTGAAAGTGCTGCACTCAATATGCCAGCAAATTTGGAAAACTCAGCAGTGGCCACAGGACTGGAAAAGGTCAGTTTTCATTCCAATCCCAAAGAAAGGCAATGCCAAAGAATGCTCAAGCTACCACACAATTGCACTCATCTCACACGCTAGTAAAGTAATGCTCAAAATTCTCCAAGCCAGGCTTAAGCAATATGTGAACCGTGAACTTCCTGATGTTCAAGCTGGTTTTAGAAAAGGCAGAGGAACCAGAGATCAAATTGCCAACATCCACTGGATCATGGAAAAAGCAAGTGAGTTCCAGAAAAACATCTATTTCTGCTTTATTGATTATGCCAAAGCCTTTGACTGTGTGGATCACAATAACCTGTGGAAAATTCTGAAAGAGATGGGAATACCAGACCAGCTGATCTGCCTCTTGAGAAATTTGTATGCAGGTCAGGAAGCAACAGTTAGAACTGGACATGGGACAATAGACTGGTTCCAAATAGGAAAAGGAGTTTGTCAAGGCTGTATATTGTCACCTTGTTTATTTAACTTATATGCAGAGTACATCATGAGAAACGCTGGACTGGAAGAAACACAAGCCGGAATCAAGATTTTAATAGTTAATACCTGCTAATATCTCTGTGCTAGAATATTTAGATACATGTATTGGTGAGGTTAACGTAGAATTATCTTGACCAACGCCCATAAGTGTTCTTTAAGTTAAATTATTAGTTTATATTGCATTATACCTGTTCTTGTGTTTATTTCTTACACTTGTCATATACTTTATGATTTAATCGTATATGAAAGTTTCCACATAATATTCATCTATAGAAGCATTTGTTCAAGGCACAGAGCTATGAGCTACAAAGTCTTTAAGAAACATATAGGATAGTAGGGGGCAGGTCATTATGTGCAAAAAAAAAATAAATTACATGAAGACCATTCATTTGCTTCATGTTCCTCATTGGAAACGTCACTGGGTCCGGGCCCCATACAGTGCTCTCTGGCTGGACGCACAGGCTGGCGAAAGACAGAGATAGACATGCACACATTGGTTATACACCATAGTACACGCTGTGTGAGATGGTCAACTGTACCTGTGCAAGTTAAACAATGCAGGAAGATCACGATTGTCAGTGTCAACAAGGCGGAAAAAGCATTCCAGACAGAAGTCACTGTATACAAAGGCAGAAAGGGATTTGGTTCTTGTAGGCAAAGAGCAAAATTAGCCTACGTGGCATGGTCAGGCACTCTTGCCCCACAGCCTCTTGTTCTGGCCCCATGTATGTAACAGCTGAGATCAATTATAGCACTGTGCATGCATGTCAGGAGGTACTCGCTTGCTCATGAGGTACTTGCTTGGTCACGAGGTGTTTTGTGCACTATGCCTGTAAGAAGTTCACTAGGAAAGCCACGGCTGCTATGGCACCGGGGCTACATTGGAGTGGCATCATGGTTATATGAGGTTACATCATGGCTACTTTATGGCTCTGTCATGGTTATCTTGTGGCTGCTGTTGCTGCTGCTACAGCCAGGAGAGAGGTTGTATTATGACTGCTATGCCAGCCAGGAGAGAATGAACCTGTCTGCAATTCCTATGGCTCCTTGAGTCTCCTTCCAGCCTGTTAGCTCACACCTTGCCTACCCTGGGTTCAGCGAACAGTGTAAACACCAAGACAATTGACGTCATGAGCGGGATCAGAGATACAACTGGTGTAGACAGCAGGATACCCAGCAGGTAGAGGAGCCCGAGGCTCCACTGGATGGAGGACACCAGTGGCCACCAGATAGCATGTGGCACTGTGTGGCTGTCATTCTGCATGCGCTCTAGTGGAAAACAGGGACGCATGGATGGGTCCCCAGACAGCAAGGAAATGGTGTTACAGGCCATGAGTTCCCATTTGCTGAACAAGATGGCACAGACTGCCGCTGACACCGTGGGGTGGATTTTCCTGACTGCCCTGAAGGTGAATATTGGTAGTGCGCTCTGTGATGCCACGCTGGTACACGATGTGCAGAGACACTCCGAAGAACTTGAACAACGTATATTGGCCTTAGAGCAAGAACCCGTGGCCCTGAAGAACCCAGCATCCCTGAGGGCGAGGCAGTAAGGGACTGTGATAATGAACTCTGTGAGACCACAGGTTCCCGCTTGGCTGTGAGGCCTGCTGTACAGCAGAAAGGGAAGCATGAGAAGCATGTGGCCCGGGGAGGGGAGGGCGGCGTCCTCAAGGGTCCTCCAGTGTGACTGAGCTCATGACATATCGACCATATACTCCGGCAGAGTTGGTTGACTTGGGTCTGAAATTTCGGCAAAAGCAAGGGGAACCCTTGGCAGCATGGCTCTTGCGACTTTGGGACACAGGGGTGCCCAGGATTATATGTGTTGGGGATGAGGTAGAACTGGCATCTATAGCCACTCACCCCTCACTGAGACAAAGGTTGCAGAATCCTGGCAACTCATGCATGGTTCGCCTAACCAAACACATGCCCTCATGGAAATGGATTAAAGCTGCCGTTTGCACCACGTGGTCACATGCGGGAGAGCTCCCGGATACTGTGAGTAAATGGTATACCTCTATGAGTTGGCCCAAGCAGTGAGAGAACTGGGCACGAAGCAGTCAACGTTCAACCCAAACACCCGAGGCCCAGAAGATGAGCGTTTACTTGTGGCATTCAAGACGCCGTTTTGAACAATGCCCTGTCTACCAGTTTTGGATCCCTGACTACTATTCTTGCTCCCTCTGTGGGCACCCCAGCTATGAGGTGATGTCAATGGTGACTCCCTTGGGAGAAATAGAGGGACAGCTGCAGGCAAAGGGGAGTAGAAGCGTGAAGACCCCAAAGGGGACCGGAGCTGGTAAAGGCCCTATCCGAGTAACGAGAATGCAATGTGGGCTGATTTGCTGGCAGCGGGAGTTGACAGAAATAAAATTGGTGGACAGCCCAGCACTCTGCTCCTTGAGCCGTGGAGGAACTGAGATCAGAGCAGCAGTTTACCAAGTTCGAGAAGCACCCACAGCCAGAGATTCTGGGCAGTTCAGTTAAAAGATTACCTGATGCCTGAGGATGATCCTTTCGATGATGCCTTTTTTTCACTTTGAACAGAACTCAGACCAAGGGGCCTGCCCGAAAAACCCAAACAGGGACCAGAGGCTCCAAGTAGAACTTGGAATTCACTGGTCACTAGCCAATGTACAGAGAGTAATGGCCCTGGTTGATACCGGTGCCAAATGCAACCTTCTTTACAGCAAGTCAGAACCTTTGTCCTATGTTGTATGATGTAGATTTAGAACAGTGTACTGTAAAGGCTGTATCCTAGGATGTGCTAATAACCTCTGATTCTCGTGCAGATTTAGAGCAGTGTGAAAGCATTTGGAATTTTGTGGAATTTTGTGGATGGGCTGTGGAAAATACACAAAAAATGCCCCTCCTTGAAGGGGTGGGCCCGGTGCCTGTGGGGGGCTTTGCAGGTCTTTAATAAAAATTCTGCAGGAGTGGAGTTGCCCCTGTGGAGGCTTTCCCGCAGTCTCACAAGGCCTGATGATGGGCTGGACTTGGCCAAGGAAGATAAAGGCACTCCACCTGGTGGATGGCTCTCCTAGGCCCATGAGGGCAAGGACTGCAACATGAGACCTGACACTGGGTTTTGCCCTGTATTGGGGATGTCCCTGTTTGTTGTTGTAGCTACTGCTATTGCAAGGTGTAAATCCAAGGGTCAGTGTTACTCGCCAAGGCAATATCGTGGAAGATGGACTGCTTGGAGATTATGAGGCGAGAGACTCGGAAGGGGTACAGTGTAGGGAAAGAACAAATTAGCCAAGATGGTGTGGTCTGTCTCTCTTGGCCCATAGCCTCTCGCTCTGGCCCCAGGTTTTGTAAATAATGTTTATGTAACAGCTGAGCTCACTTATAGCACTGCACATACACATCATGAGGAACTCGCTTAGTCACAAGGTACTCACTGGGTCACGAGGTACTCACTGGGTCACAAGGTACTCACTGGGTCACAAGGTACTTGCTTGGTCACATGGTACTCGCTTCCTCACGAGGTACTTGCTTGGTCATGAGCTACTCACTAGGTCACGAGGTACTTGCTTGGTCACGTGGTACTCGCTTCCTCACGAGGTACTTGCTTGGTCACGAGGTACTCACTGAGTCACAAGGTACTTGCTTGGTCACGTGGTACTCGCTTCCTCACGAGGTACTTGCTTGGTCATGAGGTACTCACTGGGTCACGAGGTACTTGCTTGGTCATGTGGTACTCGCTTCCTCACGAGGTACTTGCTTGGTCATGAGGTACTCACTGAGTCACAAGGTACTTGCTTGGTCACATGGTACTTGCTTCCTCATGAGGTACTTGCTTGGTAACGAGGTACTCACTGGGTCACGAGGTACTTGCTTGGTCATGTGGTACTCGCTTCCTCACGAGGTACTTGCTTGGTCACGAGGTACTCACTGAGTCACAAGGTACTTGCTTGGTCATGTGGTACTTGCTTCCTCATGAGGTACTTGCTTGGTAACGAGGTACTCACTGGGTCACGAGGTACTTGCTTGGTCACGTGAACTCGCTTCCTCATGAGGTACTTGCTTGGTCATGAGGTACTCACTGAGTCACAAGGTACTTGCTTGGTCACGTGGTACTTGCTTCCTCACGAGGTACTCACCTGGTCACGAAGTACTCACTGGGTCTCAAGAAACTTGCTTGGTCACGAGGTACTCATTTGGTTATGAGCTGCTTTGTGTGATATGCCTGTAAGAGCCTCACCACAAAAGCCCTGGCTGCTAGAGCACTGGGGCTGCACTGGAGTGTCATCATGGTCGTTCTTATGAGCTTATGTCATGGCTGTGCTATGGCTCCATTATGGTTATGTTGTGGCTGCTGCTACAGCTGGTGCAGCAACCAGTAGAAAGGCTGTGTTATGGCTGCTGTGTCAGCCCGGAGAGAATAAACGTGTCTGCAGTTCCTATGGCTCCTCGAGTCTCCTTCCATCCTCAGCACATGCCTTGCCTACCCTGGGTTCAGTGAACAGTGTGAACAGCAAGACAGTTGGCATCAAGAGCAGGATCAGTGATACAGTTCTGTAGGAACGTGTGTGGATCTTGGGAATTAAGGGAACAAGGGTTACCCTTGCTGAGTATGCCTGAGTAAGATTCTGTCTATAAAAGCATTTTGTGCTCAGAACATGTAGGAAACACGTCCGTGCTTTGAAAAGATTTATCTTTAGGAGTGAGGAGGCACTGCTAAGAGTGAGAGATACAAAGAAGTGTTGGAGGCAGAAGAGACTGCATGATGATTGATTAGATGTGAGGAGAAATCTGTGGAAGATGTTACCTGTATATCTTGCTTATATCATTTATAAAGACTTTTGGTTGAGTTAAGTTGTCAGAGGAATTGTTGCAATTTTGGGGCTGGAAAATTATAATTTTTAAATTACATGTAAAGTTAGAAATGATGACAAGGTGGCTACATGGAGATGTGAGAATACTTAACCAATTATACTGTAATTTTTTTTTTCTATCATGCTATATTAACTTAGACTGGGAGCTCTTCAAGAGCTTGTCTTATCTTTTTATCCACACTTTTTTCATATATATCTTAGCATATTATAAAAGCTTGAAAATGTTGTAGGAAAATGGATCAGGATGGAATGAGTAAATAGTTGGAGCATAAGAAAAAATTATATGAAGTGGGAAAAAGCTAAAGAAATACATTAGGAACTTAGCAGAGACATCTTTGAGCATAGGAACCAAATTAATACTCATACCTAAAACCCTTGTCCTTTGGAAGATGCAGTGCTTCACTGAGAAAATTTTTACTGATCCAACATGTGCACAACTTAAAATGGAGATTCACATTAATAAGTTTGAATGTTTGAAAAAACATGACTGCTTTCATCTTTTAATTTTGTGTATTGTGGAAGTAATTCTAGAGAATATATCCTCATTGAAAATACACTTTATCTTGATAATGTATCAGTATAAATACAAATTGTCAACTTTTATCCTACTATCCATTTTAAAATGATTTTTCCTCATAGAGTGTTTGCTTAAATCTTTTCTTTAGCTAAATGTAAGTGTAGTCACATCCCACATTAACTAAATTTATTAATATTTAATAATTAAGTATTATTTATTCTCACAATACTTTCAGGGAGATAAGTCAGAATAAGTACTTACCCAAGAAATATAATTTTTGGTTGAGAGTATGGTTAATGATGGCTGGATGGCATCACTGACTCGATGGACGTGAGTCTGAGTGAACTCCGGGAGTTGGTGATGGACAGGGAGGCCTGGCGTGCTGTGATTCATGGGGTCGCAAAGAGTCGGACACGGCTGAGCAACTGATCTGATCTGATCTGATGATTAATGAAATATTCATATATAAAAGCCATTGAAATTTTCATAAGTCCTTCATTAATGCTTAATATTTGTTAGCTGAGTATATTTAGATCTTATAGAATATAATGAAAATGTTTTCATTTAAAATGTCTCTATTCATTTGTTTATTGAGCATCTTTTAAATGCTAGGAATTGTACAGGTACTGGGAGTATGTAGATCCCCTGCCCTTGACTGTTTTATAGTCTAGTGAAATGTCTTTCAAATTTAGTGATTAAGAGAGTCCTGGGAAGTAAGATATCTCAGTTCTTAGTTCCAGAGACTTCAGCTTCATAGAGCTGGATAGCCTTCTAGACATTAGCATTTGCAAGACATCTTATTTGGTTTGGAGACTTTAAAAAAAGGGAAAGGGTGATTTTCTTAAGTACTTCTACAATGCATTATAAATGAGAATGGAGTTTTTAAGCCTGGTAACTCCAGTGTTTACATTATTACTGGCAATAGAATAGAAGAGGACAAATGTATAATGCTTATCAGAAAAGTGTTGTCTTTCTTAAAAACTAAAAATTGTGCTTTTGTTGCTGCATGACATTATTATGTTTATAAAAGCTGGTTAGCTGATTTATCCATGTAATATGTTAACTATTTCATTCATTTTCATGAAATGGACATCTTTAGACAGTCATCTCTGTAATCAATTATTTATATATAAAGAGTATAGAAATTAAGTATGTGATGAAATATAATGAAAAGTGATTCTTTTCTTATTTCCACTTTCTGAAGCATGTAACATCATGAAGATTCTGCTTTAGTTTGTAATTGTTAAATTAAATATCATAATGAATGGTAAAGTTATTTTATGAGTCACTAATGAAAAACCTATCAAAATCATGAAAATGTTTCTCCGTAGACAAGAGGAAAGTACATAGAAAACATGACAATGGTCAAATGAGATATTCCAAAAGAGGTTAGACAACTGTATCTATATAAGCATTAACAATAAATAAATCGAAACCAACATTTTATTTTCCTAATGTTAATATTTAAATTTTATTTGTGTGATACTAAACCTCATATTCAGAAAAAAATTCTTAAGCATTAAATTTGGTTATTATGAAGAATTCAGAGAGAATGGCTGTTATTTAGAAAATGCTTAAACTGAAAAGAAGAAAAAAATGGAAAAATGCAAATTTTTTTGCCTTTTTAAAATAATTTGCATATGTGTAAGCTAGAAAAGAGTAGCATATATCTCCTTGTTCAGTTCAGTCATTCAATCATGTACAACTCATGGCAACCCCATGAACAGCAGCACACCAGACCTCCCTGTCCATCACTAACTCCCAAAGCTTGCTCAAACTCATGTCTATTGAATCGGTGATGCCATCCAACCATCTCATCCTCTGTCGTCCCCTTCTCGTCCCGCCTTCAATATTTCCCAGCATCAGGGTCTTTTCCATTGAGTCAGTTTTTCATGTCAGGCGGCCAAAGTATTGGAGTTTCAGCTTCAATATCAGTCCTTCCAATGAATATTCAGGACTGATTTCCTTTAGGATTCACTGGTTGGATCTCCTTGCTGTCCAAGTTACTCTCAAGAGTCTTTTCCAATACCACAGTTCAAAATCATCAATTCTTCAGTGCTTTGCTTTCTTTATAGTCCAACTGTCACATCCATACATGACCACTGGAAAAACCATAGCCTTTACTAGACAGACCTTTGTTAGCAAAGTAATGTCTCTGCTTTTTAATATGCTGTCTAGGTTGGTCATAGCTTTTCTTCCACGGAGCCAGCATCTTTTAATTTCATGGCTGCAATCACCATCTGCAGTGATTTTGGAGCTCCCCAAAATAAAGTCAGTCACTGTTTCCATTGTTTCCCCATCTATTTGCCATGAAGTGATGGGACTGGATGTCATGATCTTAGTTTTCTGAAAGTTGAGATTTAAGCCAACTTTTTCATTCTGCTCTTTCACTTTCTTCAAGAGGCTCTTTAATTCTTCTTCACTTTCTGTCATAAGGGTGGTGTCATCTGCATATCTCCTTGAGTCCTGGAATTTAAGGCCATGTGGATGGAGGAGCCTGGTAGGCTGCAGTCCATGGGGTTGCTAGGAGTCGGACACAACTGGGCGACTTCACTTTTTCACTCTCACGCATTGGAGAAGGAAATGGCAACCCACTCCAGTGTTCTTGCCTGGAGAATCCCAGGGACAGGGGAGCCTGGTGGGCTGCCGTCTGTGGGGTCGCACAGAGTCGGACACGACTGAAGTGACTTAGCAGCAGCAGCAGCAGTAGATTTTTAAAACTATTGAATATTGAACATAAAGCTATAAGAGGCCTTAGTTATAATTTATTGTACAAAGTCTCCTTTTATGAATGAGAATTGCCCAAGGTCACATTTCTTGTTAATAGCAGATTCTAGTTAGAAGCTTCAGAATACCTACTCATTTAGCTCAAAATGAGTTAGAAAAATTATCTAAAGGATATGAGTTATAAACTAGTGATTCTTGATCATTCAGGAAAAAACATATACTTTTTTATTAGATTCAAATGCAATAAAACTAATAAAATTTCCTTTATTTTTAAAAAAAATTTCAATATATTTTAAAATAAAATTTCCTTTATTAATTTCTTTTCCCAGTTTTATTATCACTGTCATAACTTCTCATTGGACTTCTTTTGGAAATTAATCTTTAGATTTGTTGGGTAATAACTGGAAAACGTTGCTTTTTGCAGCTGGATGAAGAAGCCTCGATGCGGTGTGCCCGACCAGACAAGAGGTAGCTCCAAATTTAATATTCGTCGAAAGCGGTATGCGTTGACAGGCCAGAAGTGGCAGCACAAGCACATCACTTACAGGTAAAATAGCTAAGGATGATTTATTGGTTTTTTTTTCTCATTTTTTACAACCATTTGACATTTTGTTTGAGATCTTATACACATTGACTCCATGGTAACATATAGTGATGTTCTGGTAACATAAGGAACCAAAAATTGCGATTAAGAAAATAAGTTGTCCATTTGGAGGCCCAGTACCACAGGCATTTCTTGAAATACTTTTGTAAACTCGATCTTCCAGCTTCTTTAGCGAATTCTAATATTCTGAGAAATTTTCAAATGGGTATTCTAATACACAACATTGTTTAACAAGTATTCATAATAAAAAAATCAAAGTATATAAATAATTGCAATGTAAACAATATGTCTTTGAATTATTAATTAACTTTTAGTATTAGTGAAAGCATTTCACTTTCTATTTTTGGCAACAATGCAAGGTATCTTCCGTTCTTGTCTGCAATGAACGATGCCCAAGGGATGAGAGTATCTTCCAACCTGGAGTGGCAGTTGGCTGCTGGTGGAGATGTTCGTATTTATTCACTAATTAATTGAACAACATTTTATTGAGTCCCAGTTTGGACAAAGAACAGTGCTAGGCTCTGATAAATAAAGCATAGAGACTTCATCTTTCCTTGTGGTATTGCAGTCATATGGAGAAGTTGAACAGCCATATGAATGTGATGCCTGTTTTGAAAGGGAAGAAACAGGATGCCAGAGAAATATAAGCCATGGTCATTCAACCTAACTTAGTAATCCAGGGCTGGTCTCTCTTCTGTCTTGAAAGTAATATGGAGTATTAAAGGAAATTCTCTATATGATCACCTTAATAGATACAGAAATGTGTTCAAGAAAATTTAATTCCATTTATGAAAACTTGGAATTAAAGCAAAGAAGATACTTAATCAGAGGTGGCATCTAGAAAAACAAAAATCACAGCTGCCTTATGTATTTCACATATAATGTGAACACTATAAAGTGAGGTGTTGGGAAAAATACTGTTAAGGGAAACAGCAAAGTACTTGCTCTCTCTGTCCCCCTTCCAACAACATTGCACAGCTACTTCTAGTTGTAAGGTAATAAAATAAAATAAAAGATGTAAGGATTTTTAAAGAAATAAAACTATCTTTAGTCATCGTTGTATTACTTTCTAACAGAACACCCAGAATAAATGCTAGATAACTTTTTAGAAATAATAAAAGTATATCCAGGTTTAAAAAAAATAGATTTTAACTGTAGGGCCATTTTAGGTTTATGGAAAAGTTGAGCAGATAATACAGTTATTCTCACCCCGCCCTCCACTTCTATACTCACTCACACAGTTTCTCCCTTATTAGGTGTTTGTTACAATTGTTGAGTCAGTATTGCTATATTACTGACTAAAATCAATAGTTTGCACCAGAGTTCACTCTTTGTTTCAAAGTTTTACAGATTTTGAGAAATGCGCATCATATAGCATTACATTGCCTGCGTGTGTGCGTGCTCAGTCGCTTCAGTCGTGTCCGACTCTTTGCTATCCGTAAACTGTAACCCACCAGGCTCCTCAGTCCATGGGATTCTCCAGGCAAGAATACTGAAGTGGGTTGCTGTGCCCTCCTCCAGGGGATCGTCCCAGCCCAGAGATCAAGCCCGTGTCTCTTGCACTGCAGCAGATTCTTTACCACTGAGCCACTGGGGAAGTCCCACAGCATTAGAGTATCCTATAGAAGAGTTTCACTGCCTTGGAAATCCTTTGTTGCACCTTCTCATCCCTCTTCTCTGGAAACTACTGATGGTTTTAATATCTTTATAGTCTTTGCCTTTTCTAGAATGTCATATGGTTGGAAACACCAGCCATAGCCATTTCAGCTATGCCTTTTCAGACTACCTTTTTTCATTAAAAATATGCCTTTAAGTTTCCTCCGTCTTTTCATGACCTGATAGCTCATTTCTTTTTATTGTGTTCCTAAGTAATATTCCATTGCTTACCTGTTCATCTGTTGAAGACTTTTTGGTTGCTCCCAGTTTTTGGCAATTACTAGTAAGGCTGATATAAACATGCGTTATGGTTTTTGTGTGGGCTTTTGTTTTCAACTTATTTGTCTAAATACCTGGGAGTGGAATTTTGCTGATCATAAGGTAAGACTACGTTAGCTTTTTTAAGTAATTACCAAACTATCTTCAAAGTGGCTGTTCCATTTTCCATTACTACCAGTAATGAATGAAAGTTACTGTTACTCTACAAGTTTGTCAAGATTTAGTCTTGTCAGTGTTCTGGATTCTAATAAGTGGTTGCTCAATTTTTTAACTTGCAATTCTCTAATGAATTGTGAAGCTAAGCATATTTTCATATTTTACCTGTTTGCCATCTGCACATCATCTTTTGTGAGATGACTGTTTAGATCTTTTGATCAACTTTTGAGTTGCTATTTTAAGGGTTCTATGTATATTTTGGATCACAAATTTTTATCAGATATGTTTTCAATTTGTTGTCTCAGTCTGTGGCTTGACATTCCATTGTCTTTTCAGTGTATTTTGTAGAAGTTTTAATTTTAATGAGTTTCAACTTATCAATTATTCTATTTTCTATATTGTGCTTTTGGTGTTTTATCAAAAAAAATCCAAACCAAAGGTCACTTAGAATTTCTATCTAATTATCTTTTAACATTTTAATAGTTTTATATTTATATTTAAGATTATGATCCATTTTTGAGTTTTGTTTTTGTGAAAGGTGTAAAGTCAGTTGTCTAGAATTCAATTTTTTTGCCTATGAATTTTCAGTTTTTCTAGCACTATTGGTTAGAAAGACCATCCTTTCTCCATTGCCTTTGATCTTCTATCAAAGGTCAGTTGCCTATGTGTGTAGGTAAATTTCTGGGCTCTTTATTCTGCTTCATTGAATCATGAGTCTACTCATAAAACAATATTACATTTCTTGATTACTATAGTCTTGATATCAGATACTGTCAATTTTCTGATTTTATTCTTCAGTATTTTGTTGTGTTTTCAGCATCTCTTACCTTCCCACATAAACTTAGAATAGTTTGCCATTACAGGCATCCCTCAGAAATCTTCTGGGTTCAGTCCTAGACCAGCACAGTAAAGTGAATATATCAACCAAGCAGAAATAGCAAATAAAATAAATGTCATGATTTTTTTTATCAGTATGTATAAGTATAGAGGTTATGTTTACACTATTCTAAAGTGTGCAATTGCATTATGTCCAAAGCATCATGTGCATGCCTTAGTTAAAATTACTTTATTGATTAAAAATTGCTAACCTTCAGTTGTTGATAACTGCCGAGTGATCAGGGTGGTGGTTGGTGAAAGTCATGGTCTGAGGCAATTTCTTAAAAGAAGACAATAATGAATCTTGCTGCACTGATTGACTCTTCCCTTATGAGTGATTTCTCTGTACATACAGTGTTGTTTAATAGCAATTTACGCACAGTAGCACTTATTTCAAAACTGGAGTCAATTCTCTCAAACTCTGCCATTGTTTTATCAGCCAAGTTTATATTATATTCTAAATCCTTTTTCTGTTATTCCAACAATCTTCATGGCATCTTCACCAAGAGTGGATTCCATTTCAATAAACCACTTTCTTTCCTCATCAATAAGAATCAACTCCTCATCATTTAAAGTTTTATCATGGGATTGTAACAATTCAGTCATATCTTTAAGCTCATGTCTGCTTTTAATTGTCATGTTATTTCTACCATATCTGCAGTCATTTCTTCCACTGAAGTCTTGAACCACTCAAAGTCATTCATGAAGATCAGAATGAAATTTTCCCAAACTCCTATGAATATTGATATTTTGTCTCTTTCCATGAATCATAAATGTTCGTAATGGCATAAAGAATGGTGAATTCTGTCTCAAAGATTTTCAGTTTACTCAAATTCATCAGAGGAATCACTGTCTATGGCAGCTATAGCCTTACAAAATGTATTTCTTAAATATTAAGATTTTAAAGTTAAAATCACTTCCTAATCCAAGGGCTGTATAATGGATGTCATGTTAGTAGTCATGAAAACAATATGAATCTTGTCTGTCTCCATCACAGCTCTTGGGTTACCAGATACATTGTTAGTGAGCAGTAATATTTGGAAAGGAATCTTTTTTGTTGTTGTTGTTTTTCTGAGTTGTAGGGCCTCAACGGTGGGCTTACAATATTTGGTTGACTATGTTGTAAACAGATGTATTGTCATCCAGGCTTTGTTGTTTTAACCAGCAACCACAACAACAAAGAAAGAATAAAGAGAAAAAAAAAAATTCCAGAATGTATTGCAGAACAAATGAAAACATAAGAATAAAAATAAATGTTTTTCTCGGGTCTCGGCTCTCAGAGTCCTTTCTCCTACTGTGAGCCACAGCTCACTTCTGCCTCCCTGGGAGACCCTGCAGTGCTGGGGAGGCCTGGTCCCTGGACTTGATGTGGGGACAGCTCAGACTCTATCTGGCCCTTCTGTTGCATTTGATTGTCTCCAGTGACCCCAGTTGCCAGAGCTAGAGTGTTTTATTTTGTGGAAACACTCATTGTCCTTTAATATATTCTACAGACAAAGAGTCTGTCTAGTTGATTGTGGGAATTTAATCTGTAGCTTAGACAGCTGATGGGAAGGTTTTCAAACCTCTTCCTTTGTAGCTCTGCCCCTGGAGCTCAGTGGTGGTTTTATCCCCATCTCTGAATGTGTATCACCCACAGGAGTTTGCTCCCAAGGATGCCCTAAAAGACTTGGGTCTGCTCAGTGAGGACCAGACATGGAGGTGGTGCAGCTGCTTGGATTGCAGGAGCCTTGGTGGTGCCAGGTGTGCAGAGAAGCCAGTGGTCATGGGCACGGGAGATATGGCTCTATTAGGATTCTTTTCTAGCCTCTGGCAGCTGGCACCCAAAGTGCCTTCCTGGCTGGTCCTTCTCCATTGCTTGGCCCAGCAGATGCTCAAAGACCCCTGGCTGGGGTCCTTCTCTAGTGCTCAATTGCCAGTGCAGGCATGTGAGGAGAGGGAAGCTACAGGGAAGGCTGTACTCCTTGCACATGACTCAGCAATAGCACCCTGCTTCCATGGTGTCCAAGATTTCTTCCAAAGGCATTGTCCACCATGGATTTCCTCTCTCCTGTCTCCTTGAGTTGTCTCCCTGCAGTCATCGTCAGTTGTTGCACTGAGATTGCTCTCCAAGCCCCACGATCCCGCTCCCAGCCACCGTGTGCACTGGTAGACTTGCTTCCCTGTCCAAGGTACGTTGGCCATGGCACAGACTGTTCTGTGTTTCTTACTTCATTTGGACTGTCACAGATCAGCTGCTTCACTCTATAGAGTCAATCTAGTTCACTGTGTGAATTTAATCTGTCGCTTAGACAGCTGGTGGAAAGGTTTTCAGACCCCTTCCTTTGTCGCTCTGCCCCTGGAGCTCAGCAGTGGTTTCACCCCGCTTTCTGCATGTGTATCATCCACAGGAGTTTGCTCAAATGCTTCTCTTCTATCCTGATAAATTGATCTGATGGGGGGCTCTCTCCCTTGCCTCTGCTCCCCAATTCCGGGATGCAGGTCAGGTCTTATTCACTCTCCTCCTCATTCTCCCTCCTTCCCTTCAACCTACTGATTTGTGCCTGGGTCCATATATTCCTTTCCAGTGATCAGGGACTCTGCCATTCTCAGCTGGTGCTCTGTGAGAATTTCTGTGTATGAGGCTGTATTCCTGATGTGTCCATGGAGAGAGACTGTACTCTGAGTCCACCTGCTCTTCCGCCATCTTGTCCTTCTTTCTCTAGAAACACTTAAATAGACTTTGTGTTTTGCAGCTTTCTCATTTATAACCCACTGGTATTATACTGAGCCTCACTGATGCTGTACGAGGTATAAGGGTAGGGAAGCAGTCTACTGGAGAAGGCAATGGCACCCCACTCCAGTACTCTTGCTAGGAAAATCCCATGGACGGAAGAGCCTGGTAGGCTGCAGTCCATGGGGACGCTAAGAGTTGGACACGACTGAGGGACTTCACTTTCACTTTTCACTTTCATGCATTGCGGAAGGAAATGGCAACCCACTCCAGTGTTCTTGCCTGGAGAATCCCAGGGATGGGGGAGCCTGGTGGGCTGCCGTCTAGGAGGTTGCACAGAGTAGGACATGACTGAAGTGACTTAGCAGCAGTAGCAGCAGTCTATAACCCTGTGATTAAATCTGCTTTTTAGGTGATATGACTTTTTGGAATTCTATCACTGGAATTTATCTTATCCTTTTAATTTTTTCTTATCAGATCAGATCAGTTGCTCAATTGTGTCTGACTCTTTGTGACCCCATGAATCGCAGCACGCCAGGCCTCCCTGTCCATCACCAACTCCCAGAGTTTACTCAGACTCTTGTCCATCGAGTCAGTGATGCCATCCAGCCATCTCATCCTCTGTCGTCCCCTTCTCCTCTTGCCCCCAATCCCTCCCAGCATCAGAGTCTTTTCTAATGAGTCAACTCTTCGCATGAGGTGGCCAAAGTACTGGAGTTTCAGCTTTAGCATTATCCCTTCCAAAGAAATCCCAGTGCTGATCTCCTTCAGAATGGACTGGTTGGATCTCCTCGAAGTCCAAGGGACTCTCAAGAGTCTTTTCCAATACCACAGTTCAAAAGCATCAATTCTTCGGCACTCAGCCTTCTTCACAGTCCAACTCTCACATCTATACATGACCACAGGAAAAACCATAGCCTTGACTAGACGAACCTTTGTTGGCAAAGTAATGTCTCTGCTTTTGAATATGCTATCTAGGTTGGTCATAACTTTCCTTCCAAGGAGTAAGCGTCTTTTAATTTCATGGCTGCAGTCAACATCTGCAGTGATTTTGGAGCCCATAAAAATAAAGTCTGACACTGTTGCCACTGTTTCCCCATCTATTTCCCATGAAGTGATGGGACCCGATGCCATGATCTTCGTTTTCTGAACGTTGAGCCTTAAGCCGAGTTTTTCACTCTCCTCTTTCACTCTCATCAAGAGGCTTTTTAGTTCCTCTTCACTTTCTACCATAAGGGTGGTATCATCTGCATATCTGAGGTTATTGATATTTCTCCTAGCAATCTTGATTCCAGTTTGTGCTTCTTCCAGTCCAGTGTTTCTCATGATGTACTCTGCATATAAGTTAAATAAGCAGGGTGACAATATACAGCCTTGACGTACTCCTTTTCCTATTTGGAATCAGTCTGTTGTTTCATGTCTAGTTCTAACTGTTGCTTCCTGACCTGCATACAAATTTCTCAAGAGGCAGATCAGGTGTTCTGGTATGCCTATCTCTTTGAGAATTTTCCACAGTTTATTGTGATCCACACAGTCAAAGGCTTTGGCATAGTCAATTAAGCAGAAATAGATGTTTTTCTGGAACTCTCTTGCTTTTTCCAT